>NW_011495061.1:1536307-1539731 GCF_000754665.1 Bison bison bison | reverse complement strand
GAGGCTCAAGAGGGAGGGGCTATGTGTGTAATTATGGCTGATTAGAATCTGCCTGAGATGCAGGAGACCTGGGTTCCATCCCCAGGTGGGGAAGATCCGCTGGAGGAGGGCACGGCTACCCACTCCAGTATTCTTGCCTGGAGAACTCCATGGACAGAGGAGCCTGGGGGGTTACAGTCCTTGGAGTCACAAAGAGTCGGACACGACTGAACGATGAAGACTTTTCACTTTCCTTTTGCTTTTTTTTTGTTTGGATAGGTAAGAAGTAGATTTATTCAGATTCAGAGAGAAGCACTCTCCATAGAGTGTGGGCCATTGCAGAGGGTGAGTGCAGCTTTGCATTTTTGTATGGCAGAAACCAACACAGCATTGTAAAAATTAAAAATACAAAGCAAACAAAAAAAGATTGGCTTCTTCTGAGGAGTTTTTCTCCATCTGTGCCCTGCGCCCCCCACCCCCATCCTGGTTTGAATGTCTCCCTTCTGGATCCTGGAGCCTGTAAGCTTAGATCCCCGAAGCTCTGGCCGACAGCACTGGAAGCTCTGGCTTATGGACCTGTCTTCCTCAACAGATGCAGAGGTCCTCGAGGGGAAGAGTCCTGCATTCTTTGAGCCCTGGTGTACAGTAGATGCTCAATGTATGCTCACCAGATGGATAAATGAAAACATACTCATGTTTATCCACAGCTATATTCAGTCTCTCACTTCACACCACTGTACTATGGAGTTATGGAAGACTCGTGATTTCAACTTCATAAACATGATTTTATTAGTTTTGAAAAGTAATAGTAAAATAAAAATATTTTACACACAAAAGTTCAAACAATACTTCAAATCATGAAAAAGAAAGTGAGGGGACTTCCCTGGTGGTTCAGTGGCTAAGACTCCAAGCTCCCGGTGCACAGGGCCCGGGTTCGATCCCTGGTCGAGGAACGAGACCCCACGTGCTGCAACTAAAGATCTGGCTGTGACAACTAGGGCCTGGCACAGCCAAATAAATATTTTTTAAAAAAGAAAAGAAAAAAGTGAGAATTATGTGAAATACTCTTTGCTGAACAGTCTTCCAGTTCTCCACGAGCGTGTTCAACTGTAGAATATGCCATCCTAGGTATGACTCTTGGGCATAAAGATTATTTGGCAACTTCCTTTATTTTTGAGAAACTGCAGGAGCAGGAGAAACTGAGAACAGAATCAAACTTTACCCTTTTGTGGGGGAAATTTGCATTTATAAGAGAAATCTCCATTTGTATCTGCATCTTCCTCCCTCTGAGGGGCTTCCCAGGTGGCAGTGGTACAGAATCTGCCAGCAATGCTGGAGACTCCAGTTCCATCTCAGGGTTGGGAAGATCCCTGCAGGCGGAAATGGCAACCCACTGCAGTTATTCTTGCCTGGAATCTCATGGACAGAGGAGACTGGCAGGCTACAGTCCATGGGGTCGCAAAAAGAGGGACACAACTGAGAACATACATGTTAATAAAACCTGTATTTTTCTCTTTTGTATTTCATTATAGGGAGTTTCATTATAACCAAGAACTGAAAAGCAAAGACAGAAAATTATATGTGTACGGTCCCATCCACCTCTCCCTCCCCGCAAATACAATTTTACTAGAAGGAGAGCACTATACCCACTGTCTCAATAATGCAAGCTGGATACATTCGATGTTAGTAAGCATAAGTACATTATTATTTTTATGGCTTGCAAAGTATTCCTGATGAGGAACAGATTATCTCCAGAGTCGATATCAGTAACCTTGTACGTTCTTTTTTCTTTCATTTTCTGTTCTTGAATTTATTACCTCAGGGCAAATTATTTACAAATGTTATTCTTCTATCAGAGATTAATTTTTCAGGATAGTAAAAATTGCCAAGCTGTCATTGAGGACCTTCATCTTTGGTTCCTGGGCTCGGGCAGGGTGCCTGTGTGCGTGTTCCGGGTCTACAAATTTTCTCCTATCACTTGCACGTTTGGCTGGGGAGAAGTCCATGCCTTTTTATCAGTTTCTCAAAGAGGCAGAAGTTTCTCGACAAAGAAGAGCTATGATTTCCTGAGTATCATTATGTGATAGGCACAGAGCCCAGCGCAGACAGTGACCCTTCCCAGGAAGTCCATATCCCCATTTTACAGATGGGGAGCCAAAGTCGGTCTCCCTGCACTTCCTTCCAACCTGCAAACTCCAAGTTAGTCCTGGCCGGGCTTCCCTTCCTACCAGGTTACCAGCCCGAGGCCCTTCCCCCAACGCCTCTGCAAATGCAAACGCTTGCGGTTCCCTTTTGGAATCTTCTTCCACTGAAGTACCGTCCGGCAGCACCGCCATCGGAGCTAACACTTATTGTACAATGTCTTTCATCGCTGAAGATCTTCCCTGTTGTTTCACAGACCGCTCTTTACAGATGGAGTATTGGCTAACGTTCAGGGTGTTTGGCCCCCTGGAATGCCGGCAGGCACTTTGTTAGTACCGTTTGGTTTCCTTCCGACACAGTTCACTGCATGGACAGATGTTTTAATACGTATTTTTTGGAGGAAGACCAAGTTATTTGTGGCTAGCCCACTAGACTCCACGTCTCTCGCTGCTTGCATGTCCAGGTTAGCTCCCGCTCGCCTCAGGTGGGGTCTCATTAAATATGAGACGTCGCTCGTCGCCCGATAGCACTGTCTCCGCGGAGGGAAAGCCTGGGGGCCTGCAGACAGATAGGGTTGCGTGCGGCGCCGGTACTGCGGGAAATTCCAGCCCCGCCGAGGTCATCTCCTCTTCGTCAGGAGACGCGAAAACCCAACACCGCCTCGCCGCCTCGCCTGGGGAGGCTTCTGTAACCTTCCAAAGGAAGGGATCGAGAATTGACTCAGAGTAAACACATTTTCTTTTGCTAACTGGTCACCTGCCCAGAGCCAGGTAAGTAAGACAGGGAGGGCTGAAGAAACACAAGAAATGACTCCACAGAATCCAGGGCGCGAAGACCAAAACCGACAGCGCCCACGCCTCAGGCCCTGAAGGACACGGACGCCGCGCCAGGAACCGGCACGCGGCGGGTCTCGCCTGCGCATGCGCGCTGTCTGCCGCGTCCGGGGCCGCGCAGAATCTTCGGGAAGGCGGGGGAGGAGGGGGTCGGGGCGGTCGGGGCTTTGCGCACGCGCGGCCTCAGGGCCGGGCGGAAGTGTCGTCGCCGCGCCGCCGCCGCCTGACGCACTTCCTGTTTGTTGTTGGAGAAAGGAGAGAAAGGAAAGCGCGAGGACCGTCGCCGCCTCCGCCACCGCGCCGGAGCCGAGGAGCCCCGGCCGTAGCCCCAGCGCGCCTTCCGCCGCTGGCTCCCGCGTCCTCGGTGAGGGCCGCCAGCGGCCGGGGCGAGGGCCCGGCGGCCCAGCTGACCCGGGCCTCGGCTGCGGCTTGTGGGGCCGGGGGCCGAGGACTCGGGGAAGGGGCCTGAG
>NW_011495061.1:1521402-1535953 GCF_000754665.1 Bison bison bison | reverse complement strand
GAAGCGTGTGGATTGTCGGTCGAAACGAAGTGTTTGGCTTTCAGCTCACCAAAACGGTTCGCTTGGTTTGTGTTCAGGGTGTATGGCAGTTTATATAACTGAAGTTTCTGTCAAGTTTTGCCCAAGTAAGGAAAGAATTGACGCAAGAAGTGAAAATTGCAAACTTGGGTTGTCTCGCGAAATGTTTTCAGAGTGTGTGTCGCCAGTCAGGACGTTTCAATCTCACTGCCAACCCACGGACCACGGGAAGGACACGGCCTTTGTGGACAGGTCTCCGCACCGCCCGGGGGCTGCCTGGCACGCGTGGGCGGGGCGGCGCCCTCTGTGTTCTCAACGTTTTATCGCAGTTGTGGAATCGTGGTAAGACTTTATGGCTGGAATCTTCTAAGGCGACTAATTGATTTAGTGGAAAAGTTAGGCCGAATGACCAAAAAAGGAAAGAGAAACTCTTATCATTTGAACTTGCTCATGTTTCAGTCGCTTTTTTTCTAGTAGTTAAGCGAATCAGTGTTATCTTGATTTGTGAAAGGCATTTTGTATTTCTTACCCCAACCTGTTTCTAGACCACCGCTCCCCTGATTGTTTCTGGGAAGTTTAATTCACACTTCCCTTGTTTCCAGTCAGGCCTCAGCTCCTGTGGGTGTGTTTGTGTGCGTTAGTCCCTCATTCCTGTCCGGCTCTGCTACGCTATGGACCCGAGTCCGCTTGCCTTTTCTGTCATGGGATTCTCCAGGCCAGAATACTGGAGTGGGTAGCCGTTCCCTTTTCCAGGGGATCTTCCCAACCCAGGGATCGAACCCAAGTCTCCTGCATTGCAGGCGGATTCTTTGCCTTCTGAGCCATTATCAATATCCTTTGTGCGTGCTGTCTAAGGAGCTGTGGAATTTGGGGGGTTATGCAGAGTATGAACTTGGGGAGTAAATTGGCTCGGTTAGTCGTTTGTGGGTGTGGATGACTTGAAGTGGGAGGAGAACAAAAGGGGATGAGATGTTGGTTTTACAGATTGGCTTAAGCAGGCTTGGTGTGTAGTGCTGTACAATTGGAGAAAGTTGGGAATTTAGGGGTTTTTCCAAAAATTTGACTTGTGTTCAGCACCTTCTTAAAAATATCATTGTTTTAAATTCGTTTTTCTTGACCTGAAAGTGATAGATTTGGCTGCAGGAGAGAGACTTACCTGGAGGGCTGGGTGGAGACTATGGTTTGAGTAATACTCTGGATACTAAGTGGAGGATAGGGAGTTGTGGTGTGACTACCTGCAGCGAGTGGCAAACAATAGCCTTACTCTTCGGGTAAACCCATTGAATTTTAGGTGTTTGATCTCAGGGGAGAACCATTTTCCCTTGTATTGACTCTCTTTTGAACAGCTCCAAACAAGAGAATTGTACTCCTCACCTTTTCCACCTGGACTCAGGTTTGGGGTGAAATGCGTCTGTACCTTTCATAGTTTTAAAGAAGACACAGTTATTTTCAGTTCGGTTTTTCAGCATCGCAGTGTAATCCTCAGCGTGTCAGCTTAGTGATGTAGAGGTCACCTACCTTCCACTGGGGTGCAGTCATATGCTCTTTCAAGGTCAGCTGCTGCTACCTTGGTTAATGCTTAAAGATGATTAAATGTCACTCTTGGTGTCTGTTGGTTAGAAGTAAGTGAACGTAGTCAGTCTTTTGATATCTTAACAGAATTTTTAGAAAGTGTGTGTTTTGTTTTTGCTTTTTCACTTCCTTGGAAATGATCTAGAATGTAGGCCTGTGTTCTGTGTTATAAACCTGGTTTGCCTAAAATTCGTCCAGGACGCCACCCAGTGGCAAGAGCAGGTTAACTGCGGGCTTATTTGTGAATTAAGATGGGATCAGTGGCAAGGTTTAAGAAGTGCTGTGGTTTCTCTTCGTGAATAAAATTTAAGAGAATTTCAAGCTTAAAAAAAGTGAAATGAAGAAAAGAGAAGTTAGTGAAGGTAAGAATAGTGCATAGAAAGACAATTTTAAAGCCTGACTGAAGAAATCAGGCTTACTGGATTTGTCAACAAGAAAAAAAGTTGGTGCTTCTGTTATAGATTATAAGGTGTTTTTCAAACTTTTATTTTTAGGGAAACATACAAAAAACAGTTGACTCCTTTTGTTTCAATATCCTACTTAAGAAATAAATGTTGGAGAGTGCTTTAGAGGGCAACCTTGCACCTATCCATTCTTTTATTAGAGTAAAATTTTTACTTTATTTCTAAACTGAAAAAAGGTAAATTTTAAAAATACTTCATTTTTAAAGTGAGGGGAGTTTCTGGAAAAAAGACTAAAAGGTTAAATTTCTAAGTGTTGCAGTATATTTCAAAGTAGAGAAGGTTCCGTCTAATTTATATTCTAAACCTTACTTCAAAAGCTATACCTTATTTAGGCATAGTTTGGTTTTCTCTGAAAATTGTTAACCTATTTGTAAGGACTTCTTGACTATTCTAAATAAAAGGCAGTAGTCATCGCATTTGGCCGTGAGGCAGTGGCTCTATTTGTGTGTCAGAATACTCCAGGTATTTTAGGTTTCTTAAACTCAGGTGCAAAGATCACACGTCTTTGGAATGGTGATTTCTTACGGCAGCTGTGACTTTGTGTCTTTTGAAATTTTCATCCTACCCTTTTCCCCGAGAGGTGGGGAAAAGGTGGCCCACTCCGGTGTTCGTGTCTGGAGAATCCCTCGGAGAGCAGAGCCTGGCAGGCTACAGTCCGTGGGGTCGCGGAGTCAGACACGGCCGAGTGACTCTCACTCACTCTTTCTCTGTGTGTGTGCTGGCGCACTGGGCCCTCCTGTGAGGGCCTTTGGGCAGACCTGGAGTTTTCCATCGTGTGTTTCTGTGACTGTAGTGTTGTCCTGGACTCAGAGTGCTCAGAAAATATCGGTTGAATTGGATCCTTTTTTCCTGGTTTATCTGTGCCCCTTCTGTGGTTAATAATGGAATCCAGAGCTTAGGGGAGTTTAGAGAACAATATAGCTAGCATACAGATTGAGTTCACAAGTACCAGGACTGATGAAATACCAATACTTGCCATGTATTATTTTAATGAAAGGAAGTTAGTCATACCTGTAAGTGTCTAATGGGTGATGATTGCCAGATGAGAGAATGGTCTTGGATCTTGAGTTATAGAGGAAATAAATTCCCTTGTTTGTTTCTGGAATACTTTAAGGCATGTTGAGTAAGAACAAGATACGGAAGAAGATGATTTGTGATAAGGAATGACAGTTGACTTCTGTCTTTGCCCCCTACTCTCTGGTACATCTCGTTCATCAGATAATGAGATGATGTGGAGGAACTTGTCCACGTTCGCCATCTATTTCTTTTTAAACTTGCCCCTTTCCTTTCTATTAAGCAATAGTATTGCACAAAATTAGTTCCACGTCACAACATGAATTCAACATTTAAACAAGGTTTTAAGTTTCTCCACTGGTAAGTTAGAAGTAACAAGTATTTTGATTTGCTGATTTCTTAAGCTGAGGAATAGAGAATGTCTTCAAGAGACAAATTGCATTATGTAAAACATTGTGTAATGTGTAGCAATCTGTGGGGGCAAAACTATCTGGAAGGACGAATGTTGATTTTCTCCCTTCGGCTCCATTTTCAACATGGAGTCTCTTGGATTGGAAGGGAATAAGGAGCATTTTTATTGCAAGCAGAGCAAGGTTTTTTAGATTTAGATGGAGAGATATCTGAGAACAGTCTCTTGGGTGGAAAGACGGTTATTTAAAAATTTTTTTTGCTGTGCTGTGTGGCATGTGGGATCTTAGTTCCCCATCCAGGGATCAGACCTGTGCCTCCTGCAGGGGGATTGAGGAGCCCAGTCTACTGGGCTGCCAGGGAATTCTCAAAGTTGTCAGGTTAGCCCAGTTACACACTTTTAATTTGTGCGGACAGGCAAGATTTGGGACGACATAGCCAAAGGACTCAGTGCAGAGATGTCTTTGTCATACCCCGAGCTTGAGGAACATGACTCAGGGTCATCGTGTAGAGGCAGGAAGACCGACGTGTTGGTAGCAGTCGTGTTGGGCACAAAAGTTCTTTAGTGTCGATGAGACCATGGGGCCTGTGTAATGACTTGGCAATTCTCCTTTAGAAATTCAATAGAGACAGGGTTGTAACTTAAAAGGGACTAGTTAAGCTGTTGAAGAAACTTGGCCTTTCAGAGCTCTCTCTCAGGGCACCTCTTCTGGATGGACATTTGTGACTGTCACCTGAGGTACTTGTTTAGCACCTTGATATTCATCTTGCATGTGAATAGTTGAGTTAGAGGGAAAGGAAATGCTTCTCTGAATGGGCCATTGTAAGTTAAATTCTACACATCCATCCTCGAACCCCCCCCTTAACCATTGAGATGAGCCTTGGAAGGTTTACAGATGTGTCTCAAGAGTTTGCAGGCGTTGTGGTGTGTGCCCCTTGAGACCTGTACAGTCACTCTCACTCTCAGAAGGAGGGGCGTCCTGGGAAACCCTTTCTGAGCCGCAAAGGTCTGAAGGGAAGAAGCAGTTAGCTGAGGACCCATCTTGCCCACCGATGCACAAAATAAATGGAGGGGAAGCCCAGGTGCTCACAGGCAGTTCACAGCTGTTGCTCCTCGAGGCTGAGGAGCTGTGTGTGGTCCCTGGGAAGGTGCCGCTCACTGCTGGAGTGGGCACTGCTGCCAACGTTTCTTTTTCTTGTAAAAGTGAAAATCCTCTTCAAATTTCTTGTGATTGTCAAAAACAGGTACTAAATGTGGGTGTTTTTTTTTTTTTTTTTAATTATATACTTGGCTGCACCAGGTCTCAGCTGTGGCATGAGGGATCTTTAGTGGTGGCACGCCAACTCCCAGCTGTGACCATGGGATCCAGTTCCCCAGCCCGGGCCCTGCATTGGGAGCGTGGAGTCCCAGCCACTGGACCACCAGGGAGGTTGAATGTGGGTCTTTCTTAAAGGTGAAGTATTGTGACGAGAGCTCTGGAAAAGCAGGGGACATCTGTGTTACTGAACTGGTCAAGGGGTGAAAGACTGCAACAGCTGGATGTTCATACTGACGACCCCCTCTTTGTCAGCTGTGCGTCTCTCCTTCCAGGGTGCCTTGAGATAGTAGCTAAATACCGTGTGAAACCATGTTTGGTGGTAAGTACAAACAAGTACTCCTTGTTTGAGCATTTATAATTTTGGTTTTGATGTGTGTAGTGGTAGTTCAGGCCCAGGCAGACCCCGTTTTATAGCGGGTCACTTGAGTGCAGGTGTTGCCTTTTTTTTTTCCTGAACAAATCGATGGTTTGTGACAACCTTGCGTCGATCAAGTCTATTGGCCCCGTTTTTCTCACAGCATTTGCTCACTTTGTGACTGCCAGTTTGGTAATTCTCATGGTATTTCAAGGTTTTTCATTGTTACGTTAATGATCTGTGATCTCTGATGTTACTATTGTAATTGTTCTAGGTCCTTCTAAGACCATCTTAGACCCTGTGTTCTGATTGCTTCACCGACCCACTGTCTTTCTCCCCCTCCTCAGGCCTCCCTGTTCTCTGAGACACAACAATACTGAAATTAGGCCAGTTATATCTCTGCAGTGGGCTCTTCAAGTGAAAGGAAGAGTCTCCCCTCTCATTTTAAATTAGAAGCCAGGAATGGAGATGTTTACTGACGAAGGCCTGTGGAAAGCTGGAGCTAGGCCTCTTGTGCTGAACAGCCAGCTTCTGAATGCAAAGAAAAGATGCTTGAAGGAAAGTGCTACTCCAGTGAACACGTGAGTGGTGAGAAAGCAGAATCGCCTTTCTGCTGTTGTGGAGAAAGCCCAGGCACAGCCCTAACTCTTGAGTTCTGTGAAGGCTGACAGAGATGAGGAAGCTGCCGGGGAAAGTCTGAAGCTGGCAGAAGCTGGTTCATGGAGTTTGAGGAAAGAAGCTGTCTCTGTGACATCAAGCGCAGGTGAAGCAGCAAGTGCTGATGTGGAAGCTGCAGCAGGTTATCCAGAAGATCGAGCGCAGAGCATCGGAGAAGGCGGCTGCACCGAGCAGCAGGTTTTCAGTGAGGATGAGTCAGCCTGATGTTGGAAGAAGACACTGTCGGGATGTTCACACTAGAGAGAAGTCAGCACCTGTCAGCATCTGAGGACAGGCAGGCTCTCTGAGAGGCTAATGTGGTGGGGGACTTGGAGCTGAAGCCAGTGCTCGACCATCTGGGAACTCTGGGGCCCTTGTGAACTACGCTAACCCTGCTCTGCCTGTGCTCTGTAAACGGAACAAGGCCTGGATGGCGGCACATCTGTCGACAGCGCGGTTTCCTGAATATTTTACACCCACTGTTGAGACCTACTGCTCAGATTAAAAAATTATTTAAAAATTACTGCTCATTGACAATGACCCGAGAACTCTGGAGATATATAGTGAAATTCATGTTCTTTTCATTCCAGCTAGCACAATCTCCATTTTGCCGCCCATGGGTCAAGGAGTAATTTTAGACTTTCCAGTCTTGTTATTTAAGAAATACACTTTGTAAGGCTATTGGTGCCATAGACAGTGATTCCTCTGATGATCTGGGCAAAGTCAGTTGAAAACTCTCTGGGAAGGACTCACTGTTCTAGATGCCCTTAAGAACATTTGCAATTGATGGGAAGAGGTCAAAACACCAACTAATTATAATTAACAGGAGTTGGGGATAAGTTGGTTCTGATCCTCACGGATGACTTGAGTTCAAGACTCAGTGGGGGAAGTAACGGCAGATGTGGTGGAGACAGCTGGAGAACTAGAATTAGAAGTGGAGCCTGAAGATGGGACTGAACTGCTGAAGTCTTATAGGAACGTGTGAGTGGATGAGGAGTTGCTTCTTTAAAAGAATGCTCAAAGAAAGTGGTTTCTTGAGATGGAATCTACTGGTGAAGATTGTTGACCTAACAGCAGATTGAGAATATTACATAAACTTAGTTGAAAAAGCAGTGGCAGTATTTGAGGATTGAGTCCAATTTTGAAAGAAGTTTGAAAGATGGCATAGGCTGGCTACAGTCACGGCATGGCCTGGTGGCATAGGCTGGCTCCGTAAACTTATTTCTTTGCCCCACTGTGTCTGTAACCTTTCCCCAATACTGTTCATACTTTCTTAATTGTGTATGCCTAAGTTTTTTTTTACATGTCTGTCTTCTGAACTTGGTAACTTGGTCCCAGAAGTGTCACGATTGTTTTTGCGTAGTAAATATACGTAAATCTGCTCAGAATTACTTTAGTTTTTACTGAGAATGAGTGTGTTGATGGTATAATTGGTACCCAGAAGGTTTTGATCTGTTGAGTCAGTGAGCCAAGATACCAAGGTGGAGTGTATCGGGCGAGCCTTGGACTTCACTTACCTGGAGAGCCACAGTCGCACAAAGGGAACCTCAGGGGAGAGGGCGTGGTCGCAGGCCTGGAAAGGCTGAGGCTTAGCCCAGGTGTGTTGACCATCGAGTTCCAAGGTTTCCCAGGAGAGCTGACACAGCGCTGACAACTTGAGTTGAGAAGGGAAAAACAGTAGTGGGGTCCACTGTGCCTCCTGCAGTGGGAGGGCGGAGTGTGGGCGCCTGGACCACCAGAACATCCCTGGTGTCTGTGCTTGAAATGCATGACAGTCACTCAAGGTACCAGAGAGAGAAATGCCAGGGATTTAAGGTATAGCTTAAGAAATACAGTTAACGCTGCTATACGTTATATGAGCTTCCCCGCTGGCTCAGATGGTAAAGAGTTAAGAGTAAATCCTAAGAGTTCTCATCACAAGGAAAAAATACTTTTCTATTTTTTTTATTTTGTATTTATATGAGATGGTTGTCATTGTTTAGTTGCTAAGTCATGTCTGACTCTTTTGTGACCTCATGAACTGTAGCCTGCCAGGCTACAGGCTCCTCTGTCCATGGGATTTCCCAGGCAAGAATACTGGAGTGGGTTGCTAGTTCCTTCTTTAGGAGATCTTCCTGACCCAGGGATCAAACCCAAGTCTCCTGCACTGGCGGGCAGGTTCTTTACCGCTGAGCCCCCAGGGAAGCCCCATATGAGATGACAGATGTTCACTAAACTGATCGCAGTAATCCTGTCATGATGCAAGTCAGGTTGTGATTCGGTACACCTTAAATGTGCATAGTGGTGTATGCCAGTTATGTCTCAATGAAACTGGAAGAAGAAAATACACGCCAGCCATTCTTTTGATATTCAGAATCCCTTCTGATCTGTGGATGTTTCATCAGTTTTGTTCTGGTGTCATTTTGACATCGTTGTACTTTTTTCTCTTTTTGACTTATTTTTAACTTTTTATTTTGAAACCATTGTGTATTTATAGAAGAGTTGCGGACCTAATACAAGAGTTTTCCTGTATGCCTCTTACCCAGCTTTCCTTAGTATAACATGTAACCATGGTGTGTTTATGAAAAATAAACAATTAGGTTGGTATAGTACTGTTAACTACAGACTGCATTCACATCACACCAGTTTCCTGCCCCACCCCCACCCCCCAACATTCTCTTGCTGCCCCAGATACCAGTCCAGGAGCTCAGACAGCACTTGGTTATCATTTACTCTTAGTCACTTCCAAGCTTGCACTGTTCCGCCAGTCTTTCCTTGTTTTTTTCCCTGACCAGGCCTGTAGTTTTTGCTAGTAGCATCTTTACTTTGTTGACTGACAACATCTCCTAGGCTCGTGTTGTACCTTTTCTGTTCCAGACCTAGCGTTAGCTAGGGCAGTAAAGCGCCATTCCAGGAATCCCCAGTGGAGCCGACCGTGTCCTTTAGAGCTGGTTCTTTCTGGTCTGGACAGCATGTTGTATCTGTTGTGATACCGTTTGCATATTTATAGCTCATCTTGGCTGTGAGAAAAGAGGCTCCCACAGGATTTCAGAAAGGGTATCTGGTGCCACCAAAGATAGAGAAAAGTGAAGGGGTTTGAGGGGTCTGCAGTGAGCCACACAAAACTGTGGGTTGGTTTGTTGTGTGTGGGTGGAGCGGTGTGGAGCGAGGCGAGGCTTTCCAGCCGGGGAGTAGAATTATAGAAAAAGGCCAGGTGGGAGTGGGGAGGACAGAGCGTGAGATGTGGTCACGTTCTATTTGGAGTGTCTTGTCAGACGTCCAAGTGGCTGTGTTGAGAGCCATCTGTCTATTTGTGTCTGAAATGCCAAAGTGAGGCCTGTGGTTGGGGCTAACAGGAGGGAATCATTGCTCCATAAACGGTATTTCAATAACAGAGCAGATGAAAGCGCGGGAGTAGGGTGAGAGGGCTCTGAGTCCCCGGCGTTCCCACAGCTGACTGAGGGGAGCAGGTGGGCAGGTAGAAGGCAAACCGGGGGCCTCCGAGAAGAAAGCCCGTGTGTGCTCGGGTTTGCCAAGCCCACCAGCCTGAGCCCTGAAAATGTGCCCTGGGTGTTAACGGGGGAAGCGCTTCCTCGTGACCGTAAATCAGAGTAAAGTTCAAGCGGTGGGCCGGCCGGGTGCTGGCCAGGACTGTGGTGGAGGCACTTCCTCCTGGGGCAGTCTCCACTAAGAAAGAGCGAGCCCCCATGGCCGAGTGCCTCTGTCCCCGGGGCTGGTGCCTGTGAAGCTTGTGTGCCCCCCAGCCCAGGGCTGGTCCTGGGGGTGGACGGCTCATCCCAGGGGGTGCTGCAGGTGCCAGCAGTGGTCACCTCTGGTGGACATGGCCCGAGTTGAGGCCCATCCTGCCGCACCTGTGCTGCCTGCCTCAAGGGTCTTGCTCTTCCCATCATGGTCAGCACAGACACTGGCGCCTTGTTGCCAATGCAGGGCAACGCAATTGGACTTAGGACACGGTGAGCTTTGCACTAGGAACAAAGGTGTGTTCTTGTTCACCCGCTAAGTTGTGTCCCCACGGACTGTTTGTGACCCCACGGACTGCAACACGCCAAGCTTCCCTGACCTTCTCTGTCTGCTGAAGTGGGCTCAGACTCACGTCCGTTGAGTCAGTGGTGCCATCCAGCCATCTCATCCTGTCGCCCCCTTCTCCTCCTGCCCTCAGTCTCTCCCAGCATCAGGGTCTTTTCCGTGAGTCAGCTCTTCACACCAGGTGGCCAGAGTATTGGAGCTTCAGCTTTAGTGTCAGTCAGTTGACTCCAGGTCTTGTTTTGCTGACTGTATAGAGCTTCTCCATCTTTGACTGCAAAGATTTTGATGTTGGCCATCTGGTGATGTCCGTGTGTAGAGTTGTCTCTTGTGTTGCTGAAAGAAGGTGTTTGCTATGACCCGTGAATTCTCTTGACAGAGCCTTTGCCCTGCTTCATTTTATACTCCAAAGCCAGACTTGCCTGTTACTCCAGGTATCTCTCGACTTGCTACTTTTCGCATTCCAATCCCCAATGATGAAAAAGACATCTTTTTTTTTTTGGTGTTCCAAAAAGTCTCCTGGGGCTTCACAGAACCGTTCAGCTGTAGCTTATTCGACATTAGTGGTTGGGCATAGACTTGGATTACCAGGTGTTGAGTGGTGTGCCTTGGAAGTGAGCCGAGATGATTGTGTCGTTTTTAGATGGCACCCCAGTACTGCATTTTGGACCTTTTTGTTGACGTGAGGGGTACTCCATTTCTTCTAAGGGATTCTTGCCCGCATTAGTAGTTTTAATTGTCATCTGAGTTAAATTCACCCATTCCCATCCATTTTAGTTCACTGATTCCTAAAAGTGTCAGTGTTCATTCTTGCCATCTTGACCATGTCAAGTTTACCTGATTCATGGACCTAACATTACAGGTTTATATACAATATTCTTTACAGCGTTAAACTTTACTTTCACCACCAGACACATCCAAAACTCAGCATCACTTCAGCTTTGGCCCAGCCTCTTCATTCTTTCTGGGACTATTTCTCTGCTCTTTGCCAGTAGCATTTTAGACACTTACTGACCCGGGGTTACTCATCTCTGGCGTCATATCTTTCTGCCTTTTCATACAGTTAATGGGGTTCTTGGGGCAAGAATATTGGAGTGGTTTGCCATTCTCCCCTCCAGTGGAGCATTTTTTGTTAGAACTATCCACCTTGAAACGCCCGTCTTGGGTGGCTGGGCACGACATGGTTCATAGCTTCATTGAGTTAAACCTGACTGTGATCCATGTGATCACTTTGGTTAGCTTTCTGTGATTGTGTTTTTGGTTCTGGAGGCTGTGGGATTGTAGTTCTTGCTGCTTCTGTCTACCCTCTGACGGATGAGGATTAATGGCTTATGCAGGTTTCCTGATGGGAGGGACTGGCTGTGGGGAAAAATGAGCCTTGCTCTGGTGGAGACCCTCGCACACTCACAGGCACGTCTGGTGCAGTCTCCTGTGGGGTCACTGCTCCTTTCCCCCCTGTCCTGGTGCACACAGGCTGTTGTTTGCTGTTGTTGTCTGCAGGAGTCTGTTTCCCCCTTCAGGAGGTTCTGAAGTGTCTTAAGTGGTGGCATCCGGTACACTGGTGACCTGGTCACATGTGGTCAGGCAGTGGCTTACTGTTAGGAGAGGGAAGCTCCGTCCTGAGGCCTCTCCCCACGTCCCTTTGGTGACTGTGGTCTGGTGGTCTCTCTCCACATGCCTTGTTTCTGCCGGGTGCTGAGATGTCCCCTCGTAGCTGCAGCAGCTGAAGCTCAGAAGTCAGAGTAACCGCCGAGGGAGTCACTCATCGGCAGAGGGTCGGTTAGGCGAGTCTCCTGTTGGCTGAGAGTCCGTTGTTAGCAGACTGAAGCACAGGTGCCGCCTGCTGGCT
The DNA here is from genome assembly GCF_000754665.1 of Bison bison bison. Taxonomy (NCBI): domain Eukaryota; kingdom Metazoa; phylum Chordata; class Mammalia; order Artiodactyla; family Bovidae; genus Bison; species Bison bison. Next base: position 1,524,274 of record NW_011495061.1, on the reverse strand, counting down.
CCTGCTGCGCTCCAGCTGCCCTTGGCCCTGGGCAGGTGTCTCATCCCCGAAGGTGTGCGGTTGCTACCTTCCATGGCGCCTACCAGCCATGGCTTCTGAGCAGTGTGCTTTGGATTGTGGAACTACCAGTGAGGAGCACTTCTGTTTTATAATTGGGTGCTCACTCCCATGTCTGATTGCATTTAAAACGAGATCCCCAGTATTTTATGTTGAGCATATGCAGACACAGTCGAAAAAAACTGGACATTGAAAAAGGTACACCTCCAGTTAGTGTTTTGTTAATCTTGTTATGTGTCTATCACAGCTGATTTTAACGTTAAAGTGGATAAGTACAAGAAAATATTTTTTTTTTCTATTTTGTAATTTAAAAAAAACTCTGGGATTTTATTTGATGAAGATATTTATCTATTAATATTTTTATATTCTAAATACTGGCAAATGTTGTCTGTTTGGAGTTCTTAACTTTCTAACGTCTGTAGCTTTTATTAATGTATTTGAGGTCCTTAATTTCACTTTGGCCAGTTGATGAAATTGATATGTAGTCCTAACATCCTTATAATGTTTTTGACCCAAAGGCGTTCTTAAAAAACGTTTGTTACCACAGCTGTTTCTTTGTGGTCTCAGGTGGTGGTTAAGTTTACTCCACCTCGTGGGTGTGTGCTTGGTGTTTTATCGTAGTTAGCTTCAGGTCCCTGTTTTATGTCCCATTACATCAGGTCTGTTAAATGTGCTCAAATTGTACAAGTTAACTGTCTGATATGATTGTGGGTGTGTCTTTTTAAAAATATTTTTATTTATGAATTTCAACATAGCTTATTTTTTACTTGACAGAAAATGCACCCTGTTCTAAGTGAAAGCTTCAGGGCATCACGTTCACATTGTTGTCTGTCTTATCAGCACCGTCATCTCCAGAATGTTTCTGTGCTCCCACTTGGAAACTCTGTGCCCACTAAATGGTCACTCCCCTTCCCCCTCCCATCCAGGCCTGAGGGATGTTTCCTTTTCCCCCTTGTAACACGCGTCCTGATTGGAAGTTGTCGAGGCCCTGTGAGTTTATCCGAGAGAATCTGTGGTTCCTCAGTGGGCCGTGTTCCACCGCTTCCTTCCATAGACTCCTGTTTCGGACACAGCTTCCTTGGTGTTGCCTCGTGCATCTTTCCTGTCTTTCCTACGCCATAACTTTGGATTTTTTTCTGTCTCTTGAGTGTACAGTTGACCCTTGAACAATGTGGGACTTAGAGGTGCAGACCCCCCACAGTTGAAAAGCTGTGCATGACTCTTGACTCCCCCAAAACTTACCTAATAGCCTACTGCTGACTGGAGCCTTACCAATAACGAACATTGATTAGCACATACTCTGTGTGTTATGTTGCTGTATTCCTAAAGTAAGCTAGAGAAAATATTAAAAAAATTTTTAAAGAGAAATTGTATTAACTATATTTATTTATTGATACCATAAGTTTATATTTTTACAAGATGGATTGTCTGTTAGTGTCTACATCAATATTGTCTTACATGATACCAAATCCTGTAGATGTGTTAGTAACACAGGCCAAGAAAAATGAAAAGATAATGTAAAGAAGAAATTCACTGTTGTTTATAATTCATCCATTATAACGAAGTGGGAGCAGTATGGTTGCTTTATGGCCACCTAGTGTAATCGATGATTGTTCACAGTAGCCTAGCCTATACACTAGTGAATCCATTGTGACATACAGCATTGCACTCATTCATAATACGGTATTGGAAACGCTTTTTTTTTTTTTTTTTAAACCACTTACCTATGATGATCAACTGATACTGGGGGTATGTAATCCTTTGAAAGCAAAGTTACAGAACAGAAAACTAAAATGTTGCTGTTCAATCAATCATTTTGTATTAAATGTCACTCCCTTATGCCTTTGCATTCTTGACACACTTAAAAATTTTTTTTTTCAGTATTTCTAGGCTACATGGTTCTTCTGTGAGCTTTTTCAAGTTGTTGTAAGTCTCCAAAAATTTTTTACCAATATGTTTATTGAGAAAAATGTGCACGCAAGTAGACCTGTGCAGCCAAACCCGCCTTATTCAAAGGTCATTTGTAGGTTTTTTAAAAATTAAGTTTTGATGAAATTACGGTACACAATGCACACTGTAAACTTACACAAGTAACCTTGTGTCAATTGTATCTGGATAAAGCTAGAAAAATTTCCTAAAACAATTTTAGGAAGTCATTGATCTTAATTTTGTTACTGTTTGAATTACATGAGTTAATGTTTACAGAACACGTAGAATTATTCCCACTAAACGTGTTTTGTTAAAATAAAAAATATTAAAGTCCTGCCTTGTGATTTTTCACAAAGTTTCCTGTGTGTGCCTTCCTCTCATCAATAAGGTTACATCTTATTTTTTAAAAATGAGGTATAATTGACTGGAGGCATGTTTATTTGAATCGTTTATATATCGCTGTGATTGCCACCTGAGTTAGCTGACACCCCTTTCATTATGAAATTAATCATTTCTTTGGAGGGATGACATCTAAGACCTGGTTCCTTAGTGACTCTGCATGAATGACAGTCCTGTTGGCAGCAGTGGCCGTGTGGGTATTAGGTCTCCGTTGCTCACTGAGACGCCCCACACCGTCCGGTGTGCACGACCTGGTGGTGGTGTCACCTGCTCTCCTGGGCTCAGTGGCAAAGTGCGTGCCCGCAGTGCGGGAGGTGCGGGTTCCATCCCTGGTCAGAAGATCCTCTGGAGGAGGAAACAGCACCCCACTCCAGTGTTCTTGCCTGGAGAATCCCAGGGACAGAGGAGCCTGGCGGGCTGCAGTCCATGGGGTCGCAAAGAGTCGGACATGACTGAGCAGCTAAGCAACAAACTTCTCCAGCACAGC
>NW_011495061.1:1496539-1521302 GCF_000754665.1 Bison bison bison | reverse complement strand
TGAACAGCTAAGCACCAACCTTCTCCAGCACATCTTTCTTTGTCTCCCCATCCTGGGATTGTACTTGGCGGCTTTGGGGTGCTGGGAGCATTCTGGGTTAGTGGAGGTGGTGGTTTTGCCTCCACGGTCCCCAGGCTCAGTGCATCGATTCTCAGTGGTGCTGTTGTCCGGTTTGGGGGGAGTTTTTCTCGTCCCCTTTTCCTGCAGTTACAGCCTTTCATTTCAGTCGCTCAGTCATGTCTGACTCTTTGCAACCCCATGGACTGCAGCACACCAGGCTTCCCTGTCCATCACCGACTCCTAGAGCTACTCAAATTCATGAACATCGCGTTGGTGATGCCATCCAACCCTCTCGTCCTCTGTCAACCCCTTCTCCCGCATTCAGTCTTTCTCAGCATCAGGGTCTGGGAGTCAGTTCTTTGCATCAGGTGGCCAAAGTATTGGCGCTTCAGCATCAGTCCTTCCAATGAATATTGAGGTCTGATTTCCTTTAGGATGGACTGGTTGGATCTCCTTGCAGTCCAAGGGACTCTCAAGAGTCTTCTCCAACACCACAGTTCAAAAGCATCAATTTTTCAGCACTCAGCTTTCTTTGTAGTCCAACTCTCACATCCATGACTACTGGAAAAACCATAGCTTTGACTATTGGGACATTTGTTGTCAAAGTAATGTCTCTGCTTTTTAATATGCTGTCTAGGTTTGTCATAGGTTTTCTTCCAAGGAGCAAGTGTCTTTTAATTTCATGGCTGCAGTCAACCTTCTGCAATGATTTTGGAACCTAAAAAGATAGTCTGCCACTGTTTCCACTGTTTCCCCATCTATTTGCCATGAAGTGATGGGACCAGATGCCATGATCTTAGTTTTCTGAATGTTGAGCTTTAAGCCAACTTTTTCACTCTCCTCTTTCACTTTCATCAAGAGGCTTTTTAGTTCCTCTTCACTTTCTGTCATAATGGTGGTGTTATCTGCATGTCTGAGGTTATTATTTCTCCTGGCAATCTTGATTCCAGCTTGTGCTTCATCCAGCCCAGCATTTCACATGATGTACTCTGCATATAAGTTAAATAAACATGATGACAAATTCCAGTCTTGACAAAACTCCTTTCCCAGTTTGGAACCAGTCTGTTGTTCCATGTCCAGTTCTAACTGTTGCTTTTTGACTGGCATATAGATTTCTTAGGAGGCAGGTCAGGTGGTCTGGTATTCCCATCTCTTGAAGAATTTCCCACAGTTTGTTGTGATCCAAACAGTCAAAGGCTTTTGCGTAGTCAGTAAAGCAAAAGGAGATGCTTCTCTCGAATTCTCTTGCTTCTTCAATGATCCAACTGATGTTGGCAATTTGATCTCTGGTTCCTCTGCCTTTTCTAAAACCAGCTTGAACATGGGGAAGCTCATGGTTCACATACTGTTGAAGCCCGGCTTGGAGAATTTTGAGCATGACTTTGCTAGTGTATGAGATGAGTGCTAGAACTAACACCCCCAAAGACGTCCTTTTCATCGTAGGGACTGGAATGCAAAAGTAGGAAGGCAAGAGACACCTGGAGTAACAGGCAGATTTGGCCTTGGACTACAGAATGAAGCCGGGCAAAGGCTAACAGTTTTGCCAAGAGAACGCACTGGTCATAGCAAACACCCTCTTCCTACAACACAAGAGGAGACTCTACACATGGACATCACCAGATGGTCAACACCGAAATCAGACTGATCATATTCTTTGCAGCCATAGAATGGAGAAGCTCTATACAGTCAGCAAAAACAAGACTGGGAGCTGACTGTGGCTCAGATCATGAACTCCTTGTTGCCAAATTCAGACTAATTGAAGAAAGTAAGGAAAACCACTAGACCATTCAGGTATGACCTAAATCAAATCCTTTACGATTATACACTGGAAGTGACAAATAAATTCATGGTATTAGATCTGATAGAGTGCCTGAAGAGGTTGGACATTGTACAGGAGGCAGAGAGCAAGACCATCCCCAAGAAAAAGAAATGCAAAAAAAGCAAAATGGCTGTCTGAGGAGGCCTTACAAAAGAAGGGAAGCGAAAGACAAAGGAGAAAAGGAAGGATATACCCATTTGAATGCAGAGTCCAAAGAATAGCAAGGAGAGATAAGAAAGCCTTCCTCAGTTATCAGTGCAAAAGAAACAGAGGAAAACAATAGAATGGGAAAGGCTAGAGATCTCTTCAAGAAAATTAGAGATAGCAAGGGAACATTTCACGCAAAGACAGGCTCAATAAAGGACAGAAATGGTATGAACCTAACAGAAGCAGAAGATATTAGGAAGAGGTGGCAAGAATAAACAGAGCTATATAATAAAGATCTTTATGACCTAGTTAATCACGATGGTGTGATCACTCACTTAGAGCCAGACATCCTGGAATGTGAAGTCAAGTGGGCCTTAGGAAGCATCACTATGAACAAAGCTAGTGGAGGTGATGGAATTCCAGTTGAGCTCTTTCAAGCCCTAAAAGATGATGCTGGGAAAGTGCTGCACTCAATATGCCAGCAAATTTGGAAAACTCAGCAGTGGCCACAGGACTGGAAAAGGTCAGTTTTCACTCCAGTCCCAAAGGCGGTGCCAAGGAGTGTTACAGCCTTTAGGGGACCTGTATTTTGTGAGTCCTCATCGCAGCCGTTAGTTTCCTGTCCCCTAAAACAAGTCCCATCCTGAAGACGCAGCAACACCGCCCCCCCCCCAATCTCGGGGTCACTGTTCTTGGTGTAATTAATTCTGTTTCTGGCACTTGAGCTCCTGCTTTCCTGGGTGCCCAGCTGGCTCTTCAGATGTGTGTGTTGGGTTTTTACCTAACATTTCTAGGGATTTTGAGTTGGTCAGAGGGGTTTCTACTTTTGATTCTGCTTTGATATCTATTCTGCATGAAGTCCTTGGACTGGTAAGAAGGGCTTTTCCCTGTGTCTTTCTGACCCTCAGATAGACGCAGCCTGCCTTCTGTAGAGTCAAGGAGGGCCGTGCAGGCGGGTGTGCATGCCTGCGTGCTGAGTCACGAGCTGCTCCCCAGTGTGGAACAGTGGGAACACAATACAGCTGTGCGCTCTGTGTTGAGAGACACACTGTGTCCCGTTGCGGCAGTGTTTATATCTAACCTCAGCAGAATGGTCTCAGGGAGGGTATGGCCTCGTAGATTTGTTTACAGTCAGAACGTTTCTTCTCAAAATCTGGTCCTAGAATTTGGGGAAAGGCTACTGAAAGCCTGGCTTCAGTTTAGCGCAAGTTGCCTGACAGAAAAACTTGATTTATTGGCTGAAATTATTTTGCAGGCTTGTGTGGTGTAGGCCTGTTTCATGTCAGTTGTTGGTCGTTGGTTTAGTGAGGTGACTTAGCAGTCAGAGTAAAGGCGAATGCTCGCTGGACTTCACATCTTGAGAGGTGGCAGGTGTGTCGGGCGTGATTGGCATGTGACTCGAGGCCAAATCTTCGTAGAGCAGGCGGGGCAGGTCCCTACCCTGGGAGCCCCTGCAGGCCCGCTCTGAGGCTGCCCTCTTCCTGTGCTGCCAGCAGGGCGGTGCTGCGTTTGTTTCCACATCAGATGCTGGAGGCCCGGGAGGCAGTCACAGGAGCAGCCCCGAGTCCGAGCCGGCGGGGGCAGCCTGCCGTGGGCAGCCTGCCATGGAAGGTGTCCGTGGTTCCTTGTGGCGTCCCCAGGCCGGGCACAAGGTGTTCATCAGGTGGCTGCAGTCTTGCCCAGCGCCTGGCACAGGGTGTGAGGAGGGGACGACACTCCCGTTGGTCTGGACCAGGGACCTGGCAGCTGGTGGGCAGCGGGCCCCAAGGCTGCTGCAGAGTCACCTGTCGGTTTTATTTAGTTGAGGCTATTCTTAGCTTATTTCAAAGCGTTTTTTCCTACATCAGGAAGGGTCTTAGGGTGTGAGACTTGGAAGCGGCTCCCAGACAAGGCTCTGGCCCGACAGGCTGGTGGTTAATGCCCAGGCAAGGTGACATCTCCCACCTCCTGCTCCGTCCCCCCCACCCCGTACCCCCGCTACCAGCCCAGCCTGGGCCGTCTCGTCACTGACCATGGATTTCTGATTGCAGGACTTGTTCCAGCAGCCTGTTAAAACATGGTGGATTACTATGAAGTTCTAGGTGTGCAGAGACACGCCTCGGCCGAGGATATTAAAAAGGCGTAAGTAATTGTATTCTGAAAGAGTGCATCTGGGCACCTGCGGTGTGAGTTTGCATGGCCTGTGGAAACCGAATGGCAGTTTGCGTGCTGTGAGTTTGCTGCGCACTAGTTGGAATGTTAGGTAGCGCTTAGCAACTTAGCTTGTGCCTCTTGAGACCTAGGCCCACCTGTCACTCAGGGATAAGGCCACTTGGTTTCCTCTGGTACTTTATCTTGGGACATGGATTCCATTTCTGCTGGAATTAGATCATAAACTCACTGAGTATATGAAATTAGCCCAAAGAGCTTTGATGTTGGACTTAGCAGTGGAGCAGCCTTGGTGCTCGTGGGTGTCACTGTTCCATCCTCAGTGGGTTGCTCCCAGCCCCTGTCATGTGGCCGGCTCGGGTCCATGCTGGGGTTTGAGCCCTGCACCTCTGTGTCCTTGCTCGGCTCTGGCCGCACGTGAGGCCAGTCTCCGCTCCCAGGCAGCTCCCAGGGTGCACTGAGGTCTGTTGGTTCACTTGGTGTTAATGTATAGCAGGACATGGATGGTGTTTTAGCTGTGTCACGGGGGGCCGTGGGATTTCTCACACTGCGCCTGGCCACATCCAGGATCGGCGTGGTGCAGTGATTGTGCTCTTCTTAAATAAGGTGTGAATGGCGTGAAGATCAGCACCAAGAGGGGCGGGCCTGGCGTCTGTGTTCTCACCTGCAGGTGTGGTGGGGGGCGTCACTGGTGCTGTCCCTGGGGAAGGGCAGGCTGTGTGCCACGCCTGTCTAGTCTCCGCCTAGAGCTTTTGCTTTGAAATGTTTGCTTCATGTGACACAATAGACACCACCCTGGAAGTGGGATGTGATCAGTAAGTACCTTTAACTCCTTTTTAAGATATCGGAAACTGGCACTGAAGTGGCATCCAGATAAAAATCCTGAGAACAAAGAAGAAGCGGAGAGAAAATTCAAGCAAGTAGCTGAGGCGTATGAGGTGTTGTCGGATGGTGAGTGGGGAGCGTGGGGTTGTGCCCCTGGGCGGGGCCTGCAGAGGAAGGCCTGGCCGAGGGGCTTTGGGGCTGTGAGGGGGGTTTTCTGAGCAGACTGGGTGTCCTGTCCCCACCAGCCTCCCGATAAGGCCCTGTGATTGCTGCGGGTGCCCTGGCTTCTAGGAGTCTCCTGGGTGGCTCTGTAAGGAGACATCCAGGCCCGGTCTCTGCCTGGCGCTGGGGGCCACCGGGGCTGGGGTGTCGTGGCCTTTCGTCCCCGTCACCCTCCTGAGCACCCTGTGCTGAGGTGCTGGCCGCTTCCTTGGAAGGCCCTCCTGGATTTCGGGAAGTCAGGTGTTGCGCACATGGAGGTTCGGACTCCACAGCTTGTGGGTTTCCCTGCCCCGTTAGGAATTGAACGGCGCTGGAAGCTCAGGTCTGTTGGTTTAGTGTCATGGGTCATGCAAAGGGTGTTAGCCAAACCTTGGGTTCTTGGTAAGAGAAGCCTTGGGGCAGGGAGTGGACTGTGGAACTTGGTGAGAAAACTGGAGAAGTACTGACAGCACCTTGGCAGGAAGCAGTCCTGAATGACTGGTGTCAATCGCAGCCGAGGCTTTTAAAAGACTAGACCAGAGGAAGTGGACGCCTGCTTTATTTTAAAAGAAGGCCTTGTCATTTTACTTCATGAGTTTGTCTTCTGTCATTGACTGCCATTGTCCTGTTTGTGTGCCTGATCCAGCACTCCCAGATGTGTGGATTCACAGACCAAGAACACTAGAAAATTTGAGAAGTAAATTCAAACGTCAAATGTGATTTTTGGCAGCAGCAGAACCTTTAGAGCTCCCATGAAAATGCTGCTTTTGTGTGGTTTTGTAAGGGGGAGTCTGTTCTTCATCCTTCCTTAGGAAGCCTTCAGTTCCAGGAGCTGGCGGCACAGATGCACAGTCACTGTTCCTAAGGCTCTGGTGCCCACCCTGGCTGCGGATAGCGTGCCTGCACACTTGTTTCCCCGTTGCCCCGTCACTTGGCACACGCGGCGTCTGCGGAGCCTGTGTGTCTGAGCAGGGCTGCACTGTCACTGCGCTTGTTCGAGAACCACCGCCCAGGCTCGGGCGGGCCGCTGCCTCGCCGGGGGTCAGGCCAGGCTGGGGGTTGGCTCAGTGTGGCCTGTTTCTGCCCTCGCCAAGGCCGTGTCCTGCTCCTTGTGCCATGGGTCTTCTCCCTGAGCTGCACTTAGTAGTCAGGTGCTTCTAGGGGTGGAGTCTCTCTGCAACTTTGTAGTGGGGTTTTGATGTAGTGCATGGCACACGTTGAGCAGTAGAGTGAAATAAGTTGTTTTTTTTTTTTTTTTTGAAGTAAGTCTTTTAAGCTTTACTTAAAAATATTCTGGGGTGTCTTTAAGGGAGTTGTTGAGTCCCTGAGTTGCAGCCAGACTCTTTGCGACCCTGGGGGCTGCAGCCGCCAGACTTTGATGCCCTCAAGTGTCACAGTAAGGGGTTCCTAGCTCTTCAAAACCAAGTGTGGACATTGAGAGTTGTGGGGGGCCTTTGGTTTACAGCTTCAGAAATGCTTTATTGAATTTGAGGGAAGAGAAATTGGTCTTTACTGACTTGTCTTTTTAAATTTGTAGCTAAGAAACGGGACATCTATGACAGATATGGCAAAGAAGGATTAAACGGTGGCGGTGGAGGTACGTGTGTGCACACTGGTCTTTCTCCTGGCCTTGTGATGAAAGGAGGTGGTCCGATACAGTCTGATGGTGATTCAGTCTGTCCGTAAATATGAATGCAGTTTGGAGAGTAGGCTGAACTGGGGAGAGGAAGGAGAAATTGATAGCCTGGAAAAGGCCTATTAAAAATCCTGTTGAACTAGAAGGCACATACTGGTGTGCCTTTTGTAGATAGGAAATGACGTAAAACCTTACTATAACACTGAGTGTACCCTGAGATCAATACTGGATGTTGTGTCAAAAACATCCTTACTGGATGTTCTATCAAAAAACTAAATAACCACCAAAGTAACTGCCTCTGGTGGTGAGGCTTAGATGTGTGTGCTTTTGATGAAAAGTTATGCAGCAGCCTGCTGTCCTGCGAGCTCCATGGTGGGCGTTTGGACACGCACGCTTCAGACCTCCTGTACACACGCCTGAGCAGCTGTTTCACAGCCGGAAATGCTGTGTGTTGGTGACACATCCAGAGTGGGTGGGGGTCCTCGGCACGCGCGTGGCTCAGGGACGTGGACCTGCACCCGTTTCTCAGCTCCTGGCGCAGGAGGCTTTGCTCTCAGCAGGACTTGCGCGAGCTTCGGGCTTATGGAACTCTTTCCTTCTGGGGTCAGGACGCATGTAGTAATGTGTAGACTGTTTGTGTGCCCTCCGCGCGGGAGTCCCTGACTGAGCTGTGCTTGCTTCTGTAGGTGGAAGTCACTTCGACAGTCCGTTTGAATTTGGCTTCACATTCCGAAACCCAGAGGACGTCTTCAGGGAATTTTTTGGTGGAAGGGACCCATTTTCATTCGACTTCTTCGGTAAGTTCATCATCTGGGTCGGCGTTTACGTAACGTGTTCATGACTCATGGAGACCCTTTCTGTTTCAGCACTGTTGTAGCTTGTCCTTAAACTTGCTATTTGAGCAGTGCACGAGTTTAACTAAACCCTCTTGCCTTCTTCCTTTGGAAGATGTTTTGGAATTTACGCCTTGCACGTGAACGTAATAGAGGTCTGAGTGCGTCGCTTCCTCGGCTGTATGCTTCGCTCTCATTGGCTTCCTCTGCAGTGGGAAGGAGTGGGGGCTCCTCCTGGTTGGACAGGGAATTCTCCGGATTTCCCATGTAGGAGTCTCATTGAAACACTAAGCATCAAGGCAGATGTTGCTCAGAAGACATTTGATTCATAAACTTGTCTTTGTTTTTCTGATGTGGTGTTACGACTGTTGAGTTTGCAGCCCTTGGAAAGAAGGGACACCTCTAGAGCAAGGCATCACAAGCATTCGTCTTTGAGAATAGCTTTGCTGGGAGACCTTGCTGCTTTGGCTGCTCTTCACTGTGGGAGAGGGCTCCCAGCCGCTGGCCTCCGGGTCCTGGTGCCCGGCGTGAGGCAGCGTGGCAGGGGTGCGTGTCAGGGTCTGGTGTTGGCAGTGGTGGTGAGCTGGGGTGCTCGCCATGTGCACCGTGACTCCTGTTGTCTCCGTACTTGGGTGGGGAGACAGCACCCTGTGTCTGCTCCTTCACTGCCCGGAGCCTGGTTGAAAAGACAAGACACCTGCTGCAACCCCTCAGGAGGGTGACAGGAAGGGCAGTTCTGTCTGCACATAACACAGGGGAGCCGTGGACCCTGCTCATCGCAGGCGTGGCGAGGAGTGAGGCGCTGCTGTGTCCCGGAGGTGTGGGCCCTTCACAGGGTGCAGTCCTTCCGTTACTCCGTGGGGGTTCAGAGAGACCCTGCTTATGTTTACTGTGGTACCGCTTACGTTTTGAGAGAGTGGCTTGTGGAGGAGGGATGTGTATATCCGTAGCATACAAAATATAACAGTGAGAGCTAAGCAGGGGCGTGTTAGGGGTGGGGAGAGACCCAGCTGTTTTGAAGGCTTGTTTTGCATTAATTACTGCTGCAGTAAACACATATTGGGAAGGCTCCCTGTATCATATGAAACTAATTACATTTTTTATTAATTGTCCTTTATGATTGTAAGAAATATTACTGTAAGAAAGACACGGAAGAGTTGTAATGACTTTTCGGCCGTAAAATCACCTTGGTGTCTCGTCACAGCCTTTAGCAAGCTCCCAATGTGTTTTGGGGGAGCAGGGTCGTGTCCGGGGAAACTGGCCAGGGGTCTGCCCCCTTGAGCTGGGGATGGAGGGTCCCTCAGGCTGAGGAGCACAGGGCAGGCCGCCTCACCAGGCCAGAGGCCGGCCTGCTCACACTAGCTCTGGCACAGCGTGGTTTTTTTTTTAAAAAGTGTCAGGAAAGAGTCCTCAGTGTGTAATGGTAGCCAGATTGTGTTTTTCTTGGGGGAAAAAATCTGATGGGTTAAGCTTTCTCAGTAAGAATGGTTTTCCTTGAGCAGCTCTTTCTGGAGTGAAGAGGGGCGAGGGTGACTGGGGCGGGGAGCGTGAGTAATGTGGTTTTACCCTGTGAGCACCGACCTTCACGTCTTCTGAGTTGGGATTTGTGCACATGAAGTCTTGATGTGCATGTGAACTTGAGTCAGAAGAGTTACGGTTTGCGGGATGCGGGGTGGAGATTTCTTCTGCTGGGTTCAGAGTCCTCTGGGGGACGAGCCTCTTGGCCTCTGCCTGGGACTCAGAGATGCGCGTGCTCTGCACTGGCAGCTCCCCCGTCTCTCGTGGTCCCTGTGGCAGTGATTCTTCTCCAATCCGTTCTTGTAGGTGTTCTAGGCGACTTCCATTTTCAGGCTCTCAGGATTTACACACGGGAAAAGAAGCTGCTCCACGGCTACTACATGTATGAAGTGACAGTGCAGCCTGCTGGCGGTACGTTCAGAGCAGGGCTGAGTGGCCGTGGGGCCGAGGGCGTGCTGCCTCAGCAGGCGTGGAGTTGATGTTTCCCAGCAGCCACATCAGCCCTGTCATGGTGTCCGTTTAGAGGAGTGTGTTGTTTCTTGTCTTAATTTTCCACACGACCAACTTTTTTCCTCTCCCGTTTTCCCAGAAAAAGTAGCTCAAAGTCTGTTAAAAGACATTCTGAGGTTCACTTTGCATTTATCGGAATGGAAAACCCCGTGTCTGATTTCAGACGGCCCAGATGAAAGGGGAGGGACCTTGAAGAAGCGGAGAGCTGGTGGGAAGGACGGAGTCCTGTGCCTGGGGCCCACGTTCGTTGTGAGGCCTGCCCACTGTGGACAGAGGCCGCGGGCCCAGGAGTAGGGGGAGAAGCCAAATCTGAGACGCGCACTGCAGCCTGGCTCTCAGACGGAGGGGTGCTGGCGGGGTTGTGGGGTGAGCTGACTTCCCCCTAGCCCTTGGAGAACCTCCTTTGAAAACATTCAAGTGTAGGGATCATGTTACTTTAAATTACGGTGATCCCTTCCTTGGTTTATCATTAAAGGATGGTGTTAGTAAAATGATGTTCTCAGACGGAAGAGCCACGGAGCCCTAGAACCCTAGCAGGAGCCTCCGTGTGGGAGGCATTTCTGTGACCCAGCTCTGAAGCCGGGAGCTTCCCCGGGAGCACGTTCACACTGGCCGGCGGCCCCTCGCGTCTGGCCGGTGCTGGGGTGACGGGAGGGGAAGGGATGAGCCAGGCAGGCCCACCCAGCGCCCGGCGCCGCGCTGGAGGGTAGTGAGCCGGTCGTTCTCCCCCCAGGGTTCGAGGAGGCGGCCAGCGAGGAGTTGGAGCCTGAAGAGGAGGCGGTGGCGGAGAGTGCGAGCGAGGAGGACAGTGAGGCACTGGACGTGGTGTCCAGCGAGGAGCTCGACCTCTTTAGTGACGACGAGCCCAGCGAGGGCGCTAGCCTGGGCGGGGGCGAGCCCCCCAGTGAGGACTTGGAGTTCATCTCCAGTGAGGACGAGGCCAGCCCGGGGGACCCAGAGGAGCTCCTCGAGGAGTGTGAGGAGCTGCTCAGTGAGGACAGTGGGCCTGAGCCCGAGGCCCTGCCACTGCCCCATGGGCGGCCTGCTGAGCAGAGCCTCTAGAATAAAGAGTTTGTACCACCCGCGCCTGACGGCTCCCTGCGGCCCCGAGGGCACTGGGGGCTTGGGAGGGGCAGCGGACCCGAGGCCGGCGGACTCCCGCTGCTGTGGCCGCTTCAGACGGCCGCTGTGTCTTCACATGGGGTCTTCTCTGCACGTCCGCGTGTCCCTCCTTATGTGGACAGGAGTGACGTGGGACGGGGGCCTGCTTGTCTTCAGTGGCCCTGCCTCCTGCCCGAGGTCAGGGTCGTGGGCCATCTTTGGGGGCCCTGTGCATCCTGTGGTGTGTAGACAGTCGTCCGCTCAGCTTGGAGGCAGCGTGGTTTGGAAGCAGGCGCTGGTGAAGTTGTGCTGCTGAGAGAAGCCACAAGTCGGAAAGCGTAGCCTGTGACTGTGGAGGCAGGGCAGGTGTGATGACCCCTCCTGGGGGGCACTCCCCTGTGGCTCAGTGACTGCGAAGGCCCTGCTGAGCCCCTCTTTCCTCGGGGAAGGGGTGCTGGCCTGGCCCGGCCCATCAGTGGCTGGGACCTCCTGGGGGTGGAGCTGCCGTTTCAGGACAGTTCTGTGCGGGTGGGTGCTGGGCAGATGAGCTTTGTGGTCCTGCCACCTCCGCCCTCGACAGGGAGAGGAAAGGCTTCCGAAAAGGCCACTCTCAGAGTTGTTTTCTGGGTCATGAGAGCAGTGTCTGGGCCCCAGGCTTTGTATGATCTCCCTGGGAATCCAGAGTTGGTTTTGAGACTTTAATGGTCTTTCCGGCTCCCCCGTGGCGGAGCTTCCCGAGTCCACGCAGGAGTCCAGGCAGGACTCCTCCCTCCTGGCACGGTGGTCCCTGTGGCTGAGGGCGGTGGGCTGTCCTGCCCGTCGACTCCCTCACAGGTCCTTGGCGAGGGTAGAGTTGCAGGTGCCCCGGCCTCCGATTCGACTGAAGTAGGGTGTTTGGATCCCTAGTGTGTGCTTGGCATCCTTGGCTTGGATGGGTTTTTGTAACTGTTAGAAAATACAGTGTTCCAACTAGACCTGTAGTGTAACTAGAAACTAGGTTTTGTAATAAGTTGTGTGCACAGCTGAAAGCATGATGTTCATTTGGGGAGTGTTAATTCCAGGGTTGCCATGCACTGCCAGGCACCACCCCGATGCCAGGTCAGCCGTGGAGAAGCGCCCCAAAGCCCTCCTGCCCAGGGTCCCAGCCGTGGGTCACCCATGGCTGTTTCTGAGTCACTTAGGTTTATTTCAGATTCTTTTCAAATATGTTGTGTTCTGCTTCGGAATATGTGAGAAGAAAACGTTATGAACTTTGAGTTGTTGCGAAGGAGTGTTCTGATCTTGGTTTGTGGCGTTGGGGTTAGTGCAGGTGGGGTGATCGCACTGGAGTCTGTCTGCTGTTTTGGCCTTTGCGTTTCACGTGTCGCTCTTTACTCAGGGTTGCTGTGGCTCAGCATTGAGACTAGTGGAGTGGCCTGTTTTCTCTGTTTGAAATGCTCAGGGTGCTTGTTAAGAGTTTGTGGTGTTTTCCTTTGTTGTGCAGTGGTGTGTGTGTGTGTGTGTGTGTCCTGGGGACTGCGTGGTGAGCTCCGTGAGGACAGGACCTGTGAGCCTTCACTGAGTGTTCTCGGTCAGGCCCTTAGCTCTGCTCCTGGGGGCATGTATGGCTCTAAACATCTTTGAGTTTTTTCCTTAAGTCTTCTTACATGTATGTACTTGTGTAAACATTTGGAACACATTTTGTGTTATTTTTTCATAGCATTCGGTTAATGTATTTTTTGTCATAAGTGTGACATTATTACTTAGGTGTTTTGCAAGCATCACCTTAGTGGATTTGGCTTGGTGTTTCTGAGAAGAGCAGAACCATGTAAGATTGCAGAGGAGTGTTTATCCAGGACACCTGGAACAGGGACCCGAAAGAGTTAAGTCCTTGTTAACAGGCTGGACATGGGCCTGTTTCCGTGTATGTGTATCCCATGATGCAGCGTTGTTGCGGGAAAGGACCTGGCTGAACACAGGTGCGCCGTGACCAGGGAGGTGGCTCTGACAGACTTGTAAATTCTGCGTTTAGGGTCTCCCGAGAGACAGACCCAGCAGGGTGTGCCTCCCTCTCTCTGTCAGAAGTGATCATGGGCCTGTTTGATCATGGACACACACCTGCCAGATCTGTGGGCCCATGTCCCAGTCTGACTCTGGAGGCCATCAGGCTGAAGAGCCAGCAGCGCCCCCGGTCAGAGGCGGCGGCTGGGAGCAGGCACTCATGTTTGTGGGAAGCGTTGGCCTTGCGGTCTGTTCAGCCCACGTGTGATGGGAGGGGCCCATTCACACTGGGATGGCAGTCTGCTCCACGTGGCTGGCTGATCCACACGTTCCTCTCATCCGAGAACACCTTCGAGGCGGCCCCTTCACTGGACACAGAATTTGTTAACTCCTTGACATCTACGTGAGCCATCTCCTTCAACCATAATTCATCTCCAGCAGACTGTAGTAAGATCGTAATTGAGCCAAACTTGATAAGGAGCGTGCGTGTCGTGGAGAACACGCTGATTTTCCCAAGTAGGAGGTGAGGTCCGGGCACCAACCTCTCCTGGCGGGGCCCTGCTGAGACTCTGACAGAGCTGCGTTTGCTGTGCTGTGGCAGGGTGTAAGCCGGCAGGAAGACACAGCTGTGTGCGTAGTATGAGCACACACGCAGCGGCCCAGATCGCAGCGGCAGGCTGCAGCTCCCGACAGGACTGTGCCCTCACCCGCTGCAGTGCCGCGGCTGGCGGGCCGGTTCTGGGCGCCACGGGGAGTGACGTCGAACAGGTCCTTGGCAGCGTGTTCAGTTATGTTGTGTCTGATTCAAATTTACTTAAAAGATACATGCAGTTTTTACCCCTTTTACCCTCAAAAATAATAACCATACAGACTGAACATGAGAATTGGGAAAACCTAAACGGGGTAAAAGGACGGAGCGGGAACCAGCCTGTGTCTCGTCACCAGTTGAAAGCCCGCTGTGAGCACTTTTCAGATGTGAGAGTTGCAATGTGTGCTTTTTCTAAAGCTTAAACCTGATGACCCTTCAGAAACCTTCATTTAACATGTTCTCCATTTGTATATGGGAAAATTACGTAATTAGGTAATTTTCAGTTTTCACTATAAAAGCTTGGGGGCCCTTTAGTAAGTTATTTCCGTGTCTGATGAGTTGATGTCCATGAAGTAGATTGAATTGTTGGATGAGAGGGCCTATTAATTAACTATTGTCTTTAGCTTGGAGGCTGAAGGTTGTGAAGGCTTATGACGTGCTCAGTCACGTCCGATTCTTTAGTGACCCCATGAACTGTAGTCCGCCAGGCTCCTCTGTCCATGGGAGTTCCCATGGAGAAGAATACTGGAGTGGGTTTCCATTTTCTCCTCCAGAGGATCTTCCTGACCCAGGGATCAAACCCACATCTCCTGCGCTGGCAGGCGGATTCTTCACCACTGAGTCGCCTGGGAAGCCCACAAGCTCGGTGCCACCTGTTCTCCACACCTGGAGTGCTGGCCTCAGCGTGGCTCCCGCTCACACATCATCATCACGGCTTTTTAAAAAAACTTGTTTTTAGTGTTGCCATGACTTACAGATGAGCCTTTTCATTTTTCGGGTTAACTGTTTTGACCTCAATATCTGAAATTACACGTTCAAATTCGGTGACTACTGGAATTGTAAAAATCCATATTTAGGCTGTATAATAGAAACGCGTGCAAGGTAAAAGACTTCAAAAATGAAAGAATACAAGAAAACAAAAAAACGTAACTGAAAACCCAACTGGCCTTATTCTTATAATGTTACTCAACTATCTTTTGAAGTAGCTTCTGAACAAGGTGATTTTATAATTACAAAAGTTCATTTAGCTTCATGTAAACAAATTCAAACCATTTAATGGTGGTATAAAACGGACACTGGTTTAAGTTGGTCTCAGGAGTTTTGTGAAGCGTCTTTGAAGGTTTCAGTTGCTGTATGAGCCTTAAATTGTAACTAAACGAATGGTTAGGGCAGTGATGAAAGGAGCGCTGCAGGAGGACGCGGACTGTGATTGTTGTAAACTGGGGAGCCGTGGAGACAGTGGCTCAGGAGCTCTCGCAAGGGCAGTGAGTGTCTGAGGCTGCCCACGTGGCTCTTGTTGAGAGTGCGATCACGAGTTCAGACTGCACTCGCCATGTCTATGCCCTGACCTGGGGCTGTAACAGGAGTGTAATTACCTGATGTCTTGTGATTGGACGGACGGAAAGTGTGTCCGTGTCGCCGTGTAGACCCCTGATGAGGATGAGGTGAAAAGCAACTTAATAGAACACTTGGATTTTCTGTGAACAGGATGAAGTCTCTCTAGAGATTTCTAAAACGTTTTAACTTTAAAGTTTATGATTAAACTTTGTATTTATACTTCTAAATATGGTAATAACGGCACTGGGGGCCATGTTCACAAAGTAGCTGATAGAAGTGACTTTCTGCAGGTTGAGTCTCACATGGTGGCACTTACTGTGGAACGCGGGACCTGCGGTTCAGAAGCAGCAGCCCCTGGGCTCCGTCCTGTCGACGGCAGCACCTGCCTCCCAGCGCTGCCCGGGTCTCGGCTCCCCATGGGGCTGGTGGAGCAGTGTCTGCCTTGGGCTGGTTCCTGTTGGGTCCTCCTCCCTCTCCTGCCTTCTTTCTGGGTCTCTGAGGAGGGCGCCAGTGACCGTGCTTCCTAACGCCTGCTTCTTCAGGCCTGCTTTCCTGCTCTGTTAACTGCTCTCTTAAGAAAGGCTTGTAGTTTTTCCACCTGCTTCCCCGTCCCCACTCTGAGCGTTCCTTCAGCTCGGGTCTGCCTCCGGTCATTGCCGGCTACCTGGGGGCTTCCCAGGCATGGTTGCCCGTGCACGCCGGTGCCCTGTGAGCCGCAGTCCCACTTGGCCTCGTGCTCACGGCCTTGTCCTGCTCACTGTTCTGTTCCTTTCGCCACTTCGATGCGTGGATTTGCTGCTTTGATCACGCTTGCCTGGGTTTAGAAACAGGCCATGCCGGTTCTCTTGCTTCTGTGTCATGGGTGCTTTTCTCTTAACCATCTGTCAGGAGTCCTTGCTTTTATTTCTCAAAGAATTCCCATTTCCTAGAAAAAATACAGCACTGATTGATTTCATAGTGAATTTAATAGGGAACCTCAGTGAATTTTAAAAGTTTGTATAATTCATGTTTTCAGTAAGTGCTCATTGACTGGTAACAACCACCAGAAAGAGCTCCGTGTGAAGAGCTCTGCTCGCAGCTCTCTGCCCAGGTCTGTGGTGCGTATTGATGACCTTGAGCTTTATGTTGGGACACATAAAGCTTTGATGTGTTCTTAGATGAGTCTTGGAAACAGCAGTAAAGCCGCAGGTTGGATGGACTGTGGTGCTCTGAGGGTGAGCTGCGCTGTGGAGGAGCTTTGCTCCTGCTGGAACAGTGTCAGGAGGCATTGCTCACATTCCCTTTCAGCTCTCCTGTGGAGAAGCACCCTGGGTCAAGGTTTCACTAAGCACTTCTGTTTCTTTTTAGAAGACCCGTTTGAGGACTTCTTTGGAAATCGAAGGGGCCCCCGCGGAAGCCGGAGCCGAGGCACGGGCTCGTTCTTCTCTACTTTCAGCGGATTTCCCTCCTTTGGAGGGGCGTTTCCTTCCTTTGATGCAGGTACTACACCCTCAGACTCAGCCTGGTGTCTGAGCAGACGCCAGTGCAGGCCCCTTTCATCCGGGGCGCTTGCCGTGTGCACACGCCTGTCGTGGGGCAGCTCAGAGCTGCAGTGCATGTGTATACACACCTTTGCTTAGTAACCCACATTTCCCATAATTTTCCAAAGAATGTTATACTTGAGAACCTACTTCAAATCTTAACTATTAAAGGCCAGTATTTAATGAAATTCTTGGTTAAAAAGAGTGAGGTTTTGGGATAAATGACTGAAATAACTTAGATAATCTCATTAAATCCTTTTTAGTCTAATAGCAGTTTAAGAAAAAAAATAAAGGTGTCCTAGGAGAGTCCAAGTTGATGGGATCAGGAGCTAAGGCTGTAGGAGGGCCTGTGTGTGCCATGCGGAGTCTTCTGGTGAGGTTTGGTGCGTGGCACTGGCTTGCGACTGGAGGCCATTCATCAGCTAGAGTCGGGCACGCAGCCTGGCGCAGCCGTGTTTCACTGGAGAGTTGGACTCTCAGCTCTCCTCTGATGTTGCCCAGGTCCTCTGTCTGTCCTGGGCCTCCCTTGTGTGAGGGTCCCGTGCTCTGTGGGCAGCACAGGGCATGCAGCTCCCAGACCCTGCCTTCTGAAGCCAGGGGGCTGTGTCACCCAGGGCAGGTGCAGCTGTGCTTTCCTCCAGCAGGCCACCCTCCTCAGATGCCACGTAGTATGCAAGGACTTAGGGAGAGTCAGAGAAAGCTGGGCAAACCTGTCAAAGAGTATTTCACTTAAGGCGTGTGTGTGGCATGCAGTCCTCCCCTTTGAGGAGCCGTGGGGAGGGCGTGTTTCTGCTGTAAGGGGCGTTCAGGGTGGGGCAGGCAGCAGGCTCTCCAACAGGCAGAGCAGCCTCAGCCCTGCCCAGAGTGGACTCGCTCTGTTGCGACTCTGAGAGTCAGGGTTTCGTGTCCTAGATGGCACCTCACAGCTGAGAATTAGTCCATGAACTCCAGACCCATATTTCTCCTGGTAATTGTGGTATTCTTGCTAAAGTTACTTCAGCTTCCTGGCAATTCAGGTTTGTATCCCCTGTGGTCACACTCACAGGAGCCAGCAGGAGCTTGTTGGGTGTGCCAGTCTGTGGTGGTGTCCGCGCCATCCTGTGAGATGCGTGGGGGCAGGGTGCTGGCCCGTGGGTAGGGGAGGTGCCCGGGCGGCCCCGCAGGCTGTGCAGGGCCCGGCTCCATGGGGGCACGCGTCTGCTTCCCCGGGCTGGCCGCGCGTGCTGCGCTCGTCCCTGACCCCTCTGCTGTCTCTTACAGGGTTCTCTTCCTTCGGCTCGCTAGGCCACGGGGGCCTCACAGCGTTCTCCTCCTCCTCGGCCTTCGGCGGGAGTGGGATGGGCAACTACAAGTCCATATCAACGTCGACGAAAGTGGTGAACGGCAGGAAGATCACCACCAAGAGGTGCGGGCCTGGCGTCTGTGTCCTCACGCATAGGTGTGGGGCACCACCAGTGCCACCCCCGGGAAGGGCAGGGTGTCTGGGCCGTCTGTCCAGCCCCTGATCAGAGCTTCTCCTTGGAAATGTTTGCTTCGCGTGACACATTAGACACCGCCCCTGTGGTGTGCAGTGAGTGGTGTGTTGGAAACGCAGCCACTGTAGCACCTGGAGCGTTTGGATGGCTGGCGCCTGTGTTCAGAGTCATCTGTCAGGATGTTGGCTTCAGCCACAGCATTAGTGGCTTCAGATGTGTCCGTGGCAAGTCCTCTAGAGATGCGCATTCAGGCTCACACACACGTCTACTTATTTCATACGACGATTCTAAGATGTGTTTTATCCCCCTTGCCTCCCCTCCCGCAGGATTGTCGAGAATGGTCAAGAAAGGGTGGAAGTTGAAGAAGACGGCCAGTTAAAGTCCTTGACAATAAATGGTAAGGAGCAGCTGCTGCGCTTGGATAACAAGTAGCTGGCCGCACGCGCGTAGCAGAACCCTAACTCTGGCACGCGCCATGCGAGGATTAACAGGAACATTTTTTTGAAGATTTCAAACGAACTCGACTTTCAGTATAACTGTACCTAATCTAAAGTATTTATACACAGCTCGTCGGAGCCCTGTTTGTCATAGACTTTTGAGTTTACTGTTGGGACCACGTAATAGGACCATTTTATTTGTCTTTAAAATTGTTGTAAATCTCTGTATGCACTTTGCTTTTTATTAAACGTAATCCAAGGTGGCCGTGACTCTTTCGTACACTAACACCAGCACGGACTGCTTTTCCATTGTGTTTGAAACGTGAGCCGAGTAGTCTCAGCCTGCTGTGAAGTTAACATTGCCAGGATGACTCTTCCACAAAATAATCTCAGTTTTTTTCAGTATTTAGTAGTGACGATATTAATACATTAATGGTAATACATTTCTGGTTTAATGTGCATTGAGGATGTTTTCCAGTTGTGCATGAATGCTGGCAACTTAGTAAGTTTTGACAATTGTTTAAATATGTAATGTTAAGCTTAGGTTTAAAAAAGTTAAGCTGGTAAACTGGGTCTTTGTCATTTGCTTTTAAAAAAAAAAAGAAAATAAATGCAAATGTGTTCGGTGCATTCTTTCCCGAGTGGGGCCTGCCCTCCTGTGTGTGTGTGACTCCGTGCCTGTGCTCCTGGAGTCCTTCGTTCTGCGTCTGGACGCTGAGGCTGACCCTGGACCTTATTGACGTCTGTTCTTTGATGTATTTGGAGAGTGTATGAAAATTCCCTGTTGATGTGGAGTAATGATTAGCAATTCATTGACCATTTCTTCAGGGAGGGCAGAACCAGCTGTCCACCCTCCCACCCTTCCCAGTTCTCTAGGCTGTGTTTGATGCCAGCTCGTTGAAAGGTAGCGTGCCTGGGAGTCTCGCGATGGTGCTGGCACAGGCAGACGTGAAGGTGTTTTCTTTCGCGTTTCCATCAGTGTGATCTGTCATGATGACCACTGATAACTGGAATTCCAGCCAGAGGGATATTACACAAGAGCTAGCTGGTCTTTTTAACTACCCTACTCAAGTTTGTTTTGAATCTAAACAGTGTCAAACTGCTAGAAGAAGCTATTTAAAGAAGCATTGCATACTTGAATGTAAGTATGGGAAGACAGCTGGAGCTAGGAAGACAAGGAAGGGGCAGCCGTGCGGCTCCGTCTTAGCACCCGGGGCTGCGAGGAGGCGGCTGTGGGCGGTCACGCTGGAAAGCCGCGCTGTGAGGTCCGCCCGGCCGACGGCCTGGCCCGGGGGGCATGCTGCGTCTGTGCTTCAGCCCAGACGTGGCTGGCCTCAGTCACTCAGGGAGAGGGTCCCGGCACTTGAAATTGGTGTCTGACGGGTGGGATGAACTGCTGAGGAGAACAGGTTCAAGGCCGCCTGGGGACACCAGGGCAGTTAAGAGGAGTCTGGTGCGCCCCTCAGCGGTCCGGGTGCCTGAGAGCACATCCCTGGGCTGGCCGGGTGCGCAGAAGAGGGCCGTCTGCTGGCGACGGTGCTCTGGGGGCGCCACCGTCACACGGCCACCGTCCCTGCTCGGGGAGTCGCCAGTGTTGGCATCACCGAGGACAGGCCCGTCGGTGATGTGGGCGGAGAGCTCGGCCTTCTTCCCGGAGCCCGGGACGTGGGCGGGTTGGTGTCTGCAGCCTTGGGCCCTGTGCTGGGCGAGGCTGTGCGCAGGGCAGGCTGCTGGGTGCAGTGCCGCCAGTGGCCACAGCCCCGCGAGCAGCGGCTTCTGTCTTCTCAGGGCTGCTCGTCGGCCAGTCCCTGTACTCACGGTTAAAGGTCTTCCTGGAGCCCCGGGGGTCTTTGCAGGAGGAGACTGGGCCCTGCTCCCCCCAAGGCTGCTGGTGGCCGTGCTCGACTGTCTCGTCGCCTGTGCACTCTGCCCACGTTCGGGAGAAACCCCTGCCTTGCGGGGTGGAGGTCTTCGAGGAGCCCTTGGAGCCCAGTCTTGAGGGGATGGCGGTGCCGCTGTTCCCCGCGCTCGCTCACGCTGTTTCTCCTTCCTTGTCTCCGCCCCCTCGCCCGCTGGGGGTTGTTCAGTGACGGTGGGTGCCTCCTCCCTGTCGTTCCCGGGCTCCAAAGGTTCCGAAGCCCAGTCAGGGTTTCTGTGTGATACGGACCATCCTGGCGTTCACGCCTGCTCCCCTTTCTTCCTCCCGACGGTCCATGCAGGGCACATTGTGGAGGCCTGCGGAGACAGCTGTAGACTCCCCGCAGCTAGCCCCTGTGCCCCACGTCTGGTCTGCCGGGGTCTCGGCCACTGTTCGTGGGGCCGCATCGTTCCTCTCGGTTCTCACTCCCTTGTCTGCGGAAGCCTCGCCCTTCCTGCCTGGTCACCCACCAGCTGTCCTTGCCTCTGCAGGGTGGTCTTGTCGCCAGAATCCAGCAGAGAACCCAGCAGCAGTTTTCTAATCCGTTGTTTCCGGTCTTGTTTCTCAGTGGTTAGTCATCAGGAAGTTCACAGACAAGACAGGTGACCACTACAGTTTCAGGGGGCTTTGGAGCCAAGATTGTTGAGTGAATTTGCTCCCTTGTTGCTGTGTGGTCTGGTTGGGGTTGGACTGCATGTTTGTGACCCATGGCCTTTTACTTTAAACCCCAGATCCTGCCTGCCTTGAGTGATTCTCGAGATGGTTGCTGCTTTCAGAGTGGGTGGTTTAGTGACACAGGTGTAAAGGCACAAGCCTAAATCATCGGTTTCTTTCTCTGTCATCCTTGGCTGCATCCTTTAAGTCTGAGGCTTCTGTTTCTAGAACTGCTCATGTGGTGAGTTTTCATCGTTGTCTCACACCTCTGAATCTGCTAGTCCTTGCAGTTGTGATGAATTGAGTTAGCTAGATGGAGATTTAGTACTGAGTGTGACCAGCAATGAAAATGTGGTAAGACATTTTTTTTCCCTGTGTTTTGGTGACTAGTCATATTGTCTTGCTACCTATCAAGGTCAGAGGAAGGGAGGTCCCGGCAGCTCTTTCTCTGAGAGCAGGAATCTCGGCATCACGGTGATGAGGGGTGTGCAGGACTAGGCCTCTCTGGGACTCTGCATCGTCGTCCTGTTGGTGAACGGGGGGACTGGGCCTCAGAACGCCTGTTGCTTGCTCTCTGCTCGCACTCTGTCCGCCCGTCTCACCAGACTGCCCCCCTGGGCCTTGACTGAGGTTTCAACTGGGCAAGGTGTGCGCCTCGTGGAAACCGTGGCTGGACGTCTTCCCCTTTGCCTCTGATGCGGTTCTCAGAGTCGTCTAATGTGTCCCAGCCGCCGTGGGAGGACAGACCCCACGAGGGCGGGCCAGCCGTTCCTGCTCTGCCTCCCCGCGTGGGCGCTGGGCCGGCCCGAGGGGTCTGTTGTGGTCAGCATGGTGCCTGCCCCCCGCAGGGCTCACTCCTGCAGCCTGGCAGTGCTGCCCGTGAGCTGGCCGCCTTGTCCCCCAGGCCTCCTGCCCCGTGACCCCCGTGACCCCAGTGTCCAGCGTGGGAGGCCGGATTCTTTGGACCACGGCATCGTGGTTGCTGGTGGGTTGGTCTCACAGCAGGTACCGCGGCGGATTACGCATCGGCCGTCTCTCCCCACAGAGGGCTCATCTGCCCCTGGAGGGGCGCCCGGCCCATGGTGCCCTGCACCCTCCCCGCCCTCTCCCTCCGGCCTGGTGTCGCGGGAGGCCCAGGCTGCAGGCCGCCGGGCCCGGGAGTGCTAGAGCGGGCGCAGCGTGGCCTCGCCTCTCCCTGCCCTGCGGGGACTGTGCTGCCTCCTGGGGATGTGGGGCGCCCTGCCCCCGCGGAGCCCCACTCTGCGGGCGCTCAGCGGCGGGCGCCCACGAGCCCCGGGGTGGCCTGCCTCGGTGGAGGGTGCTCAGGCCTCGGCCTTCTGGGCCTTCCTCGTCCTGCGGCTGCCCCTCCAGCCAGAGCCCCCGGGCTGGAGAGGCATCTTCGCATCAGGCTTCTCCTGTTCTTTTTTCCAGTGATTGAGGTGTAGCTGTGGTTTTAAGGATCAGTGCACAGGACGTTTTAGTTCGCACGCAGTTGCTCCTGTATATGGGAAGTCTAAAGAGTCACGTACCTGTGATTCTTTTTTAAGCAGTAATAGCAAGTGACTTTCCAGCTTAAAATTGGGAGTCATAATTTCCTTAAAAGGATGTCAGGTACCAGCACCTTGAGAAGTGGCCAGACTGTTGCGGCCTGAGTCCAGCGGCTGCCCAGTGTACTCCACGCGCGCTCTGCTAGTCACGTGTACATGTTGGTCGACCCCTGGATGGACAGCCCAGCACCGTGGGGTGGAGGTTAGCACTGAGGTGCGGGCGGGAGGTGGGGGTAGAAGTTACTTAAAATAGTCCACCCAGGAGCTGTGTGGTGTATGATACGCGGCTCAGCGGTTAAGGATCCCCCTGCCGACTCATGGGCCGCAGGAGACGGGAGTTCCATCCCTGGGTGGGGAAGATCCCCTGGAGAAGGCAGTGGCCACCCACGCCAGTATTCTTGCCTGGAAGGGAGTTCCATGGACAGTGGAGCCTGGCGGGCTGATCCCACCACCTTTGAAATGTTTGCTGACATTCAAAAGCACTCTTTTCTGTTTGCACCAAAAAAACACCCCATGTGATTTGACCTCTTGAAGAGCATTCACACTTTAAAGTGGAGTGGAGTGGACTTGCCTTCTAACTAAAGATGCTCCTGGAGCTCCTAGAAGGATGATGCGTTTACCCAGGGTTGACAGCACATCCCAAGGTTGCCTGAGAGGGAGACAGGCCCTCCCGTCAGCGTGGCTGTGCCTCTTGCAGGCCAGTGCAGGCAGGCCCTGCCGGCCTTTGCTGCTACTGTCTTCCCACACTGACGAGCTTTCCCCTCCCTGGAGCCGGCAGCCCGAGGCCCTGCTGCGTGTGGAGGCGACGCGGAGCCCAGAGCTGGGTGGGAGGAGAGGTGGTCTTTCCGAGTCCTGTCTCTGCGTCCCTTCTCTGGGGGCTGCGTGAGGGGCCCGAGTGCAGCTGACATGGGCTCGAGTCTGAGGAGGTCAGGGAAGGCTCCTGTGGAATCCGGGGCCTGGCTGCTGGCATCCTGCCACGTGGGGTCCGGGTTTTGGTTGCTTCTGGAACGGCTGTGGCCCCACGGGTGCGGCTGGGGCAGCTGTCCAGCCGTGGTCTGCTGGTGGCCGTGGGCACCCATCGCGGCCCCCGCCCCAGGACTCGTGCCGCCCGGTGAAGCGTGGACGTTCGCTTGTTCTGTGACCGTCCGGGTGTCTGCGTGGGGTGGTGTTCTCGTAGGAGAGGTCCTGCTGAACTTGGCGCCTAGACAGTGTGAAATAATCCGGGCGTGGACGCGTGTGTGTTGAAAGGTGGTGATCGTTAGTTACCTCCCACAGGGAGCGGGGGTTCCTCACACGCGCGAGTCCCGTCTGTGCGCGGTTCGTGGTGGGATGGTTCATGGTGGGATGACACGGAGCCTCTGCTGGAGGCTGAGTATCAGGTGCCCGTTTTCCTGCAGTCCTCGGATCTCAGAGGCGCCTGTTCATCAGCGTTCGCTGTCTGCCTGCCCTGACAAAGTCCTGTCCCGTTTTAGTTGTCACGTGTTCACTTGACTGGACTGTGTTGTGTCTAGGGGTAGCCTTTGCTTGAACGGCGTACATGCTGCGCATCTGAACGTTTTGTTTCTTCTTTGTGTATTTTCACTTGTATTTGTCCGTGTGTGGCTTTGATTATTTGGAACATTGGTATGTGTTGAAGTCACCCAGCTTGCTCCCAGATTTCTTGCCAGTGTTGGTGTCCCTGAAATCTTGTGTGGTGTGCCCCCTGTTGGGGATTCTTGCATCGTCTTGTCCTCTGGGTCTTCTTTCCACCCGGGTTGCACTGTCACTGTGGTGCCTGCTGGTGGGGTGTTCTGATGAAATGCCTGCGAGTTCCTTGGCACGTATCTGCTAGTCTATGTAATACAGGTTTTTAAAAAATGTATTTAATGGATATCAATATTAAACTAGACTCACTCATCCTGAGATTTTTATGTGGTTTAAATGGTGTCTCGAGAAAAGTCAGATTTTGTGACCATGGGGCCCTGCGGCAATCAGTCCGTCCTCTGATGGTTTATGTTGGTCAGTATCTGTGGGGACGGCCTTTGGTCATCCTGTGGAGAGCCCCGCTTCCGCCTGAGTGCAGACTGAGCTGGGGAGGGCCCAGGCCGCCCTCTCAGGTGCTTAGGGCCCCTGGCCATTCACACCAGAGAGGGGGTCCCACCTACCACCTTCCCAGTCCTGCCTGGCCCTGACCCAGCTTCTCTTGGGGCCTCTTCCAGCCGTGTGGCCCCAGGCGCCAGCCAGCCATCTTTGTGGGAGGCGGTGTGGGCCTGGGGGCCTGGGGCTCTGCAGGTGAGGGGAGGGGACTC
>NW_011495061.1:1493379-1495740 GCF_000754665.1 Bison bison bison | reverse complement strand
GTCCCGCGGGCCTCCAGCAGTCCACCCAAGGTGTGTGAGCAGTGGGCCCGTGCCTGGAGTAGCCCGTGGCGCACGGATGCCCCTTGTGATGAGCCCCACAGGCTCTCGGGAGAGGGGGCGCACGTGGGGGGCTGCCTCAGGGCAGGGTGCAAGGGCACAGGGCCTCTCCTGAGCTCAGTGCTGCCGGGGCGGCCGGCCCCCTGGGGCGTCGGAGGCGTGGGTGCCCTGCAGCACTTGGGTTGGAAAGGCGGGATGGGAGGCTCTTGCTGTGGCCTTGGCCTCCACACCGAGCCGCGTCCCTCCTGCCACAGCACGGGCGCCCTCCCGACTCCTCCCTGCCACCGCCTGCCTTCCCGGTCTGCCTGTGGTTGAGGCCTGTGCCCCGTGTCTCCTGGCCCCAGTCTCCTGGGGCCGGCTCCCTCCCCGCCCCCGTGGGTCTGCATCCCTGCCCGGGGCTGTGTGTGAGCCCCATGAGAACGGCACATACCAGGCCCTGCACCCTGGGGTCTGCTCTCAGGCCGCTGGTGCATTTTTGGGTGTTTGAGTAATCCAGTGTGTGTCAGTGGGATTCCTGATGTGGGGAAGCATGAGATGAACCCTGCCCCACCCCCTCAACACAGAAGAGCAAAAAGCAGCCACCCCCGAGGCCTGGGGGGTTGTACATATTAGGAAAAAGTGACTCTGTTTTTACATGAGGAGGTTTGCTTTTATTTGCATGTTATCAGCCAGATTCCTGCCTGTGTTGGGGCTCCATTTGAGGAAAGAAGCGGAGCGTTTGGGGTCCTGGCTGTGCGCGTGTGGCTGCTGCTGGGACATTCCCCTCATAGCTGCTCGCTGACTTCACCGAGCTTCTGCACAGGGGCCGGCCGGTCGCGGTTTGTGTTGAAATGTTATCTCCCTTGGTGCCACGGGGCAGGTGTTTTCTGGTGTGTGTTTAGTTTCCCAAGTGAAGAGGATGCAGGACGGGTGATCCACAGGCTGCAGTTCCTGCGCGTTAGCCGTTAGCTCCTGCACAGGGAAAAGGCTAGCAGAAGGGACACCAAAACAGTCCACTCTGGGTGGTTGAATTGGACGTGACTGACTTTCCTTCAAGTGACTTGCTTTGCGTTTACGTAGCAAGTTGTTGAAACAAAAAGCACGGTGAATATCACAGGAGAGGAGTGTCTCGTAATTGATGGTGTTGTATGGAAAGCGCAGAAGAAGCTGTAGAAAGAAGCCAAGGTGTGGTTGGTTTTCAGCATGTGTGACGTTAGGTGTGGGGGTGGGATGGCAGTGGCCGTCATCACTTGCTGGTTTAAACTCGTGGAGTTTTAGGTTGTACCACAGGGGCGGTGTGTGGATTCGTGAGGATGTTGGTGCCGTGCCGTGGTGGGTGGGTTGGTGGGGGGCTGTCCCTTGCAGGTGTTGGGTGGCCTGCAGTGGGAGCCTTCAGTGGGGGCACTCTGTTCCGTGACCCTTGGTGGACAGCATGCTTTTTCTGGAGGAGGTTTCTGTTCGGTGAGGAGCAGCCCTGGGCCATCGTTGAATTGTCCACAGCAGGCCTGGGGGTCGTCCCGGGGCCGGGGTCGTGGGTGCGGAGGGAACCCCAGGGAAGGAGAGATGGATGCCCACTGTGTGGGGCCCTGGCCCTGAGTGTAGCAGTTGAGCATCGTGGGGCCCAATGCTGTGACTCAAAGTGCAAGACTCCTGGCTGCAGGCGTTTCCTGGGGGTGGGGACAGGTCTGGGGGTTTGGGGCCACCCTGTCCTTAGGGAAGAGCCTCTGTCGGCCTCCTGGGCAGCGTCTGCCATCGGGACCTGCAGCCCAGGCACCGTCATGGTGGCGGGGTTCTCGGGCAGCATGTCTCCTCTCGCACTGGACTCATGGCTGGTGCGTGTGTTCCACCCTTCTGCCACCTGAAATCAGGACCCTAAGTGCTTCCCTGGAGCGACCAAGCCTCTGAGGACCGGTTGCCCCTGTGAGAAACAGGCCCTTCAGCCCAAAACCGAGGATGGGCTCAGAGACCCGCGGCGTGGCGAACGCGAGACTCAGTGACGGTCCCGCAGATCTGGCGTCTCAGCAGTGCAGGCACACCCCGGAGTCTGTCTCCAGGCGCCAGCCCCCGTGGGCTGAATGCGGGGAGGTGAATGGTCTTCCCAGGCCTCGCAGAGGCTCGTCCCCTCGCGGCTTGGGGCACCTCTGCTGCCCTGGGTTTTCCTAGGAAGGAGCCATGTCTGTCCTAGCCCTGGGTCCGAAGGGGTTGGGGGCTGGGCCTGTGGCCACGCCTGCGGGCTGGCTGGCCCCGGACCTGCTCCGCCTTTGAGCAGAGAGCCTTTGAGCAGAGACCGGTGGGTCCTGTCCAGCGGCGAGTGGCTGGGGGCCC
>NW_011495061.1:1488600-1493279 GCF_000754665.1 Bison bison bison | reverse complement strand
GGGGATGCACGCAGCCCTGGGAACGGGGGCAGGTCTTGCAGGAGGACATGGGTGCCGGGGAGGCTGTGGGCACGAGGCCAGGGCAGCGTGACCGGGGAGCCCCAGAGCAGACGCGGGTGAGGCCGCCCCAGCTGTCTGCGGTGCCTCTGTCTGCAGCACTGGCCCTGCCTCTGCCAGGAGTGTCCTGTGCCCCCTTGGGGTGGGGTGTCTGGCTCCCGGGCAGGGAGGGGGGGCACTGGCAACCACGGCCCCGGCCACCCTGAGGGCAGAGCCGTCTCTGCTCTGGACGCCGCTGCCCTGGGAGAGTCTGGAGACGTCTGGGGCATCGGCTCGGAGCCTGGGTTGGGGGCGCACACGCCCGTTGTTGGGGACCTTGCAGACCCCTGCCATGCGTGTTCGTGGCCGTAGGGCAGCTCCCGGGCTGGGCCTGGCTGCGGCACGTGGAGACCCGGCAGAGGCTGGCCTTGGCTCTGAGACGCCAGCTGGGCCCATGTCCGCCGGTGCTGCTGTCCCTGGGGGCTTGTTTCTCCGGCTCAGAAGCCGTGTGAGGCACGAGCCCTCTTCACCCGGGCCTGGTCCCAGCTGCGGTCACAGCCTGGGCCTCGCGAGGCGGGCTTGCCAGTGCCCAGGGTGTGCAGTGAGCTCACTCCGGGGAGCCCCATGTTCTAGAGCGGTCTCTGTCACCTGCCGCTGAGCACGGTTTTGAGGATGGTGGTGGTTCAATCGCTCAGTTCTGTCCGACTCTGCAACCCCGTGGACTGCAGCACGCCAGGCCTCCCTTTCCTTCACCGTCTCTGGAGTTTGCTCAAACTCATGTCCGTCAGATCCATGACGCCATACAACCCATCTCATTCTCTATCAGTCCCCTTCTCCTGCCCTCAATCTTCCCAGCATCAGAGTCTTCAGTGAGTCAGCTCTTCACATCAAGTGGCCAAAGTATTGGAGCTTCAGCATTAGTCCTTCTGCTGAATATTCAGAACTGACCTCCTTTAGGATGGATCGGTTGGATTCCTTGCAGTCCAAGGGCCTCTCGAGAGTCTTCTCCAACACCACAGTTCAAAAGCATCAATTCTTGGGCTCTCAGCTTTCTTGATAGTCCAACTCTCACATGGAAAAACCATCGTTTGATTATTTGGACCTTTATCAGCAAAGTGACGTCTCTGCTGTTTAATATACTGTCTAGGTTTGTCATAGCTTTTTTTCCAAGGAACAGCATCTTTTAATTTCATGGCTGCATTCACTGTCTGTAGTGATTTTGGAGGTCAAGAAAATAGTCTCTCACTGTTTCCACTGTTTCTCCATCTATTTGCCATGAAGTGATGGGACTGGAAGCCATGATCTTAGTTTTCTGAATGTTGAATTTTAAGCCAGCTTTTTCACTCTCCCCTTTCACTTTCATCAAGAGGCTCTTTAGTTCCTCTTCACTTTCTGCCATCAGGGTGGTGTCATCTGCGTATCTGAGGTTATTCCCTGGCATCAGCTGGTAAAGAATCGCTTGCAATGCAGGAGACCTGGGTTCGATCCCTGAGTTGGGAAGATCCCCTGGAGGAGGGCATGGCAAGCCTCTCCAGTATTCTGTCCTGGAGAATCCCCATGGTCAGAGGACCCTGGTGGGCTACAGTCCATGGAGTCAGAAAGAGTCGGACACGGCTGAGCGACTAAGCACACAGCTGGCAATCTTGATTTCAGCTTGAGCCTCCTGCCGCCGGGCGTTTTGCATGATGTCCTCTGCATCTAAGAGGATGGTGGCCTCGTGTTTGTAAACCTGTTAATGCCCAGTGTTACTCTGCGTGTAATGGTGGGCTCATAATGGGCGCTTGCGTGGACGCACACGGAAGGGTCTCTCAGAAAGTACCCGGCGGAACTACTGGGAAGAGGTTCTCAGTACGCATGTTTCTTTCTCTCCAGCACCCCCCCACCCCCGCCCCGCCGAGGACCCTCTCCTGGCGCGTGACACAGGTGGGATTTTAGGGGAACCTTGTGGGGTCAGCGACGTGATCGCCCTGCTCCAGACCCAGGGCCCTGGGGCTCCTGACTCTGCGGGCGGCTGGCCCGTGGGACCGTGAGGAGCCCAGCCGTGCAGGTACCACCACTTATCAGGGGCTCCCAGAGGCCACGCCCCCTCCATCGTCCCTGCACAGTGCCCGGTTCAGAGACCCTGTGGCCTGGTGCTTGTGAGAGAGAGGGCTTCATGGTGGCAGGCGGGAGGGTGCCAGGAGTCGGGTGTGAGCCTGGGGGGTGCCTGGTCAGCACAGCATGAGCCCCTTGCCGAGCTGGGTGTGCCCCTGGGGTGCAGGAGGGCGCCCACCCCGCGCTAGTGAGTGCACGAGCTGCCCTGGGCTCCAGCCCTGAGGGTGCGTGTGTGCCCTGGTGGGGGGTCAGATGGCCGTCTGGATGCCGAGAGGACCCTGGGGCCCAGGAGGGTCCTCCCTTCGCCCACAGGGGGTCCCGGTCTTTGGGGGGCTCGCCAGACCCTGAGCCCTGGAGTGTGTTCTGCACCGTGTGCCTTTGTAAAAATAAGAGCAGCTGTCGAATTTAAACATGTTTTTCATCTTATTTATATGCCACGGGGCACACGGGATCTTAGTTCCCTGACTGGAGACCGAACCCTCTCCTCCGCAGTGCAGTGAAAGGCTGGCGTCCTGACCACGGGACGGGGGGCACCCTGTGTGCTCCGCGCGGCGGGCCTGGTGTGTCCAGACAGCTTCGTGTCCAGACAGCTTCGTGCCCAGACAAACGGCAGGTGCAGCCCTGAGGAGGTGCTGGGGCCGGGAGGGGATCTGCGGCTCCTGCAGGGCCCCCCTGCCTGAGCACTGGCGCCCCTGGAGCCCGTCCAGAGCAGACAGGCATCCTGCGCACGGCCTGGCAGGCCGGCCTCTCCCTCACTCAGACACACGGTGGGATTCCCTGAGCAGGACGGGGCTGGGGGAGCCCCGCCTCTTCCTGCACAGCTGACGGGCCCTGGGGGTCCGAGGTGGGTACCGGCAGCAGGCTGGCCCCCAGGATGCCCACCCCGCTACATCCAGGCCATTGCGGGCACACAGCTGCCCAGCATGAGCCTGTCCAGCACCTGGGCACTTGGGCCCCACCTGGCAGCACATGTCCCTGCCAAAGCACGTTGAAGCCCCCACGAGTGGTCGGCCGGCCGCTTCCTGCCTGGTGGACTGGAGCCCTGCGTGGGCTTGGGGGCGACCCTTAGCTGCAGGGTCGGGCCACCTACCTTCCCCCACTTGCGTCCCGCCTGGATTGGAGGTCACGTCACTGTGATGGTCGTGTATTAGCTGTGGCTCTGGGCCCCTCCCCCGGAGTGCTCCGCGTATTTGGGGGTCATGCCTGTGTGTGTGCTGGACCCCGCAGCCCCAGGCCCCTGGGAGCTCCCAGCCCTGCTCTGCCCCGGGCCCCTGCACTCAGGCACTTTCCTCCTGCAGACGGTCGTGTCCCAGAGCCGCTCTGTTCATGCACACAGCCCATGTCCTCGAGGCGCTGGTGACCCCTTGGGGGTGGTGAGGCAGCCCTGCACAGGCAAGGGGCGGGGGTGAGGGCCACGGCCAGGCCTGCTTCCTCAGCCAGCGCCCCTTGGGGTGGACGTCTGCTGTGAGAGTGGCCAGGGCCCCATGCTGACTGCCAGGCACCCCTCCCTGCCACCAGGCCTGCGTGTGTGTTGCTGGAGGGGATCGTGAGGCTGGTGGAGGCCCGCCACAGGGGCCCACCAGGCCTGCAGGGTGGGCAGAGGCTTTGCAGGGCGCAGCGTCCGCTCAGGAGCCCTGGAAGCACAGGCCCCGGGTCTGGGCTCCCCAGCGTCGGCCTGTGTCTGGAGGGTGAGCATCTGTGCTGCTGGAGGAGGATTCCTCGGCCGGGGCAGGTGTGGGGTTTGGGGAGGAGGCGCGTCTGGAGAAGACAGAGGCAAGGCCCCGCGCCCCTGCCCAGCACCGAGCCCAGGGCCTGGGGACCGGTTACCAGGGCAGCAGCAGCTGTGCTCGCAGCCCCGTCGAAAGAGCAGGGCTTTCATTTCGGGAGCATCGTGGTCGTCTTGTCCTCCCCCGGGGCAGGGGGACTGGAGTGGGGTCTGCGGTGGGCAGGGCAGTCAAGGGGCGCTGGCGTGGATGACCCCGTGGGGCTCGCGGGCCTGCAGGGGCTGCGCGCTCACCCCTGGGGGGCACGGGGTGCCACCACCACCCGGGTCCCCGTTTCCCACTGTCACTGGGCTGCTGCAGCCGTGCCCTCAGGTAGGGCGCTGTGACTGCAGAGAAGGAAGCCGGAACTTGCTCGGTGGCGGCTGCCACTTGTTTTCTTCCGGTGTTCCTGGTGTTCCGATCACATGCAGAACTTCCTCCTGTTTTTGAAAAGACTGATAGAAACACAGCCCCTGAGCGCGGAGGCACGCGCTCGGCCGTGTGTCTGCCGTGACAAGTGACCGTGTGCGGGGGTCCTTGGCTCAGAGCTCCAGCAGCGCTCTGGCCTGAGCGGGGGACGCGGGGAGTCTGCCGCCTCCATCGCGGCAGGGCCCACGGACGGCCCTGCCCGCTCCCCGGGGCGATGCCCACGCAGCACGGCCCCGCTGTCGCCCCGGGGCCGGCGGGGGGCTTTTGGGATCCTTGAGCACGGCGAGGCCCAGCCTGGTTCCCCCTTTCTTTCCGCGAGGCTCAGCTCCGGCCCCGCTGGCGCGAGGACGCGGCCCC
>NW_011495061.1:1485215-1488311 GCF_000754665.1 Bison bison bison | reverse complement strand
CCGGCCGCCGCGGGGCCCCCGAGGACCAAGACGCCTCCTGTGCTGCTGCGTGCTGGCCTGACGGGTGGGTGGGGGCGGCTGGGCGCGGCCACATTAAACGGGCGCCAGGCTCCCAGCACCGCATGTGTGTGTTGTCTCGGCAGAGCCCGCGGGCACGGCCTGCCCCCAGGAGCTCTCCGTCTGTGGACTGAGCCCCGCTGCCCGCCCTCGTGCTGATCACGGGCGCGGCCTTGGGGCCCCCTGCCCCCGGGGGCCCTCTTGCCGCGTGCCGGGTGCTGACTTGGCCCCCCCTATCCCAGGGGAGGGGTCCTGCCCGGGATCACACGGGCCCTGCTCCTCCCTATTTCAGCTTCTGGACCCGACGTTATTTTGGGGTCCGGGGTGG
The DNA here is from genome assembly GCF_000754665.1 of Bison bison bison. Taxonomy (NCBI): domain Eukaryota; kingdom Metazoa; phylum Chordata; class Mammalia; order Artiodactyla; family Bovidae; genus Bison; species Bison bison. The sequence continues at coordinate 1,487,926 of NW_011495061.1, read as the reverse complement.
GGGGAGGATCTGTGAACTGCGGTCCCCATAGAAGATTCTAGATCACGTCTGAGGGCACAGCTGTGTGCAGGCTGGACCTGGCTGAGTCTGGAGCCAGGCGTCGGGAATCTGTAGTTGGGGTCGCTCCTCAGTTCTAAGCGATCGTTTTGGTTCTCAGGGCCAGAAGTCGCCAGGTTGACCACAGCTGGCCACGAGATGGAGGGCAGGTGGCCCCTCATCCGCGGGGTCAGAATGACGTCTCAGTGAGGTTGGCTCTGCACCTGGGGCAAGGCAGGGACCCGGGAGGACAGGGTCCGCTGCTTTCTTCTGGAACTTCCTGCTGGGAGCTCAGTGCCTGTAGCCCCCCTGGCACCCCCCTCACGTGGAACAGGTCCAGGTCTGCCCCTGAGGACAGGGCTTGTCCTGTCCGCCCGCTGGACTGTGGGTGTGCTGGGCCCCGAGCCAGGTCTGCAGAGCCCCAAGGATGGCAGACACCTTTCTCCTGGGTGGTCGAGTGAAAAATACAGGCGGATGGAAGGGCTGGGTGAGTTCAGAACAGGCTTGCTGTGCCTCGCATGGGCCTGCGGGCGTCCTCCCTGGGTTCATTGCCACCTCCTGGCCCCGATGGCACGCAGGCTGGACGTGGTGGGGGACAGCGCCATGAGTCCAGCTTCCCAGACACACAGGACTTGATAGGGGTCTCGTGGCTGGAAGGGGTCCCTCTGTTTGGAAGGCCCTGCCTCCTGCGTGGGGCCCAGGCCTGCCTCGGGGCGCTTGTCCAGATGTCTGGTCGGGAGGTGGAACCGGCCACAGTGAGGCCTGTGCAGCCTGTGGGTAGCAGAGGCCAGGCCTGTGCAGGGGAGGGCAGTGGCTGCTGCAGGGGGTCTCGGGAGAGGAGGATTCGGCAGGAAAAGCAAAGTGACTGGGCTCTCACGCTTGGCCAGGTCCCGCCCAGGTGCCTGCAGGTGGGAGGCTGTTGACACCACGTCCTCACACATGCGGCACGCAGGGGGGGCTCCGTTTCTGCCAGGTGCTGCTCCCGCCTGTGTCCTGGGGCGGCCGGGGGGCCTGGCGGACGCTGGCGCTGCAGGGCCGCCTCCTGCTGTTCATGCCCGCCTCCCGTAGTGAGCCCCGAGGCCTGCAGCAGCGTGCCAGCGTGAAGCCACCAAAGGGTTCAAGATAGGACGTCTGTGTGACTGGTGTGATGGGAGTGAGCTCTTTGACATCTTACTGGGAGATGACAGAGCTGCTTCCTCCAAAGGAAGGTTCCAGAAACAGACAGTGGAAAAGGTTGCTGGGTCGCAGGGCAAGCCAGGTCCCCAGCAGGTCAGCAGCCTCTGGCGCAGTGATGGAACCTGCTGGGCGCCCCCATCCCCGAGATAAGCTGCTCCCGGGGGGCATGCTCCCGTGTGGTGGGGAGGGTCCCACGGTGACTTCGGCCAGGTTTCCGTGTTCTGCCTCGTTTTCTTGGGAGTGTGTGGGGAGGAGCGCGGCCCCCACAGTGTGTCTGGTGCCCCACCCCCCCATGAGGTGTGTGAGGGGCTGGTGGGCGGGTTCTGATCGTGGGCGTGTGCTCAGCCCTCAGGGCTGGACTTGTGGGTCCCAGGAGGGCCTCCTGTGTGGATGGCCTGGCCCTTGTCGTGTGGTTCAGGGTTGGGCCGGTCTGCGGGGGGCATGGGGCAGCTCTGTTCACCCTGATGGCCCCTTCTTGCTGGCGCTCCTGTGAAGTGCGGTGGCCAACCCAGCTTTATTCAGAGGGTGCATCGCACGCCTCTCGGGACCCGTAAACCGGACAGCGAGACGTGGAGAAAGGATTAGTGTTCTTGATTTATGGATTCCACACACACCGGGGGTCTGTCCAGAATGTGGAGCTGTTAGAAACGAGAATTGACATTATTCAGCATGAAACAGAAGCTCCTGAGTTAAGAACAGCACCGGTCCTTTACCTTCCCAGACCTGGCCCGGGCGTTGCGGGCCCGCCCACCGGCTGTTGGTTCTGAGAAGGGGGTCCCTGAGTGGGCCCGCCCACCGGGTGTTGGTTCTGAGAAGGGGTCCCCGAGTGGGTGCAGGGCCTGTGAACAGTGGTTTCGCTCTGAGCCGCACCTGCTGCGTAATATGAAACCCAAGGACGCTTAGGTGGCCTCCTCAGGCTTAGGGGCCCACGTGTGCCGGCTCACAGACCCGCAGTGACGCTGGTCTGGTTCTGGGCAGGATTTTCACAGTGGTCTGTTCTCCCCCAAACTCAGCGTCCCACCCCTTGCGTCCACGTGGACGCGCACACGCCCTGAGCTGTTTGTGCAGAGCGGCCCTGGGCGCCTGGTTCCAGGTAGAACCCCAGAAGGCGAGCGGATTGGGCCCTCGTCTCCCCAGCCTCGGGCAGGCAGGAAGGCGGGACGTGGTCACCGCTGGGCTTCTGCCTGCAGAGGGGCCCCCGGTGCCTCGGGGCAGGGGGCTCCCGGCGGCGGGCGGGCACTCGGCCTCCGGGACCCGGGGTGCTGGTGTGAGAGGCGCTCATCGCCAGGTATCGAGTCAGCTCATGTCTCCGTTGGGCCTCCGATACGGAGCAGGCGGAGTTTGCCGTGTGGTGTGTCTCGTCAGCCGGGGAGGGGACGTTTAGAGACACGCGCTGCCGCCCTGCAGGGTCTCACACGCCTGTCTCCTTAGGATTCAAAGAAGGCGGCAAGAGGAAGAAGCCGAAGCACAGAGAGGAGTCGAAGAAGAAGAAGCCGACC
>NW_011495061.1:1481222-1484881 GCF_000754665.1 Bison bison bison | reverse complement strand
GTCCCCTCCGTTGGCCGCGGCCCCCCGCTCTCCGGCGCACACGCGGGGTCCTGCCGCCTTGGCCGTCCGCGGCCCGGGTGCGTGTGCATGCTCTGACACGCCCTCTCCTTCTGCCGCTGCGTGTGTGAATCTAGGCTCCATTTAAGCTCAGGGCTGTGTGAAGGTGACCTCCGACCCCGGGTGACCCCTCCCGGACCTTCAGGGAGCCAGACCTTCCCCAGGCGACCTGGCCGCTCGAGGGCTGGAGTCGCCCTCACATTGACGATTTTCATCCCCGTCCTCTGCAAGCAGTCCGCGTTCCACCTCAGCTCGCCCATCTCCTCCTGGACCCGGAGCTGTTCTCCTGGCAGGAAGGTGGGAGTCTACAAGCTTCTGCCCCGCGGGGCCACCTCCGGCTCTTAGTGTGGGTCTGGGCTCATTGGGTCCTGAGCACGTGCGCTGAGCTGAAAACTAGAGCTTAGGGGAGCTCCCCGCCTCGGGCAGGGGTCCCCAGCTTTTTGCAGCCGCCCTGGCAGAGCCTTCCTCAACAGCGGCCCCCCGCCCTCCCCCTGGGCACCGAGGGCTACGTGAGAAGCTTCCGCGGGGTTTTCACAGGCCAGTGGCCCTTGCCCAGGGGCCCGGGCGTGCGGGGTGGCTCCGTGAGCGTGGGCACCTGGAGCAAGCGTGATGCGTGTGGTTTTCGGGTGACCGTGGGGGGAGGTTGTGCGAGGCCCTTGGGGGGTAGAGTGGACAGTGTTTGATGCTTAGTGTGGAAAATGTAACCATGAAAGCATAACGGATTTTAAGTGCTACCCACTTGAATAAACTGTAAGCGTTATTGACTGACACTTGGCATCGTTTGTGAACCCCAGTACTGGTCATTAAACAGAGCAGCTCTTCTCCATCATCATGAGGGATCCAGTGAAGTTTTGGGGTCTAGACCCTGAAACGTGCGACCGCAGGGGGAGGCATCCCCACCGAGCACGGGACGGTGAGACAGCGGCCTTGCCGACGTGCGGGAAGGCGCGGGCGGTAGGAGTCCGTCCTGGCGGACCGCGGTTGCATCCCAGGCTGTAGGAGGCGGACATGGCTCAGAGTCGCCCCCGTGAGGACCAACCCCCCTCACGGCCTCTGGCTGGGGTCCAGCTCAGCGGGCCACACCCCCGAGCATCCTGCTGTGGGGACCCAGGACAGGGCGGTCATCTGCGAGGCCTCAGCCAGCCGCCGCGCCTCCACGTCTGTCTCCACGCGGCCCTGATGTGTGGGCGGCTCCTGAGCGAGCAGGGTGGCGCCCGGAGGCCAGGAGGGCCAGGTGGAGGAGGGCGGCGTCCGTCCTGGGCCTGGTGGGCCCCCATCCCGGGGAGGCAGGGCCACGGGAGGGGTCTGGGCCCAGCCCCAGGAGGCCCTCCGGGCACCACCCCTTCTCCGGTATTGGGCTGAGGACCTCACCACAGCAGACGCTTGGAAACGTTCGTTTTGAAAGCAGTGCGCTTTCCCAGGAGAGGCACCATCGGCCCCTGTGTCCCGTCCCGTCTGTCGGGGCAGCATGGAACCAGGACCCGTTCCTGGGGAAACTTCCAGACTACCGCCGGAGCCTTAAAGATGTGGGCCCCAGTGACATTAACAGTCATGCCTGATGTTTTGCCAGAATGAGGTTTTATTTTGTAGATCAGCAGGGGGATCTAGGACCCCCAGACTCAGGGTCCAGACCACGTCTCTGCCTGCCTGGGGGCCCACCTGGCACGTCCCAGTCTGAAGCGCGTCCGGCCCCCGTGGGTGTCGTCTGGAGGGCCTGAGGACGGCCTGGGACCAGAGTGGGCGAGGACCCCTGGGGGTCTCCCAGCCCAGGTGTGGGGGGAGCAGGCGGGGCCCTCAGAGCATGAAAAGTGCCCACTGTGTCCCCCCTTCCCATCCTCGCGGACAGGAGTGGACGGCCCCCACCGAGCCAGCAGAGGCCGGGGGCGCGCTGGGGGCCGGGTCCTTCCCTTGCCCCACGCCACCCCCCTCCCTAAAGAGCCCCCTTGGAGCTTCCCCGGGCGGGCCCCCCGCTGGCCCTCTGCTGTGCCCGCCTGGCCATGGGGGGTAGACCTGGGGACAGGCCCCTGGGAGTGCGGGCTGTCCTGTGAGGCAGCCAGGTGCCCTTGCTGCCTTCTCAGCCAGGCCTGAGGTCCCCACTCTTCCGAGACGTGCAGGCCTGTCACCCCGTCGAGAGCAGGGGGCCCGCGTCCCACCTGGAGGTCTGGGCTATCATCCCCTGGCCCACAGACCCTGCCCAGAGGCTGTGCACCCCCAGACAGCCGATGTCCCACCACCCCGGGGCTGCCCCAATGGACGCACGTGAGCCGCTGGCCTGCCCCTCTCACTGGGCCGGCAGTGACGGAGCCAGAGGCCTCGGCCAACAACCAGAGACCCTGACAGCCCTGCCTCTACCGCAGAATTAGAGGGGCCTGGCCTGGGACCCTGCCAGACCACCAGCGTCCAGCCCAGGGCTTCGCAGGGGGCTGCTCAATCTGTGTATCTTGACGAACTGAATGACTGAATGGATGAATGGCTGCATTTGGGTGGTCAGGCTGAGGAGCCCGGCTCCTTGCCTGCAGAGGAGCTGACCACGGGCCTTGAGCTGCTTGAAGTTTTGTTTTTTTAGTCCCGGTGAAATACTGATGTTCAGTCGCTCAGTCGTGTCTGACTCTGCCACCCCATGGACTGCCGCACGCCAGGCCTCCCTGTCCATCACCAACTCCCGGAGTGTCCTCAAACTCATGTCCATCGAGTCGGTGATGCCATCCAACCATCTCATCTCTGGCGTCCCCTTCTTCTCCCGCCTTCAATCTTTCCCAGCATCAGGGTCTTTTCCAATGAGTCGGCTCTTCCCATCAGGTAGCTGAAGTACTGGAGCTTCTTAGCATCAGCCCTTGCAGCACTGATAACGTGAATTTACCGTATTAAGCAGTTTTCACTGTGTAGCTCAGGGCGTTCAGCACCTTCACACAGTTGGGCAAACATCACACCATAGTTCCCAGACATTCTCATCTTCCCAAAGTGTCCCCGTCAGCACGACCCTGCCCCGTCCTCCTTCCTGTCTCTGAGTCAGGGGCTCCAGGGCCTCCTGTGAGGAGAGGCCCACATGGTCTGCGCTCCTGCGACTGGCTCGTGGCCCCGAGCAGGCCCATCCCGGGGGCTGAGGAGTGTCCGTGTCAGGGGACCATGCCTTCCTATCCATCGGCCCCAGGAGGGCTGGATGCCTGGGTTGCTGTCGCTGAGCTGCGAGCCACCTGCGTCCTGACGTCTGAGCAGCAGGGTGTCCCTCCTCCCGGGGCAGCGCTGGGTCCATTCTGGCCTCAAGTGGCAGCTGGCAGGGCTGTCCTGCCGTCTGGGCATCAGGGGTCCTGACCCGGCCTGTCTGGCTGCCCTCCTCCCACACGCCGCCGGCCCTCAGAGTAGGTCCCCCACTTCCGCTGCCCCCACGGCTTGGCCAGACCCCGCTGCCATGCTGGGATGCCCCAGGTTTTCTGTTCACTCTCCCTGTGCCCGGGGCACTTGGCCGCACCCCTGACTGCCACAATCCACGGGGATCACGGCTGAGTCTGCGGGGTGAGGACGGTGGTCAGGAGCTGCCCCGTGTTGGGGTGGGGGTCAGGGTCGCGTGTGGAAGTGCCGTCTCACGATTGGGGTTTCCGCCT
>NW_011495061.1:1475119-1481046 GCF_000754665.1 Bison bison bison | reverse complement strand
TGATGCTCGTCAGAACATGGCTCAGCTGTTCATCAGCACCACTGGCTTCTTTCCCAGGAGAAGCGGACGGACTCCGCCCATGCCCGGGCCCAGCAGCTCTGACCGCGGCCCGGAGCGGGGGCGGGTTGACGGCGCGGCTGTGTTCCCTCAGCAGCCCCGGGGACGCGGCTCCCCAGGGCCCCAGTGCGTCCGGCAACTTTTCACCTCTATGTCCGGGGTTTCATATGTTTCACTTGATCAACAGCATTCCTTTTTAGTGAAGAAGCAGAATTCCATTTTATGGCACAGAAATGACTTTCTCTGGCCGAGTAGCCGTTCACACAGTGACCGGGCGGCCCCGGACGACAGGGCGATGGATCTTCTGTTCCCAGGAAAGGGTGCGTGATGTGTGGGTCCGGCCGGGCTGCGGGCTCTGGAGGAAGGGCCGGGGCTGGCCGGAGCGCTGGCCGTGCCCTTGGCCCAGAGGCCTGGTTCTGGGCGGAGGGCTCCTTGCTGCACGATGGGGCCCAGGCGGGAGAGGGCGGGCCCCGGGGAGACCCTGCGTCCACCTGCCAGGCCTCCAAAACGCGGCCCGTCCCCGGGGGCGGCCCGCTGGGGCCCTGCCTGTGTTCTGTGCCCCCCAGGACTGGGGGCCGTGGAGAAGGACACGGTCTGCCCGCCAGATCCTCCGGCCGAGACGTGTCCGCTGTGTTCTCCTTCCGCGTCTTCAGCTGGTTCTGCAGAGGCGGGTTTTCCCTGAGGTCCAGCGCGCAGCAAAGGCCTGGCACGCTGTGTGTTTTCCGACGTGTTAACATCAGTGCTCAGAATACTGCTTGTTCCCTGGCTTCCGCCAAGGACACCCAAGGTGACGGCTAAAAACTGGAGTCCCTTTCTCTGTTTAGTCTCAAATACCTGGACGCCCCAGGGCGCTCTGGGTGACCAGGGAGGCGTGCTTCTAGCCGGGGTCCTCCCAGGACGCGGAGCAGGAGGCTGTGGCCTGTGAGCAGAGGGGCGCGTGTCTGTGCTGGCCGATGCTGCAGCCGTCGGGACGCGCTCACGGCTGTTCGGGTGGGACAAGCAGGCCCCACGGCCTCACGTGGCTCCCGCCCCTCCCCGTGTCAGAGCTGCCCCCTGAGCTCAGGCCCAAGCTGGACAGAGGGAGCCAGGTCGGGGTGGGGCTGGGGGCGACGGGGTGGTTCCTCTGCCCACTCGCTCTCACCGTGAACACCCGCTGCGTCTTCCGGTGGCCTTGAGGTCCCGTCACCTGCCGCATCATGGCTTCTGCCCCCTCCTCCTGGGTGCTCATCCCTGAGGAGCCCGTGAGGGGCTGCTCCCCCACCGTCTCCTCCACCCTTGGGCAGCACCACACAGGCCTGGTGGACGCCTGATGGGAGAGGAGCCTGGAGCGGGGCTCGGGGTGAGGGGCAGCACCAAGAATGCCTGCTGGGCCGAGCAGCCTGGGCGCAGGGCCAGGCCGGCCACAAGCATCCTGCTGCCCGTGGGCCACAGCTGCCCGCCCGCCACGCCCCCAGGCCCCATGTCCTCTGCAGGAGTCAACGATGGCCCTGGAAAGGGGCCATGTCCCAGCCCCGAACCGTGAGGAAAATCGATCTTTGTAGACACTGTCCAACCAGCAAAGGGCCTGGCGGTGTGAGTGAGGGTAGCCCCAGAGCAGTGACTGGTGTTCTGAGGGAGGAGGGGGACACTGGGGGGAGCCCGGGGGGAGCGGGGGTTATGGCTGCCATGCCCTGGGTCACACCCTGGCCCCATCATCCTGGTCAGTCCATCATCCGTCAATCCATTGCCTGAGGGCCCTCATCTGGGAGATCCTAGCTTAGAATGCGGTTCCCGTGCCATAGCACTTCAACATCTCCACTTAAAAAACATCAAGTATTTCCTGGAAGTTCCCATGTGTCTATGTAGCTTAGAGGGAATTTTTCCTTATCCAAGGTCATCGCAGAGAAGACGGCTATGGCGCAATATTTCCTGTGGCCACGAGAGGGCGCCTCCATAAAGGAAAACGACTGGGCAGGAGCCCCCCCCCCCCCCCTCTGCCCCAACCAGCGGAGGCTGCACACACTTGCACACGCATGCACACACACCTGCACAACACGCACACATGCACACAGATATCCACACACATGCATACTTGCACACACACACACACATGCACACAGGTATGAATACATGCGCAGACACACATGCACGCACACACATGCATACCTAGACATGCACACACGCACACACAGGCACGCACGCACACACCTGCACACACACAGGTGTGCACACATGCAGACACTCCTTCCCACATGCACACGTGCAGACCTAGACATGCACACACATGCCTGCACACATATAACAGACACGAGCACGGGCACACACCATAGAGTAAAGCAGTGAATCAGACTTTAATAATGTTGAACTTAAAGCTAAAGTGAGTCCAAGTGGGGGCCACAGGGTTTCCTGTCCCCTGGTGGAATGTAATTGTTTTACTGGAGAGCAGGGAGCTTTCTCATTCAACACTTACCATCTAGTCTCATCGTGTTATAAATAACACATCAAAGGGCTCGTCACTTCCAAAGGTAAAATTTGGCTCTACCGAAAGTCCTAGATTTTTTCCTACACTCACACGCCAAGAACATTTCTACATCTTTTACTCAAATAACATCTGAAAAATGGTAATTTCTAGTTTTCTGGGATAATGGGAAAAAAAATCGGTTGTTAATATTTCTATCACCTTGTAGCTAAAATAATCCTGTGACCCTCTGCACCCCACACCTGTCCCCCACTAGGGGGCAACAAGGAGAAAACGCCGAGTCTGCCCAAACCTGCAGCAGAGCATGGTCATCGCGGCTGCCGGGGCTGTTCACGTGACCAGGCCCCCAGCAAGCCTACCGGCTGGGAGCAAACAGGAGGCATGTGTCTCTGCCCTTGACAAAAGCTGTCTTGAACTGTTTCTGAAGCCTTTGGTGCAAACACGCGGCTGTTTCATTAATCCGAACTTTTACGAATGATTAGCTGTTTCTCCAGGGTGGGGTATAACGTCCTCATACCGAACCCCTTGGTTTTGTGTGTCTTGTCACCTCAGCGCATGACGTGTCTCGCTCCTGACACTATGACGTCAGAGAGGGTGACACCTGGTGGCCCCGTCCTTGGCTCCCTGCCAGGCTGTTCTTGACACCGAGATGAAAAATTCAAGCTGCGGAAGAAATAAAGCAAAGGAGAAACAGGCAGAGGCCAGGCCCGAGCTGCCCCAGTCCTAACTAGGACCCCCCCACCCCCACCGCGCCACGCAGTCCCATGTAAACGCCTGGGAGGACTGGGAAATCTGTGCGGCGCTCTGCCTGGCCTGCCGCGGCCTCGTCCTCAAAACAACCTCCTGATCCAAACTCAGATGGAGAAGACCCTCCGGGGTCACCAGTCAATCCAGGGAAACACATCCTTCTGTGAGATGGGCTTCCGGTTTTGTGCTGACGGCTGTGCGGGGTCTTCGCCGCGGTGCTCAGCCTTCTCTTGCAGCGCGTGGCTCGACTGCTCTGCGGCACGGGCGAGGTCAGCACCCTGCGTTGGAAGGCGGACTCTTAACCCCTGGACCACCAGCGAGGTCTCTAGGCTTCCGTTCCGATGCCAGTCGACTGATTTATGGCATCAGTTGTTAAAAACATCACACTCCCCTGTGAACTTCAGTCTGACGCGCAGAGGGCTTACTGTCTGCCTTGAAAGCACAGCTTGTGGCAGTGAGGATGGGATTCAAGCAGCCTTCTGGATCATGGTGGCAGCTTTGCTTCATCTGGAGGCTCGAGAGTCTCCTGACACCACCCTCCCTGCTGAGATTCCAACCAGACCTTTCTGATCCCAGCGGGTTGGCAGGAGGGGGCCGGCAGTCACAGCACCCTGTCGTCCAGATTCCAGATGAGGAGATAGAGGGTGGGCTGGAAACGTCTTCCCTCCGCCCCTGTGCTCTTAAATCTACTTTTTTCTAATCTTCAGCTTCATTGACGGGTCCTTCTCTGTGAGTCCCAGCCGTCTCGCGAGACTATAAATACAGTCTTAACTGCCAGCTAAATACATGTCATTAGAGCCAGGCGGCCAGCTTCGTTTCGGGTTCAGAGGCTGTTTGCACATCTCTGGAGTTCTCTTCCTTATATACAGTCTCTCTGGTTTACAGACTTTGATGCAATGTCTGTCGTCCAATCAGAAGCCCAGGCTCCGCCCCCACAGTGGGTTCCCTGGCAGAACCAAACTCTCTGCACGTGTGTCTCCCCTTCATCCCGGCTGTGGACTTGCCAGAACTGACGCTCTGATCTTGGCACAGGTTATGTTTATCACAGCCGGCTTAGAAAGAGCTAGAATTAATTAGGGAATGTCTCAAATGTCAGTCATTCAATGAAACTGTAAAAAGTAAATTGTGGTCTTTGGCAAGCAAGCATTTCATAAAATAAGATCCCTGGGATGAAATGGTCATTGCTCTGAAATATATACTTTTATTACTACTTTCAGGGACATGGATTAACAATCTATAAGTTCTAAATTTGATAGAAATAGTGGTTATTATAGCTGCCCCAGGAAATTCCCCAAGGAATTTCATGTCCAAGACATCACCAGAGATGGGGTAGTCATCAAAATGTGGTCGTTAGTCAAAATGTGGTATAGTTAAGGGTGTGCGTGTGTATGTGTGTGTGTGTGTGGTTAAGGGTGTGCGTGTGTGTGTGTGTGGTTAAGGGTGTGTGTGGCGCCTCCCAGGTGTTCATCACATTTTAAAAACCATTTATGAAGTGTTCAGAATGATAGATAATGTGGAAAATACTGAAAGCTGAAGTAAATACAGGGAATGGCTACCCACTCCAGCATTCTTGCCTGGAGAATCCCATGGACAGAGGAGCCTGGCGGGCTACAGTCCACGGGGTCGCAGAGTAAGACACAACTGAGTGACTAACGCGTACACGTACATACTTACGCGAGCTGACCCGGGGCGGCCAGTGGGGGGACGCAGCCTGGGTGCCGGCGGCCTCGCCTCTGTCACAGTGAGCACCAGTAACTCCGGAGATCTCCCAGAATTGAGCATCCTGTCTCCTTCCTAAATGTGGCTTTGATCACACAGAAACATTTTCTCTTTTGATGCGTTGATGTTGATCACAGCAAACAAACTGACAACTGAGTCTGTGGGGAGCACTCGCAATTTTTCCTTTCTTTTTTTCTGTGGTTTTTGTTGAAACCCTTCTTTTTCAGGGTGGAAGGAACTGGTGGGCGGTCTAAGCAGGGAATGTCTGGAGAAGCCTCGCTGGTCTCGAAGCCCGGAGCCAGGATGAGAGCGTTTGCTGGACGGCGCACACAGTCCCGGGCGGCAGGTGCCTGGAGCCTTTGCAGAGAAACGCGGAGGAGGCTGCTGCCGAACGCCCTCCTGGTCGGGGAGGGGGGCTCCGTTCCCGCGGCTCCGTGGGGACGGTGAAGCCCAGGCTTGCAGGCGCGTTTGTGATCAGGCCTGTCTGGTGGGCCCGAGCCGATGGCAGCGGCTGGAATCGGAGCAGGGTCCAGGTTTGTCTGAAGTCCTCGCGCTCCTCAGTGGGGACCGGAATCCAGCCGCGTGGCTGCGTGGGGTGAGTGGTCAAGGGAAGCTCTCCGCAGACGACGCGCCGTCGTCGCGGGGAAGTGCGGTCCCTGCTGGACAGTCCTGGAGGGCCTCTCGAGACGAAGCGGTGGGACTCGCTGACCCACAGGCCTGGGTTTTCCACGACGTCTTTCGCGGCACCGTGGCCGGGATAAGAGGCACTCGCAGCCCCTGCAGGCCCCGAGGTGCCACGTGGCGAAACACAGTCACGGTGCGTGACGTGTCCAGCTGCGCGGCCGCGCGGTAGCCACCTGGGCGGACAGTGGGCTGGAGGACTCTCTGTGCTCGGCTGAGAGCGTTTGATCCTGGGAGCAGCCAGGGGCTCACCAGGGTGCCTGGC
>NW_011495061.1:1473088-1474597 GCF_000754665.1 Bison bison bison | reverse complement strand
GAGCTGGTCACCACCATGACGGGGTTCTCTCCGAGCGGTCCCCGAGGGCACCCACAAGTGTCATACCAGCCTCCACACCGGGCCGCTTGTGCAGGAGGAGTGAGACGTTAGCTCCACATGTCCTGGTTGTGGCTCAGACGTTCTGCCACACGTGTGTGCACAGAAAACCAGCCCCCATCCGTCATCCCACCCGGAGACCAGCGCAACCCTGCGCACTCCAGCCTTCCTAAATCCTTGGTTACCTTCGTGAAAGTCAGGGCCAGAACGGGCGAGGAGAGCCCCTGGCAGGGCCCCCAGGGCACGCCTGCAGGGCTGGCTCTGGCCAGGTCTCTGTACCCAGCAGGTGGAACAGGAGAGGTGCTGTGGCCAGCGCCCAGCGCCCTGGGCACCCTGGGCTTGCGGCTGGGAACCCAGGGGCCACCGGCTGGCCTTGGGGCGGGTCCTGGCCTTGGGGTGGGTTTAAAAAGCTTTTCCCTGAGGAGGGACGCACTCACCAAGGGCATGGTGGGGCCGTTCCGGCCGCCCAGCCAGCGCCTGGCCACCATGCCCGGCTCCCGTGGAACTGCCATCCTGACGAGGGCAGCATGTGTCCGTTTCACCAGCTCTCTGTCCTTACTTAAGTGGCATCTTGCTCTCATGAAGTGATGTGGCCTTTCCCCATCGCGATGACATCTGCCCACATCCTCTGTTGTGTGAGCGTGTGCTCACACTCACGTGTCTGGTGCCCTCACAGGCCTGTGGCTGAGAGAGGTGTCGGGGCTGGGGCTGGGCCGCGGGCTGCGGGAGGAGACCACAGGGTTGTGTGGTCCCAGTCTGGGGGCGTAGCACGAGGGTCACTTCCTTCTCGATGGCGGCATCTTTTCCCTCCAGGCTGCCGGCTTCTCCTGGGGCCCTACTGGGCCCAGCAAGTGGCCCCCACCGCCTGACCTCTCCTCCTGCATCCGCTCCCCAACGCCTGTCCCAGGATCCCCTTGGCCTTTGAGGGGAGCTGCGGTCAGCGGGGCGCAGCCGTAGCCCCTGCTGTCTGCCGAGCCCCTCTGCCCACTGCCGAGGGTGCCCCCGGCTCCAGTGGTCAGTGCTGGACGTGTCTGGGAGTGGCACCCCATCTCCACCACTGTGTTCAGCCACTGCCAGCAGGCAGCTGCAAACGTCTCCAGGGGTCACTTGGGGGAGATGGACCCTGGGCATTGCCTGGTGCAGGCACCCAGCTTTGGGGAGGTGAGTGCTGAGCTTTGCGGAGCTGCTGGGAGCCAGGCAGGCTAGGTGCCCCCTGCCCTGGGCCGTCACTCTGTGGGGAAGCGGGGGGCCCGGAGGGGAGGGGGGCAGAGGAGGCTGGCCTCCGCCCTGCACGACCACCATTCCGGCCCCTCCGGTTCCCAGGGAACCAAGTGTGGCCGCCATCAGCCGGGTGGGGCAACGTTACCGCTGGCCCGGCAGTCCTGGCCCTGCTGTGGTCGTCGGGCTGGGAGCGCTCGCCTTCTGCCGGCTTAGAGATCATGACGAGAGAGA
>NW_011495061.1:1465879-1472988 GCF_000754665.1 Bison bison bison | reverse complement strand
GTGGAGAGAGGGACCCTGGTCAGGGGCCTGCCCAGAGGCTCAGGTGCAGAGACCCTGATGGGCAGACGGTGGGCGGGGCTGGCCCTGACTCCGCGCGCATGAGCCGTCCCCCCAAGGGCAGTTGTGGGGTCACCTCATGACGGGGGCACGGCCGACAGAAGTGTGAGTGCCTGGGGGTGCAGCTGAGCCAACAAGTCGGACAGGGGACCCCCAATGCAACAGGTGATGGAGTTCATGGCAATGAGACATAGGAGAGCCAGACGGAGCCGGAAGAAGCCTCTGCTCCCCGCTTTGCTGATGGACTGTGGACGTCTCCTCGAGGGCAGCACCTGTGCCCTCCCTGCGTGGACAGGGCGCCCGTGCTCGGAGCTCGAGTGTGGGTTCCTGGCATCCCCAGGGCAGAGAGGCCTGCTCGGGCAGATTTCTTTCCAGGAGGGGTGTCACCAGACAGCAGGGACTTCCAGTCCTGGAGGGCCCGTCCCCTTGCCTCCCCTGCCCCCGCCCACCTGCCGCCCCCTTTCCTCGGGTGCTATCCCCCAACCTAGGCCCCCTGACCCTGTACACAGGGGCAGAGCTAGAAGGGGGGTGTCCTAAGCATCAGATGCAGGTGACCCGGGGCCGCAGGGTGGGTCTGTGGCGATAGCAGAACCAGAGCTTCCTGAGGACACTGGCAGGCACGGCCATCCCCTGGGCAGGTTCGAAGACAGGGGCCTGGAGGGCCCCCTGCCCCCTGTGTCGGGGCCCTGACCCCCCACTGGGCCTGCAGGGAGGTGATGAAGGTGAAGAGGAGTCATGGGTGGGATGGGGTCTGGGCCTACGAGATTAACATCCTCTCGAGGGGAGAGAGATTCCAGGGCATGCAGGGGCGGGCAACGAGGTGGGGCTGGGAGGGCCGGCCAGCTGGGGCAGAGGCCTGGGGGTCTGCGAGCACATGAGCACCCTGGCCTGGGAGCTGCGGGGCCTGTCCTCCCAGCTGTCTGCCTGCGGCGGGCGTGGGCTCCTCGCCGGCTGAGCCAGGACCGTGGGCTGCGGCTGAGGGCTGGGGCACGTGGTGTGGGGAGCACCCACTTCAAGCTCTGCTCAACTGGGTTCTTCTGCTTCTTATGCTGAGGCCTCCGCTCCCGGGAAAGTGGGGGGAGTTGGAAGGAGAGATCTGAGTATTTTTTAATTATTTAAAATTTTCTTTTTAAAAGCGGATGCTGTTCAATAATTAATTTCCTCTAGATCCTGCTGTTTCCTACACAGAAACTTAGAGGCCAAGGGAAGTGTTGGAAAGAAAGCAAATTCAGCAACAGTGAATTTTCAGTGACTCAGTCCAGTGAGCCCCATCCAGGTGTCAGGCTTCCCCATCGCGTCCCAGCCCCGGGTCCCCATGCACCCAGGAGGGTGGGCACCTGCCCTGGACACGCTCTGTCCTGGCCGCACCGCCTGGATCTTTTGCCTTCACACCCAGATCTTGGCTCGAGGGGCTCCAGCTGGGTGGGGGCCCCTTGGGAAAACAGAAGAAGTCCCCCCTGGTGGAGGGGGGTACTGGCTGCTCCTAGGCAGGCAGGGCCCTGCTGACGGCTGACCATTTATTTCAGAGTCCAGCCCAGACAGGGGTTTCATCGAGTATTTGGCACCAGGGACCTGCCACTGTGTTCACACTGGAGGCGAAAGCAGATGGAATCTTGACGGCCACTCGGTCCAACCTCAGTGCGTCCAGGCGGAGGCCGGCCTCTCAGTCCCGGTGCCCAGCCTTTGTGCTGAGCCGCCCTCTGTCCCACTGGGGCCTTGTCTGTCTGCGTCTGCACACCTCCTTCCTACTTCCACGCCCCTGACTGTAGGTGAGCAGGATGTCAGCGGCATGGCATGTTGTCCCTGCCGTAAACCCGTCAATCCCACCGGGCAGCACCTGCAGGAAGGCAGCAGTGAGTCCCGCTAAGCCCGAGGGCTCCCGGCTGTGTGGCCGGGGCCTGGTCCCCGCTGGTTTGGACACGCCCCTCACTGGGCGCGCAGGGAAAGCTTGTCTCCTGCAGCGTGCATTCTAGTGGCGGGAACGACACTGCCTTGGCTCTTTTTGGGTCCCTTGAAGTTTCATGTGAATGTTAAATCAGTTTCTCATGTTTTAAACTCTATCAATCAGCTGGATTCTGACCAGAACTGAACCAGATCTGTGGCTGAGTTTGGGGAGAATCGTCATCGTAGCAACACCGCGTCTTCTGACCTGTGATCCTGGGATACTTTTCATTTATTTAGACCTTTAATTTCCTTCAACAGTGTTCTATAGGCTTCAGGATGTAGGTTTTGCTTTTTTTGGGTAAACAGATTCCTAATTATCCCCTCCCCCTCTTTTGCAAATTCCAGGGTGGTCAGAACTCTGTTCACCCCCTCACCTTTTGGAGACTTCTCCCGAACTGAAATTCCATGCCTGTTTTTCACGCGGCTAGTGCTGTCGCTAATGCCCCGTGGTGACTAAGCACTCGCTGTCTGTAAGCCTCCCGCTTGTGGGGCCTCGTTTGATCTTCACAAAAACCTCTGTGGGGGGCACTTTCACCACCTTTGTTTTATAGACGAGCCGTTGGGTGAGCTGCTCAACTGTCCACACTTGACCAGGTCTGGCCCGAAGCTGCCCCTGGTGTGCACCTGCCCTGCTCGGGGCTCTGCGCCTGCAGGAGAAAGAAGAGGCATGGACATATCTTAGGCCTCCTTGGCAACTTGTTCTTTAATCAAAACATCACAACTTGTGACTCTCTTGATTAGGTCCCTCTGGCAGGGGCCCCCTGACTCCCTGCCTTGTCCCTGATTTTTTATTTAATTTTTTCCCACTCTTCTGATTTCTGGGTCGGAGACTTTGAGACTCATTCTTGCTTCAGATGGGCTCGGAGCTTCCGCCTGGCGTGAGGGATGGGGAGTCCAGAGGGGCAGTTGGGGCCCCCACAGTGCAGCGAGGGGCCTGATCACCATCATCCTTGACCTCTCTTGAACCCTAATCCCTGCTGAGCCAAGGGCTAAAGGTCACGTTCTAAACTTACCTGGCTGGGCTCACCCCGGAGAGGCTGTCCTGGGTAGTCGTGGGAAGCGGGCCCAGGCTCCGAGCATCGGCTTGTCTCGGGAGGACAGGCTCTGGGGCCCCGGATCTTGATGCAGGAGGGCTCCTCCCATGCCCAGGGTGGGCGCTGAGAAAGGGGGAAGAGGGAGGAGAATAGCCAGGCCCGTTCTGGGCGGCACGTGCCTTTGGAGGAGGAAATCAGAGTCTGCATCACCGGACACACCACGGCCCGTGAGAGGGGTCAGCAAGGGCACGTCCCGTCCAGGAGCGGGGACTGTGCCGTGTGACATCCTCCCCCCCACTCCTGCGGGAGGAGCTGGGGGGTCACCACCAACCTCTTGCTCCTCAGAAAGTGGAAGCCAAGGGGATGGAAGGCCGTGTGGGGCGCGAGGGGCCTGTGCTGAGGCTGAAGGTCCTCGCGAGCCTGCGTCCTTCCCTGTCCTGCCCTCGGGCCGCGGGGCTCCTGCCGCAGCCCCATCTCCCACCCTCGTGGTAGCCCCCCTCTTCGGCCCTCGCTGCTTCCCGGTCCTTCGAAAAGTCCCAGCAGCGCCAGAGGCAGCCGTCGGCCCCGCCACCAGGCCACAGGCTCCAGAACCCTCGGCTAACGGCACGCCCCTGTCACAAAGACCCTGGCTCGCTAGAAGCCGGAGAGCAAGGGAAGTGGACGAAGGCCGTGAGCAGTGTTAATAGCCCATCATGGAGAGTGCTGTTGTGTCAGAACACTCCTTCCTGCTAGGGAGCAGATTTGTGTACTTGTTTCGTTACAAACAAAGTGCATCCTCAGTAGACACAGTTGTGAGTCCTGCCATCCCACTTAACAGTGCGTGTCCTGGACATTTCTCACGGCATCAGCCCTTTCCAGGGCATCACTGAAATAGCTGTGGAGCAACACCCTTCGGCCGCTGCAGCGTGCTTGTTCTTGTTTCTTTTTAATTTTATTTTTTAATTGGGAGGCCCAGATTTGATCCCTGGGGTGGGAAGGTCCCCTGGAGAAAGGGATGGCTACCCACTCCAGTCTTCTTGCCTGCAGAATTCCACGGACAGAGGAGCCTGATGGGCTATGGTCCATGGGGTCGCACAGAGTTGGACACGACTGACGGACTAACACACACAGACACACAGACACACACACTCTTGATTTACGACGTTGTGTTGGTTTCTGGTATACAGCGTCGTGACTCAGTTACTACTGCCGTATTTATTTTTTCAGATTCCTTTCCCTTACAAGTTGTTAAAAACTGTGGAGCAGACTTCCCTGTGCTGTACAGCGGCTCCTCGTCGGCTGCCCGTTTTATGCGCAGTGGTGTGTGTGTGTTAACCCCACACTCCTGGTTTACCTCCACCCTTTCGCTTTGGTGACCACTGGTCTGTTCGTGTCTGAGTCTGTTTCTGTTTTGTGTGTGAGTTCACTTGTGCTTGGTTCTTGTTAAAGCTCAACATGGAAACACTTCTGAATCCGGCTGGCTCTCGTAGACAGCACTTCCAAGACAGGAGCTGAGGAGTGGACACACGCCCTGCTGCTCGCTCGCCAGCCCAGGGGTTGCCCACCTGAGGCGCAAGAAAGCCAGCAGGGAGAGAAGTAAACCCGCATGTGAATGTGTGTATGCACGCATGGGTGCACACATGTGTGCCTGAGATCAGACCCAGGCTGGCGACACGGAGGCCTTTGCCTGCTCCTCTCTTGGGGTGGAGGGTCCGGGAACCCTGACATCACCATATGTCACAGTCACACAAAGCCCACAGGGGTGACCCAAGTGGGACCCAGAGTCCTCTTGGGTGGGGCCACTGGGCGCGGGTGTAGCCAGGCGGGGCCGTGCTGTGGTCGTCGGGCCTGAAGACTGTGGATGAGGACCATAAACTGTGCCATGGGCGCCGGGTGGGTTACCATGTGGTGTCACCTGGTGGGAGGAGGCAGTGGTGACATTGGCCATGAGCCATTCTCAGGGAGAGGTTTGCTCTTCCAGGAGCCAGGCCTTCCCCACATCTGTCACTACCGAGCGTGTGCAGGCTCTCTGCTCCCCACGGGCCTCTGATGATGATGGGGGGCCACCAGGTAGTCAGGTTGCTGCCCGATCACCAGGGTCTTTTTTCTTTTTTAGGGAATACATTGTGATAAAGGAGAGTGTGCAAAGGTATTTAAAATAGCAGGCATCTTTTTTGATTCCTATTGCAAGCTTTTACCAGTATGAGAGGAAAAGAAATGTCTTCACTGGAATTCTGTGCTCCCAGCGGCTCTAAAAGCTTGCTTTCCTCAGAGGATGTCTAGGGGAGTGTGTGCCCCTGAAGGAAGCAGGGGTGGCCAGGAGCACCCTCCCTAGCGGGTGTGTCTCTCAGCTGCACGCACCAGAGGATCCTGGAGTGATTTTAATAAAAGGTCAGATCTGCTGCACACAGTCTTCCTTCCTGTGACTAAACGCAGGGCAGAAAAGATAGTGATGTGTCCCATTATTGACACCCCCGCAGCTTCTCGTATTTCCATTGCTGTGACTGCCTCTGGGTGTGTTTGTCTGCATTTTCTTTTTCAGATTAAAAAGAATTCTTTTTTTGGTCCCGTGGCATGTGGGATCTGGGGCTTCCCTGGTAGCGCAGTCTGTAAAGAAACTGCCTGCAATGTGGGAGACCTGGGTTCAGTCCCTGGGTGGGGAAGATCCCCTGGAGAAAGGAAAGGCTACCCACTCCAGTATTCTTGCCTGGGGAATCCCATGGAAAGAGGAGCCTGGTGGGCTACAGTCCACAGGGTCACAAAGACACAACTGAGCGACTAGTTCCCTGACCAGAGATTGGACCGGCACACCCTGAATTGGAAGTGCTGAGTCCTAAACCCCTCGACCACCAGGGAAGACCCGTGCATTTCTTCCTTAAAGTGTGATGAGCTTTGCAGAGCCCATTTGAGTCTGCAGAGATGTCAGTGTGGTTTAAATCTAAACCATTGGCAAAGGTGACGTTCTCATCTGACTTGATGGAAAACACCCATTTCAACAAGGAAAAAAACCACTGATTTTTCAGAGATGAGTATTTTTTGCAGTAACTCTTGAAGAGCCATCAGTATGAACTGAGCCGGGAATGACCACCTCTCCCGAGCTCTCCTTCCAGAGCGGTTTTGAAGGTGAGCCCCTCCCGCTTTCTGGAGGGGCTTCCGGGCTGGACCTGGGCTCGGTGGGGATCCTGCGGGTTCCGCTTTGCTCTTGGCAGCTTGCCCAGACTCTTGCTAATTTATTCAATTCACAGGAGTTCAATGCAGGGCAGCGAGTCCCCAGATACGGCTTGGAGCAGCCATAAGAAATGTTTTCGTTGCTGCCAGCACCCGAGGCTTCTCTGGCGTCTCCTCGTGGGACGGGCACGCTGAAGGCTCTGCCCGCATAGACAACACCGCACGGTAACACCTCCGAGTAGAAAGAGAGGGTGTCTGTGTGTGCGAAGCGGAAGCTGAGATTCGCAGCGCCCGACGCCCAGATTCCGCTGCAGGGCCCTGAGCGGGCACCTGGCTGGGCCTGTGCTGCTGGCGGGTGAGGGGTTCGCCGGCGGTGGGGTGACTTGAACGGAATCCTTCCAGAGAGCCGGCGGGCTACGCGGTGTGAGCTTCGCTGTTACTCCGTGGAGGGGCGGCTCGGGGTGAGGCAGTCGCGGCTGCCGTGAGGGCGTCGGCCCGAGAGACACACGCGCCCGCGGCCTGGTCGGCGGGCAGACCCTCCGCGGTCTGCTGGGGCTCCTCGGCCGCCGGTCCCCGGGCGGTGGGGGCCCCGGAGCCGGGAAGAGCCGCACCCTCACGGCCTGCTGCGGGGCGAGGGCTCTGGCTTGGCCGTGGTTTCCAGCAGCTGAGGTGCCGAGAGCAGGTCTCGGAGGAACGCGAGCCCAGCCCGGGACTGGAAAAGAAACGGGAGGTCCAACGGAGCTGTTCTCACACGACGTTCCCTCGAGCGCCAGCAGGGCTTCTCTCAGACCGGCAGTCGGGGCCTGTGTCGCTTTATTTTTGTGAAGACTGCTGGCTGCTGAGGGAAGGTGTTGTTTTAAATTTAGTAACGCGTGCTCTCGCGTCTGCCAGCGGGCATGGCAGCTACCGCGGGTTCAGAAAACCAGG
>NW_011495061.1:1448422-1465692 GCF_000754665.1 Bison bison bison | reverse complement strand
AGCCGAGCCGAACCCAGCCGAGCTGAGCCGAGTCGAATCGAGTAGAGCCGAGCCGAGCCGAGTCGAGTTGCGCCGAGCCGAGCCGCTCGCTCCCGAGCAAGAGTCCCTGAAGCGGATGCAGGCGTGAGGCCGCCACAGGCACGCGTCCCCTCCTCCCGCGGGCGGCGAGCCCGCCCCATTGGCTGCGCCGCGTTGCCAGGACTCTGTTGCTAGGATCTCGCTGCCTCCAGCCCCGGCAGGAAACATGCCATGAATTATGGATGCTTGATTTTCTCGGAGAGGCCTGATCTGTGATGCAGATGAGCTCCGAGTTACCCCTTTTCTTCTGGCTTCTTAAGGGGGGAAAACATCAGAGTTTTAAATCAGAAGCTGGCATTTACGAAGTCCCAGTTGTCACTAGAGGGGCTGGGCCGCCGGCGTTAATTCTTATGCAAAGAGAGGGCCAGGGGTCAGTGTCTGTTATTTGTTCTGGAAAAGCTTGTAGGATTTTTCACTGAACCCTGTGACCCTTTGGGGGCATCCTTTTTTTGTGTGTGTGTGATCAGAGACAAAATGGATAGAAACACTAGGAGTGGCATTTTCTGAATTTGAGACGCTTTTCCTCCGGGCCCGCAGGGCCGGGAGCCGGGCGGGGTCGGGTCCTTGGCTGGCAGATCACCGAGGACCCCTCTCCCACTTCCCGCTTCGGATCCCTCAGCCTCCACCCCAGAGGCAAAGAAACATTTACCGACAGGCTCCCCGGCCTTTCTTCCCACCAGCATGGCCTCGGTCCCGGGGCCCTCCCTCCCTAATGGGGGGAGCGGCCTGGCCCCCTTTCCGGGGCCCTCTTGTCCACAGCGGCATGTGTTTCTGGGCTGGTCTCCACACGGTGGTGTCTGCTGCCCCACTGCCCGGCCCATGGCAGGCCTCTAGAGGGGCATGGAGGGGCAGAGGGGACAGAGGGCCAGGCACCCCCCAACCTTATCGCCTCCCCCAGCACTGGCCTCCGAGCAGCCGGGCTGGGCAGTGTCTGAGGGCCCAGAGCTTGGTTAACAACCCAGAAGCTCGTTCTGCAGTAAACGCCTGGGGGTTAGAGCTCCTCTTCAGGGCCCGTCCTGCCCAGGGAGGGGAGTTGGCTGTGTGCCCCTCGCTGTGGGCTCCCACGTTCCACCCCTGTTCCCGTGGCTCCCCTAACCCCAGACCCTGCTCTGGAGGCAGGACATGAGGCTCCTGAGGACAGACGGACTCACAGACGTGGCCTCCGCGAGGGAGGAGGTGACCTATGCCCAGCACTCAACACAAGAAGCCAATTCTCTGGAAAAGCCGCGAAAATACCTGTCATTACCTGTCTGGACCAGCAGGCCGTCTCTCACCACCCGGAGCCCTGCGACTATTACGCGGAAGAAAGAGGAGAGAGAGAACTTTATTTCAAAGAGGCAGAGGCTTTATTCCAGAGGGACGGAGAAGCGGTTTAGGTGAAAATTACATTTGTCACCCCTGCATCACAGCGTTTATTGAGCGAGGCCCGGTTCAGCCCAGGAATTGCTAAGCATCGCAAGACCCCAAAGATGAGAGGAACAATCGACCGAACTTCCTTCCAGAACGTGGAGTCTGCGTCTGAAGTCTGAGCCTTTCCATCTTTTTGTTGCGGGGATGGTGGGGGTGTGTTGTTTTCAGAATCGCGGGGATGGTTTTCATGAAGAGCCATGGGTCACTCGCTCTTTCCAGGGTCACCTGGAGACAGTCACTAGTAACATCAATTGTGTAAGAATTTAAAAGCAGCGAAACAGAAAAGCTGGGAGTCCCTGGCTCTCTCCTGCGTCCACCCGCAGAGACGGCAGGACAAAGGCGCTCAGTTGGAAGAAGGCGGCAGAGTCCGGGTGCTGGATGCAAGCGAGCAAGTGGCTCGGTCCTTCCTGCCCGAGGCCTGCGGTCTCGTCCCTTCGTGGTGCGTGTGCGGCCGGCCTGGGTGCCCCACGGGGAGGTGGAGACGGGGCAATGGACAGAGTTGCCGGGGCTCCTGCAACTGGTGGAACTGGGGTGATGGGTTGATGGCACCCGCGCTGGAGGCCCACGAAGGGCTCCATTTGGGAGCGTCTGAGGCAGGGTCACAAAGGGTCAGACACGCCTGGGGCGGCTGAGCACAGACGCCGTGCAGACAGGCTCGTAGGAGAATGGTGTCTGAAAAGGGATGTTTGGTGTTACCCAGGTTCTTGTCATGAAAACAGTGAGACAAGCCAACACCGAGGAGAATCCACCCAGGATTCAGCCTAGACGGGTCAGGACGAGCGTCGCGTCCCACGTCACCGCCCGCGGGAGATGCGCAGAGCGTGAGGACAGGCTGGGAAAGGCAGGCTTGGGCCTGTGGACCCAACGGCCGAGTGTCGCTTTAGCGGATGAGAGCGGATGAGACGCGGGTCAGAAAGGGAGGTGGTGCTGGCTGGCCCAGGGGAGCCTGCGTCCCGGCCGCTCCTGGTTGAACTGATGAAGCTAAGCCTCCTGGTGACGACCCAGAGCCTTGCCAGCTACCCCCACGCGGTTCAGGGGACCCTGCACACCCGGGGACCCGCGGGGCCCGAGCCTCTGCGGGTGTTTCACATCGAGGAAGGGGGTCTCTGAGGGTGGAGGGGGTCGGGGTGAGGTCATGGTGCCTGAGAAGCGGGTGGGTCTTGGCCACGGAGACCAGGTGGGGTGCCTTTGTACCTGGAGAAGATGCTCACCTGGCTGCCTCCGGTTGTGTAGAGCACGGGCTCCAGGCCGGAGACGGGGGAGGGCGGTTCTGCCCGAGCGCCCACAGGGGGCCGACACTCTGCGCGTGGTTTCAGGAGCCCGCGGCCGACCTGGTGGTTGAAGGTGCCAAGAAGCTGTGGGCGTCCTGCAGGATGTGGGCCGCTGTCTGACCGAGGTGGGCCCAGCTCAGTGCCCTGGGGGTATGGGCCCCGAGATACGGGTCAGGATCACAGGAACCGTGGGGGTCCAGTGCTGAAGACAGGCCCCTGCTGGTGCCGCGGGGGGCGACCCTGCTGCTGGAGCAGGCCAGGGCGCCCAGCCTGCCGTCCCCGCGGTGCACAAGCCAGCGGAGGGGTGCGGTTCGGACGGAGGGGTGAGAGCGCGTGTCTGGGCAGACAGGGTCTCTCCTGCCTCTTTAAGACCCGCTCCCCTGTCTCTGGTCTCCGTGTGTCAATGACTCTCTCTCCTGGGAACCTCCCTGGTCCCCCTCTGCTTTTGCACTTTTCTGGGGACTGGACAGCACGTGTCCTGAACTCGGGGTTCTTACGCCGGTCTTCGCTGTTCAGCACGCGCCTGGTTTAGGTTTTGCATTTCTTTTTGTTTTTTCAAACCGTTTCATTTTAGACACGTTCTTCTAAACTGTGTATATTTTTTAAGCTCCAACTGGAGAGTCTATTTTAACCGATAATTAAATTCAGTTGCATTTCTGGTGAAAGTGGATGACTTGGGATTTCTCGCTGTAATTCCATTTTGTGTTATTTCTCGGGTTTCTGCTGTTGCTCCTCCCCCTCCTGCATGATTTGCTGTTGGATCCATCAGGGTCTTTATCCCTCCAGGATCCCGTTCTTGTGGAACCACCTTCACAGAAATAGGACGCCCCATCCCCACACGAGCAGGCGTCTTCTGAACACACAGACCTTGGGTGGCTTCACTTTCTCCCATGCGATTTCCACCTGGCATTTTAATTCCATTTTGTTTACAAGCCTACCCTAAAAATTAGCTGTTTTTTAAAAATTATTTACTTATTTTTGGCCATGCTGGGTCTCCGTAGCTGTGCGTGGGCTTTCTCTAGCTGCTGTCCGCGGGCTTCTCACTGCAGTGGCTTCTCTTTGCCATGGAGCACGGGCTTCATTGCCTGAGGCATGTGGAATCTTCCTGGACCAGGAATTGAACCATGTTTCCTGCCTTGGCAGGCAATTCTCAACCACTGGACTACCAGAGAAGTCCCCCAGACGAGTTACTGCGATCATCTTTTCTTATAGCCAAGCCTCTCTGAGACGCACTCAGGCCCTTACGACGGTTCCCATGGCTTCCGCTTCGGCTTTTCACCGTCTCCTGCCAACATGCATCTTTCCTTTGTGTTTCCCCCACGTCAGATTGTGCTTATTTGCTTGTCTTCTTTCATTCCGTTTTGAAGTCTGGAAACACCACCCGGGACGGTGCCCGCGTGACCTCCCCCTGACCCACTCCTTTGGTTTCACATGTCTCTGTCCTCTCTCTTCCTAGTGTGTGTGTTGACTCACAGGGGCACAGTTTTTTAAACATTGTAAATGAGGCACTTTATTACTTTTATGCTCAACTCTCATTTGTCTTTATTTTTAAAATTTTTTATTGGAGTATAGTTGATTAAAATGTGTTAGTTTCTGCTGTACAGCGAAGTGAACCAGTTACTAATTACTCAGTCGTGTCCGATTCTGTGCGATCCCAAGGACTGTAGCCTGCCAGGCTCCTCTGTCTGTGGGATTCTCCAGGCCAGAATACTGGAGTGGGTTGCCATGCCCTCCTCCAGGGGATCTTTCCAACCCAGGGATCGAACCCACACTTGCTGCCTCTCCTGCATTGCAGGCAGATTCTTTACCCCAAGTGCCACCTGGGAAGCAGGGACGCCCTCACGTGTTGGAGAGACTCAGGTACTCTTGGTTCCTGCCTGACTGCCACCTGCTTACGAGTGCAAGGGGTCTGGCAGTTCACACGCAGTAGGTCCAGAGCTGTACACGTGCAAAGTTGAGCGTTAGTGTCACACGCGTCCTCAGCGGCTGCACACAATCGCTGCATACAACCAGCTCAGGGTTCGTATGTCACGCCCTCTGCAACCGCAAACCGGAGCAGAGAGGGCAAGAGCAGGACTGCGGGTCTGCTGGAAACTTCCTCCGAGACTAGCACACCCCTGCCGTCTTGAAGGGAGGCTCTGGCAGGAATTCGTCCCGGGTCGTGCTCAGGGCCCCCACCCCTTCCCTCTGCAGGTGGTGCTTGGAGCAGCCGGGGTCAGCCCCGAGGGGGCAGCGTGGGCCCCGCGTAGGCCCAGGGCCTCGGTCCACAGCGGCCTCCCCGGGCTCGCTCTCTGCAGCCCTTCCCGCCTCACGCCAGGCCCCCAGACGGAGACTGTGCTCCGCGTGCCCCTTTCCCTGTGGTTCAGACTTAGTTTCACTTTTAGGGCCCTTCCCTCAGCTGTTTCTTCCAAACATTCTATTAAAATTTTTATTTCTCCTGTCATAGGAGTTCTTTTTGATTCTTTGTTCTGTTCTGTTTTAAATAGCATCTTGCTCCCCCCACCCCCGCCCCCGTGGCTGCAATATCTTCTCTCATCTCTCTGAACATTCTAATTATATTTTCTATGAAGTTTTCCTCTCCCTGTAGCTTTTGTTCCATAAATAAAGCCCTCGGGCGTCTCGGGTGTGCAGGGATCTGAGTCAGGCTCTCGCAGCTGGCTCAGCGGCTCTGGCCGTCTCCCCATGGGGCCCGTCCACTGCTGCCTCCTCGGGAGGCCATGGCCTGCTCAGCATATGAGCCTTGCTGCTGGTGCCTGGGTGTCCCCACGTGCCCGGTGTCTGGGTCTCCCCGACCACCCACTCTCTGGGTATCCCCGTGTACCCAGTGTTGGGATGTCCCCGTGTGCCCGCTGTCTGGGTGTCCCCGTGTGCCCGCTGTCTGGGTATCCGCATGTGCAGACTTTGGCAGGTGGCCCCCTTTAGTGAGGCTGGCCCCTGCCCTCAGTTGGTCCTGGGGTCTCAGTCCAGAGACCTCCCCTGTAGCCCTCCCTAGGGTGCGGCTGTCTTGAGCTGGGTCGGGGAGGGTGGCCTCTTAGCTGGGCAGCAGGGGTGGGGGGTGCCGGGGCCCCCCTCCCAAGTGGAGGGCCTGCTTGAGTGGTTGGACGGGCTGGTGGGGGCAGGCCTCTAACAGGCCCTCTGGAACGGTCCCAGGGGGCTCCTCAGGGCCACAGCTGTGCGTGTGCACGTCTGCGTGTGCATGTGTGTGTCTGCACGTGCACGTGTGTGAGTACACAGGTATACGGCCCCACCCTCGGGCTCAGCCTGTAGGTTCTGAAGGGCCCTCCGGCTCCACCGTGCACTGCTGGGCTGGCAGGGGCTCCAGTGAGACCACGTGTGGCCACCCCCTTGCCCCCAGAGTCCCGGGTCCCACGGTCACCCCAATGCATGTCCTGCCGGCTCAGCTCCATCTCGGAGTCGGCTCCCTGGGCGAATGCAGTGGGCAGCTCTCCCACGCTTCCACCCCTGGTATCCAGCCCTTCCCCCAGCCTTGCATCTCGAGACGTCCAGGGCCTGTGGTTTGAAAACAGCCACACTGCACCCACCACACCCCTGCACCCACTGTAGACCTTGGCACCCCAGTATAGACCACAGCACCCCTTGTAGACACAACACCTCACTATAGACGACACCCACTATCGACCACAACACCCCACTAAAAACCATGACACCCCACTATAGACCAGACACCCCACTATGGACCACGACACCCCACTATTGACCACAGCACCCCACTATAGACCACAACACCCCAATATAGACCACGACACCCCACTATAGACCCAC
Source organism: Bison bison bison (assembly GCF_000754665.1). NCBI lineage: Eukaryota > Metazoa > Chordata > Mammalia > Artiodactyla > Bovidae > Bison > Bison bison. Next base: position 1,459,150 of record NW_011495061.1, on the reverse strand, counting down.
AGCACCCCACTATAGACCATGACACCCCACTATAGACCATGACACCCCACTATAGACCACGACACCCCACTATAGACCACAGAACCCCACTATAGACCATGACACCCCACTATAGACCACAACACCCCATATAGACCACGACACCCCACTATAGACCCACAGCACCCCACTATAGACCATGACACCCCACTATAGACCATGACACCCCACTATAGACCACGACACCCCACTATAGACCACAGAACCCCACTATAGACCATGACACCCCACTATAGACCACAACACCCCATATAGACCACGACACCCCACTATAGACCCACAGCACCCCACTATAGACCATGACACCCCACTATAGACCATGACACCCCACTATAGACCACGACACCCCACTATAGACCACAGAACCCCACTATAGACCATGACACCCCACTATAGACCACAACACCCCATATAGACCACGACACCCCACTATAGACCCACAGCACCCCACTATAGACCATGACACCCCACTATAGACCAGACAACCCACTATGGACCACAGAACCCCACTATGGACCATGACACCCCACTATAGACCACGACACCCCACTATAGACCACAGCACCCCACTATAGACCAGAGCACCCCACTATAGGCCACGGCACTCCCCTAGAGACCACAGCACCCCACCATAGACCACAGCACCCCACTATAGACCATGACACCCCACTATAGACCATGGCATCCGCCATACCCCTCTGTACCCACTGCCCCACTGAGGAGTCAGCATCTGTAGTCAGTGCTCTAATGAGTCAGTCTGGACAAGCAGATCAACTTTCTGGCCTCCAGAAGTTTCTCCTTCCCCTGTGTCCACTGTTCACCACTCCTCATGGATTAAACCCTTAAAAGAGCCCTCGTGGTTGTTCCAGTGCGGCTTGGAGTCCATGCACATGTTTCTCCAGAATTCACCCTGGGTTACGTTGAGGGACGTGAGGTTTGGGACCTAGGGGTGCAGCACCCTGGGACACACGGGCACAAAGCCGAGGGCAGCGCCACGGGCATGGGGAGACTCCATGGCTGCCGTGGTGTTCGGTGTGTGTGACAAACGTGGGGGCTTCCCTTGTGGCTCAGCTGGTAAAGAATCCACCTGCAATGCGGGAGACCCCAGTTCGACTCCTGGGTCAGGAAGATCCCCTGGAGAAGGGATAGGTTACCCACTCCAGTGTTCTAGGGCTTCCCTGGTGGCTCAGCTGGTAAAGAATCCACCTGCAATGTGGGAGGGCTGGGTTTGATCCCTGGGTCAGGAAAACCCCCTGGAGGAGGGGCTGGCAACCAGGTCCAGTATCCTGGCCTGGAGAATCCCATGGACAGAGGAGCCTGGCCAGATACAGTCCATGGGGTCACAACCAGTTGGACACGGCTGAGCGACTAAGCACAGCACAGTACAGCTGAGCCTCGACGGGAGAGGAACAGTGGCTGCCACCCTGGAGACACAGCGGCAGATCCGGGCTTATGCCTGAGGAGGGGGTGGGGAGGGGCCACATGAGGGGGTCGAGGGGAAGGACTCACATGGGGTCACGGTGGAGTCCCAGGGAGGGGGTCACGGGGAGGGGTTACGTGGGTCGTGGGGGGTCAAAGGGGGCCGTGGGGTCCAGAGTCTCTGGATGGCCCACCCGGAGCTGGAACCTGGACTCACCTGGACCCTCTGCCGCCAGCAGTGGAGGCAGGCCTGCCCTTCCGCAGGCTGGTGTGCATGCGGGCGGGGCGGCTGCTGCTGCAGGACCACGTCAGCCTGGATTTGAGGTGTCGGGGCCGTGACCCCTTCCTCGGCCGGACCAGACCCGAGCCCTCACGTGTGCACCACCCCACCGTGTCTCACGCTCTTGGACTTAGCGGTCAGCTGTTAAGAAGGTATCCATGTTTCCACTAAATTCAGTCCTGTTCTTTAGGGTTTAAACGGCAGTATTTTCTTTTTCATGAATCTAGAGCCAAGTCCGGAAGGCTGGCGTGTCCCCCTGCCCCCTTCTCTGGGCAGATTTTCAGATCAGGCGAGTCTGGTGATGGATGCTCGGCCCACATCCTAGGAGATGCGAGTGGACCCGACTTTACCCCCTTTTAAGCCAAGGTTGCAGGTGTCCGAGGTGGGTGCCTTTGGACGGAGTCCCCCGCGGGCCTGGGCAGCAGAGTCACCGTCAGGGGCCACCACAGGGGCCTCCTCTCCTCGGCTTCTCATCTCCCACTTCCCTCCTCGGAGACTGACTGTGGCCACCACCCCACACTGGGTCTGGGAGGAGTCAGGAGGGCAGGCGCCAAACACGGAGCCCAGAGTGCGCAGCCCCTCTGATGGGGGTGGGGGTCGAGGTCACGCACGGTGTGGACCCCAGCACTCTGCAACATCACAGCTGAGAAAGTCCCACACGGTTTCAGGGGCTGCAATGTGCAGACATACCATGGAAAAAAAATAGGAATTTTTTAGGTGAAAATGTATAACTCAGTTTTGCAGACAAGACACCTTGGGCCTCCCTGGTGGCTCAGGTGTCAAAAAATCCGCCTGCAGTGCAGGAGGCCTGGGTTCGATCCTCGGTCAAGAATCCCCTGGAGGAGGAAATGGCAATCCACTCCAGTATTCTTGCCTGGGGAATTTCATGGACAGAGGAGCCTGGTGGGCTGCAGTCCATGGGGTCACAGAGAGTCAGCCAGAACGGAAGCGACTGAGCACGGAGCACACACCTTCAAAAGGAAGGAGAGCTTAGGCTGACGCGGATGTGTGGATTCGCCTGTTAATCACAAGTGAAGTTAGTGTTCCCCTAAGCCCTCTCTGTGCAACAGCTGTGGGTGTCGCGCGTGCCCCGAGGTCCGAGCGACCAGAAGGCGGCCGTTGCGGTCAGGATGGGCGCCTCCGGCAGCCGTGTTCGTGCCTCAGCCTGACGTGGTCGGAGCGGGTGCAGAGCGGCAGGGGGACAGCGGATGCGCTAACGGGGTTAGAACACGGGGGACACAGCTGCCTGATGAAGCGAACCACAGCCCTGGCCCGAAACCGGTGCGATCGGATGTAAAATCACACTCCTGTCCGCGCACAGCCTCGTCGGTGGGAGAGCGGCCGCTGGCAGAGAAGCCAGAGCGAGCTCTGCTCCCTCTTCTTTGAAGAGATGGTTCCACACCCGAGGCACTCGGGGCCTTCTGGGTGGGTCTGTCGGCAGGTGACGGCAGGCTTTTGTGTTTGGCGCGAGGCTGGCTGTGGTGTGTGTGTGCGCGTGTGTGTCCCCCTGTAAGATTTTTTTGAGGCAGGCTGCTGTTTCTCTGAATTCAAATAATAGCCTAATTAATTTTAATATTCGCCTGACTGTGCATCTAAGTCAGTTGCAGGATGTGTCACAGGAGGAAAATACTAATAGGAATGTGCCAATTTGCAGCTGAAGTAGGGCCGCCTCTAATAGGAGCTGAAGGGCTTTGTATTAACCCCCAACAATGGAGCGAATCAGCCCGCACGCTGATTACTTAGGCAACCCCCAGACACACTCACAGGCCTATTGAAATTCCAATCACTCCCTCCCACTCTTCCCACCTATATAATTGTCAACTGGCCCTTATCATCATTTATTATGCAAAATTGAATTTTTTTGAAGCGTGGAGAATGAAGTAATTTCGTATGCAAACAGTTAAAACTCTCATGTGTATTCCGATTCCGTACATGTTGATAAATTCACTTATGGTGAGTGACAGTGTGAGATTCTGGGGTCGGGCCGGTCAATCCGTGGAAGACACTGATGAAAATGATAAACTAAATGCCAGAAGTGTCCCCGACGCGTCTTGGGATGAAATGTGCAAAATGTCAGTCTCGCCGACGTCTATTAATAACTAAATATGATTGTGCGTGATGAGCAGAGATTTCCATGGTGATTGAAGGAGGGTGTCTTCTGCTCCTTCCAGCTGTCGCTGTTAGAAATTCCTATTGCTTTTTTACTGATAAATGCATAATGACCTTTAAAGCCCTTTCACCGTTAAAGCCCCTGTTGTTTGCGACTCTGGACTGAGCTGGGGTCTGTCTTCCCCTCGCGTTTGGGCCGACGTCCTACCCTTTGTCACGAGTCCCTCTTCCCCATATTCCCAACCGCACTCTCCCGCCTGGGCTCCAGGGTGGATGGCCCCAGCGGCGTCTCCTCCTGTCTCCTGGGGCCAGCTGCTCTCTGGGCGCCTTGGGACACCATGGAAGGGAGGCCCACCCTGGAGTCTCCCGGGGGCAACCTCGAGCCGGCAGCTGCCTGGGCAAGGTGACCACCCAGAGGGCCGGGACTGGAGAAGCAGGGTTCCTGGGGGAGGGAAGCCGGTGGGAGCTGTCAATCAGAGCGTCTCCGTGGTTACAGGCCAGGCGTTCTGTTATCATCACTCCACGCTTGTGAGCTTTCAGTCTACAGATACCCTGATGGAGGAGCCTCTAAAAACGTTCCCAGTGTGTGCTGGGGGCCAAAGGTGAAGATGAGTCAGGCGGCACGCCCCGCCCCCCTCCAGGACAGCACACGTGGAGCAACGAAGGCAGCAAAACAAGGTGGGGGCTTGGGGGGCGCCGCCGCCTGAAGCCCCTCCCGGAGCGTTGGAGGAGCGGCGCGGGGCGGGGCGGGGCCGCCTCCTTTTGCTCTGACCTGCTCCTGTCCAAACACCGGAGACCTGACGTCATGCGGCTCCGGCCGCTGCGGGAGGAACGGCGTCTTCCCTCCACATTTGTTGCTGACGAGTCGCTCAGTCGTGTCCGACTCTACGACCCCATGGACTGCAGCACGCCAGGCCTCCCTGTCCTTCACCATCTCCTGGAGCTTGCTCAAATTCATGCCCATTGAGTTGGTGATGCCATCCAACCATCTCATCCTCTGTCGTCCCCTTCTCCTGCTCTCAGTCTTTCCCAGCATCAGGGTCTTTTCCAGTGATGCTCTTTTTTCCTGATGCTCTTCACATCAGGTGGCCAAAGTGTTGGGGCTTCAGCTTCAGCATCAGTCCTTTCAATGAATATTCAGGGTTGATTTCCTTTAGGATGGACTGGTTGGATCTTAGGATGGTGCTTAACTCTTGAAATGCCTTTCCTAGGGTGCATTCCAGGCCCAAGTTCTGACGACAGAAAGCAGGGAGTAGATCCTTCAAGACTGTGTGTGAGGCTCGATGCTTGTACAGTGAACACTGTTTAACAAAAAGAGAAAAACTCACAAAGTCAAACACAAAGAAATCCACGCAGGCAAAGCGAATGAGCCAGGACACAGCAGGACCACAGGCCGGTGGATGGACGGGTGCTTCCCTCTGGGGTCCCCTGGGCCCAAGGAGGAGAGGTCAATAAAGCATGCGCTGAAGGCAAGTCCCTGTGGCCAGCTGAGGGTAGGATGCTGTGCCTCCCCCCACTAGGATATATTAAGTCCTGACCCCGTACCTGGAGTTGGGTCTTTGCAGTTATCATTGAGAGGAGGGCGCCCTGGAGGAGGCGGCCGGCCCAGCACAGGCATTCACAGTGGAGGGGGAGGTGCAGTCACGCAGGGAAGGCCCGGACGACGGAGACAGGGGCCAGGCTGATGCTTTGTGAGCCTGGGAGACCCGTGGTGCCATACCCACGTGGGCTGAACGGGTGAGAACCTCCCCTCTGGGGGCCACAGAGGGAGCCCAGCCCACCCAACCGGCAGCAGACTTCTGGGCTCCAGAGCTGTGTGGGGTTCAGCGCGCCCCAATACGACCCTTCTTACAGCAGTTTCCCAGCTTCTACGAGGAAGAGGGCTGGTATTCTGATATGAACCAAGGTGAATCTGCCCTCAGCCTGGGGAATGCTCCGTCTTCCATGAACATGGGATGTCCTTCCATTCTTTCAGAAATTCATTTCTCACAACAACACTTTGCAGTTTTCAGAGCGTACATTTTACATTTCACTTGTTAAGTTTATTCCTAAGCCATTCATTCTTTTTGATATTATCTTGAATGTAACTGGTTCCATAATTTCATGTTTTAGTTTGTTCATTGCAAGAGAATAGAAATATAATTGCTTTTATATACTGACCTGATCATACTATTTTGCTGAACTGGTTTATCAGCTGTGACAGTTTTTCAGTGGCTCCCTTAGGGTTTGGCACACTCTGCATCACGTCACCTGTAACCGAGGACAGTTCTGCTTATTCCCTTCCCACTGGGATGTCTGTTATTTCCTGTTCCTGCCTTGCTGCCCAGGGGAGAGCCCCCAGCAGGTTTACGAATGGCCGGGTGAGACTGGACATCTGTCCTCACGATCCTACAGGGAAATAAGTCATCAGACTTTCACGGTGAAGTGTGACATTGGCTGTGGGTTTTCCTTCAGATGCCCTTTGTCAGGTTGAGAAATTTCCCTTCTTTTCCTAGCTTGCTGAGTGTTGTTATCATGAAAAGATCATGGGTTTGTCAAAGGCTTCTTTCTGTGTGTGTTGAAACGGTTATGTGCTTTTTTTCTTTTATTCGATCAATTTGATATATCCCTTTATTGATCTTCAGATTTAAATGACTTGTGTTCCTGGGATAAATCCCACCTGGTCCTCATGTATAACTCTTGCACGTTGCTGGATTCAGTCTGCGGGGGTTTGTTCAGGGTTTCAGTTCAGTCGCTCAGTCGTGTCCGACTCTTTGCGACCCCATGGACTGCAGCACATCAGGCCTCCTTGTCCATCACCAACTCCCAGAGCTTGCTCAAACTCACGGCCATCGAGTCAGTGATGCCATCCACCCATCTCATCCTCTGTTGTCCCCTTCTCCTCCTGCCTTCAATCCTTCCCAGCATCAGAGTATTTTCTAATGAGTCGGCTCTTTGCATCAGGTAGCTGAGGTACAAAGTGCTTTAGGATTTTGCTAACGGTCGACATGACATTTGCTGGTATCGCTATTGCTGAATCTCCAGTCCTGGGACCAGGGGCAGGAGATGCACCGGGATGTGCCCTTGAGGTGTGTTAGACACCACTCAGCTGGCATCTCACTGGCCCGTGGGCCCCTCCTCGCCTCTGCTCTTGGGTTGGCCCTGGGCCCGTGGGGGTGGGTGCTGTCCCCCATGGGGCTCATGTCCACAGATCCCGTTTCTGTCCCGTCAGGGCTGGTCCCACGTGGGTTCCCTTCCAGATGCCACCTCATCACGGTTCAGAGGAGACGGAGTGGCTGCATAGACACTCGGGCTCAGAGCCTCAGGGGTCCTGATGGCAGAGGAGAAGGAGCTGCGGGAGTGGGGACAAAGCCGGCTGGTCCCCTCGAACTCGGATGGGGGCGGGCAGGCCCGGCTGGTCGCCCCTGACCTCGGATGGGGGCGGGCAGGCCTGGCCTACTGGTCCCAGCCTGACCTTGGCGTCCTGTCCGCTGCCCCCTGTGCTTTGCTCACCGGCCGCAGTGGGAGGATGCGGCCACCCAGCGCCACTGTTCCCTGATTTCTTCTCCAGGGCCGGTCTTGCACAAAGCAGAGAAATGGGGAACATGGGCCGAGCCTTCGGCAGTGGGACAAAGAGCCCGGGAGGCCCTCCGCCTCTGAGAAGAGCGGCCTCCGGGCTGCTCTGGGCGGGGCCTCGGGCTAGCGCGCCTCCCGCCCGCCGGCAGCTCTTCGGGCAGCGTGCTCCCGGCTCCCGGTCCCGCGCCGCGCCCTCAGGCGCCGTCCCCGTCGCGCACGCGCTCGTCCTCGGTCTGCACGGCTGGCCGTTCCCAGGCGGGCTGGGCAGCAGCCTTCCTCGCCCTCCGTGGCTCCGAACTGCCCGCGGGCTGCGTGCCCCCTTGGCGTCGCCGGAGCCGCGCCGTGGGTGTCCACCGCCCACCCTGGGAGTGACGTGGCGGGACGGGACTTTGCTCGCCTTGCTCAGGGCTGCCCACCCTTGGTGCAGACGGCACCTTGCAGGTGAGTGTTCCGATCTGCGCTGAATGAGTGGACGGAGCAAAGTTTGCTAGCGGCCTCCCTCAGGCCCCCGCCCTGGAGCCCCCCCACACGGGGATCTCTTTGCAGAGGCCGTGCCCCTCACCCTTAGTGGGTTTTCTTTCAGACAGCCCCCCTCCGGTGGAGCAGAGAATCAGAACCTCAGAGTTCCTGACACGGAAAGGGCTCTGAGGGCCCCCGTCTAGCTCTCCCCTTTACTGGGGTGAATCTGAGCCTGGATGCCAGCTGGGGATGGTTCCCAGGACCCTGCATCCCTCCTGCCCAACTGGCGTTCCTGACCCCTCTGTGGAAGCCAGCCACCTGGGTGGACTAGCTCCTCGGAAAACGTGCTCATATTCGAGGTGGGGGTGCCCGGAACAACATCCTCTGCAGCTCTTTTTCAAAGAGTGGATGAGTGACTTCTCACTGCCTTCCCCCGGGATCATGTAAAACCACGGGTGGATTTTGTTTGTAACCAAACCTCCAGAATCAAGAGGAAAGTCTGGCTTCCGAGAACGTCCAGGGTGGACTTGGACCTGGGACTCAGTCATTGCTGCACTTTGAGCTGAACACGTTATTTCTTGGTCAAATGAATAGATTTATCATTACAATCCCAGTAAACCAGTCTTTGTGAAGTTTTGATCAAAGCATCCTTCAATCCCTTTGGAACAAGGCGGGACAGAAATAATACCTGCGAAGATGATGGATGTCGGCGCTGGGGGAGGGAAGGAGCTCGTGGTTTCCGTGTCCAGCAGACGTCCACTGGCTGCCTGACCTGTGCAAGGCTCTGAGGGTGCCAGGAAGAACAAAGAGCCCTTCCAGGAGGGCTTGTGGGGTGGGCAGCGTAAGGAGACCCCGGGACAGCGCTGCGGTGAGGGAGGCACGAGTGGTCTGCTGGGGGGTTGTCACAGCCCCTCGGCTGTGATGTCCCCAAACCTGGCCCATCTTTAAGGACCAGCAAGGGTTTCCTGGAGGGACCAGAGAGGCTGCTGCTGTCATGGGTATGGCCCTGGAAGAAGGTGGGACCCTGGGCTGCAGGAGTGCAGCGTGACCAGAGCCCAGTGTGCACTGGGGCCTAGGGGGAGGTTGTGAAAGGTCTTGGAAGCATCTTATCCCGGGACGGAGAGCTGCTGACGTCTGGAGTGACGCCATCAGATTTGCCGTCAGGAGGATGGAGCCCTGGAGGTGGGAGTGGGTTAGGAGCCAGCCCAGAGGGAGACAGTGGCGGGGTGGGGGTGGGCAGGGGTCTTGCAGACATGGGAAAAGCAGCAAGAGCCTGGCCCCCGGGGACGGTGCAGATGGAGGGAAGGGTCTGGAGGAATGGGGGAGGAGGGACAGAGAAGAAACTCCAGGAAGACCTTCCCTGGGCTTGGGGGTGCTTTGGAGGCACGTGGGGTGGAGGCTTGGGGGAGGTGCTCAGTTTTGCCACGCAGATCCGGGGTGTGGTTTCCGGGGGAGAAGCCATGTGTAGCTGCAGGTGGGGTGTGGACAGACTTAGACCTCGTGTGTGCAGGGTCGGCAGCTCACGAGGACTCCTTCCTGGGAAACACGGTCAATTTGGAAATGGGGCCGCGGGGGATGCCTGCCGCCATTCTCAGAACCTCCATCTGTGTCCCAGCACCCCGCCCGCGGGTACCCCCGTTCAGCCTCACGGGCTCCTGCAGTGTTTTATTCGTCCTGGTGATGCGATCAGCAGGTGTTAGGTGTCTTTCCCAGAGTGGGATCCGTCCACCTCCCACCAGCCCCTCTGCTGTCAAAGGACCGTGCTCGACAAGACTCCTCACGAGAAAGAGGAAGGTGGGTCTCCCTACCCGACTCCCAGGAGCTTTCCCAAGACGGGGCCACCCTTCCGGGAGCCGGGGTGAACGAACACTCTGCTGTGCGTCTGGGAGCAGCATTTGTCAGTGAAGTAATTTAATCCGTGCTGGCCAGGACAATACTGCGGCGGAGGGGCTGACTCAGTAGCCATCAAGGGTTCCCAGACGAGGTGGGATGTGCAACAGCCTTGGGACATCAGTGGGTCAGAAGGAAGACAACGAGGGGGGGATCGCCCTGCCTGGGTGGGGGGCTCTGGCTCTCGAGAGGGACACACCAGCCTTTCTGCTGTGGACACCCATGTTGCCTCTTTTTTGCAGGATGGCTCAGCCCAGTGAGGCCTGTTTGCTGTGTCGGTGGTCTCTGGTTAGACCCCTTAACAGCTCCTGATACCTCCAGGAGAGTTTCTAAGCTGTTGGCCTGATGCGAACCCCGCGTGAGGGTTCAAGCTCCCATCCGAGCCTGTCGCCTGTGGAGCTGGCGCCCTGCCCTGCCCTGTGGGTCTGCCCATGTTCCCGGGATCCCCGCTGTTGGAACAGCAGCACAGGTCTCTCTGCCCAGGGAACACCCCTGCGGCTGGACTCCTGCGCCTCTGGTAATCTCCTGCCAACCCCCTGCCTTAGTTTTTAGGACACCTCTGGCCTCTGCTGTCACCTGCTGAAGGGCAGGTGCTGTGCATTCCATTATAACCAGGACAACGCGCTGCTCCGAGAAGGTTCTCGCCTACCGTGAGTTGAAAAGAAAAGACCCTTTAGTTGCTTGGACGCTTTTCTCTGCTAGAATGAGATGTGTCTTAAGAGGAACCCGCCTGAGGGCGGGCTTGCTTCTACAGACGGTCTTACCGGGCGGAACACGGACAGTCACCAGCAGTGGGGCTGCTGGAGTGTCCTCAGTGGGCTGTGGTCAGTGGAGTGTGGCTGGTAGGTGCACCTCCTGTGGCTCCCAGAGGGGAGGAAAATGGAGCGAGACCCCCAGACAGAGGCAGACGGGCCGAGCTCGAGGGCGACGCGTGAGGGGCCAGTGCGCCCTTTCCTTCGGGTTAGGGAGGTGTGAGT
>NW_011495061.1:1438417-1448020 GCF_000754665.1 Bison bison bison | reverse complement strand
GCTCCCCCCACCGTCTGTACCTCTCAGTCCAGCCTGAGCGAGCCACCGGGTTCCTGCCTCTCCAGAGACCCAGCTTCCAGGCTCCTGCTTGGAAAGCACCTTTGCAGCTCAGAACGGTCCCCGCTCACGATTAATCCCACCAAGGCTCTCTTTACACTCTTGCAGAAATCCAGGGGTGTCCAGCAGGGGGTGGGGGGTGGCTGGAGTGGAGAAGGGGGTAGCCCTCATCAGGTATCGACTCACAACTTTGATGTGTGAGTGGTCAGTGCCCATGTGACCCTGAGACATCCTGTGAGATGGGGACAGACCACTGAGATGGGACAGATCACTGAGACGGGACAGATCACTGAGATGGGGACAGACCGGTGAGACGGGGACAGACCCGTGAGACCGGACAGAGCAGTGAGACGGGACAGAGCAGCAACCTCTGAACCCCATCCCCTCTGTGGGAGTCAGAGCCAGGGAATGCACAGGCCATCCTTGCAGCCGCACCCACCCCGGCTCGGCCCCCGGCCCTGCCCTGACCAACACCCAAGCAAAACTGTAGCAGGAACGCAAACAACCCCCTCCGCTGGAAGGGACCCCAAGAGTCCACGGGCGCCCTTGCAGCGGTGAGGCTCTGCAGGACGGAGTCCATCCGGCCTTGGTGCACCTCGAAACGGAGGCGCAGTTCATGGTGCTGGGGTTCCTAGTTTTCTTTTCAGCAGAGGAGCAGTTGTGGTCAGGCTGCCAGTCAGACTTCTGTGTCCCGGGACAGCAGAAGACTCAGGCCCTCGAAGTTTGATTCTGCACAAGAGCAGACCCGGCCATGAGGACAGGAGCAGGGGTGAACTCCCCCGAAGGTAGGGCCCCGGGCCCAGTGCCCTGAGCGGGGCCAGGGCCGCGGCCTGCCCGGGTGGGTCTGTGCAGCCTCGTCTTCGGCTGTGTCCGCAAGGCCTGGGAGATGGGTGAGCTGGGTAAGGCCAATTCTGCCGCGCCAGCACACGTGTGTGGGGCCAGCCGTGAGCGCAGCTGGTGCAGACGTGCTGGGGTGGCCGGCGAGCCACCGGGTCTCTGCCCTCCTCAGTGCCCAGGCCCCTCCGGCATCAGGGCACCCAAGGGCGGCCGGCTCAGGCTCTGGCGCGGGCTCCGGCTGGGGGGCTGTGCTTGGCCGCCTCCGTGATGGGGCAAGTGTCCGCCCGCCTGTCTGAGCCCCAACCTGGCGGGTCCCGGGAGAAGTGCAGGTCCCGCTGCGTGGCGGGCCCCATGTGCGCGGACTAGGGTGGCCCCCCTGGAGTCTGGTGGACGGCCTGGCCTCTCCCGAGCACGGCCGGCCCTGGGGCCATCGGGGGACCGTGGACGGGGAAGCCGCAGGGTTGGGTCTCCCCCGCCAGCCCACCCACGTGGCTGCTCTCACTGCAGGGTCGGCAGCTGACTCTTCTCTGTGGCCGCATCATCGACAGGCCAGCCCTCCCCCCGGGGAGCTTCTGCTCTGGGAAAGGGGCCCCAGGACAAGTGGGAAGTCGTCACACGCAGTCCCCTCGTATGGGTTCTGATGTGTTTCTGGAACCTTTCTCCCTCTCTGCCCAGGTGCCGCCCGTATTTTAACTCAGGAGTCAGGCCGTCCCTCTGGGCCCTGTGTCCTCGTGTGCGTGTGATGTGTGTGTGCACAGGCACCATGGTGTGTGTGTGGGTGTGCCTGCGTATGCTCACTGCTCAGTTGCTCAGTCGTGTCCGATGCTTTGCGACCCCATGGACTGTAGCCCCCCAGGCTCCTCTGTCCTGGGATTCTCCAGGCAGGAATACTGGAGTGGGTTGCCATGCCCTCCTCCAGGGGGTCTTCCTGACCCAGGGATCCCACCCATGTCTCCTGCATTACAGGCAGATTCTTTACCTCTCAGTCACCAGGGAAGCCCTAAATCAACTATACAACTTAGAAAACCACAATAATAATAGTGAGCTATTGTTCCTACAGAGTCTGGGTGAGCTGTTTACCCCAGGCAGGCGGGGAAGCCTTGCTTCTCTCGTGGTGTCTGGCGCTTAGGCAGGAGGATCCTGAGATGCCTTCCCCACACGTCTGGCCCGCAGTGATGGCTGCGGGCCGGGGCCCAGCGGGGCGATTGGCAGGTCACGCGCACACAGGCTCCCGCGGCCTGCACACGGCGGCCAGGTCTGCGTGTGAGCACGTGAGGCGGTGGAAGCAGACACGGGCTCCCGCGGCCTGCACACGGCGGCCGGGTCTGCGTGTGAGCACGTGAGGCGGTGGAAGACCCCGGGCTCTGATGACCCCGCCCCAGAGGTCGTGCAGTGTGAGCCCTGCGGCTTCCTCTTGGTGAGGGACCTGCTGGTCCAGACGAGACTCCAGAGGGCATATTCCCGTGCCATTGTTTCCGTAGCAGCTCAGGGCCGACCTCAGACTGCAAACTGTCCTCCAGTGACGGCTCCACCCAGTTCAGGCTCATCCTCGGGGGCGTGGCCTCCGCCCCAGCTCAGGTTCATCCTCGGGGTGGGGGCTCCACCCCAGCTCAGGTTCATCCTCCGGGTGGGGGCTCCACCCCAGCTCAGGTTCATCTTCCGGGTGGGGGCTCCGCCCCAGTTCAGGTTCATCCTTGGAGGCGTGGCCTCCGCCCCAGTTCAGGCTCATCCTCGGGGGCGTGGCCTCCGCCCCAGTTCAGGCTCATCCTCGGGGGCGTGGCCTCCATCCCAGCTCAGGATCATCCTCGGGGGTGGGGGCTCCACCTCAGTTCAGGATCCTCCTCGGGGAGGGCCTCCGCCCCAGTTCAGGTTCATCCTCGGGGGCGTGGCCTCCACCCCAGTTCAGGTTCATCCTCGGGGAGGGCGCTCCGCCCCAGTTCGGTCTCGGGGGTGGGGGCTCCGCCCTCGTTTAGGTGCTTATTCTTGGAACCCTGGGCTTGCTTCTGCAGGGCTGGCGGGGGTTGGGGCAGAGGTTGAAGGCCCCCGTTCGGGTTCCTCCCGCGCTGCTCAGAGGCTGTGGTTGCCCTGGATGCTGGGGCCTGCCCTTTCGTAGCGTTGGCTGCCTTGCGGCCCCAGCTCCAGGCCGCCCCGAGGGTACAGCAGGTGCTCCCCCGTGCTGCGCTCCTGTTCGGGGCTGGCCCCTCCAGGGTTCTGCCTGCTGCGCTTCACTCTCCCTGCCGTGGGGTAGATTTCATCGCCCCCAGAGTTTGCAGTCATGTCTACAGAAGCGTCCACGTGGTGGGGACTCACGTGGCCTCAAGAGAAGCAGAGTCCAGCGTCTTCATGTGAAGAGGAGGCCCCTGGAGCCCTGGCTTCCACCCCAGGTCCCCTCGCAGCTGCGGCTCCCTGCTGTCCCGAGTCCCGAAGCCTGGTCACACGTGGGGCCGCCCCGCTTGGGGGCGCGTCGACGCAGCCGTGCCAGGGATTGTGCAGTGCATGACACGCACCGCCGTCTGGGCGGCCCTGCCCTGTGCTCCCTCCTGCCCCCTTTCCCCCTGAGGCTGACACCGACCTTTGGCCTGTTGGGGATCTCATCCATCCCCACTTCCGGGCTGGGGCCTTTCACGTGGCTTTAACCCCCCCACCCCATCCTTGCTCCTCTAGAAGTGCTCGGTATCTGGCCACCCAGGGGCAGGAGCACGCGTCCTGAGCCAGGCGGCCTCCACACCTGCCCCACCAGCTGGCCGTGTGCCTCGGGCAGGCCCCCTGTCTAGGGGGCTGACCTGCCCTGGGGGCCGGTCATGTAGGGCCACCCCGCACAGCAGCTCCCCGCCGCCTGTGCCCAGCGTCCACAGCTCCTGTTCCCGCCTGTTCTCCTCCCCTGGGCGCCCCCAGCCATCACCCTCCTGGGAGCCAGGCCTCCCCCTACACAGCCTCCATGCATCCAGGGCCTGCGGCCGCCCTAGCCCAACCAAGGAGGATGGGAGCTGGAAGCCCTGCCCAGGGCCCCGGGCCGCTTACTGTCCATGCCCTTGAGGGGCCTGGGGTCAGGGATGGAGCTGGACCTCCCGATGCTGTCTCAGGGCCCAGCCTGGACACACAGAGGCCCTTCCCACATGTCCCCGAGAGCTGGCGGCACACAGATGAAGCCTCGTGTAACCTGTGCACGATCAGGACAGGCGTTTTCTTCTAATAAAGTGGAATACCTACGGCACAGCCCGCGTGGTAGACTCCCGAGTCCAAAAATGTCTGCTGAGCAGGGTGTAATTTTAGCCAACAATTCTAAACCACTTACGAAAGGCAACTTGTTCCTAAGCCAAGAGGACACCCTCCCTTTCAGATAAAAAGGGAGATTGCCCTGGACTGATGGTTCCAGAGCCAACCGCCTCCTGGCCAGAGGTTCACCAGTGGCGTCCCCACGCGTCCCCAGGCCAGGCGGGGTGCTGAGGCCCAGGAGGGCGGCCAGTGCCCTTCACCATCCGTCCCACCAATGCTTCAGGTTGCTGCCCGCAGGGCCCTGGGGCACACAGGCCACTGGGAGTTCTGGGGAGAAAACCAGAAGTGTGTGTGTGCGTGTGCGTGTGTGAGACAGAGACACACAGAGAGGCCCTGGTCTGTGCCCCCGTGGGGCTCTGGCGGGTGGCACAGGCATCGTGTGCATCCCAGCACAGCAGTCACCTGACTGCGACCCCACGAGAGACCGCAGTGATACCTGTAGTTGAGTCTGCTCAGCACCAGAATCGTGAGAAATAGTCAAGTGCAGTCGTCTGAAGCCAGGGAGCCTAGGATGCTTGTTAAGCAGTGATAGCTGATGGATGCAGAGGTGCTGGTGGGAAGAAGCTCAGAGGCAGGTCTGGGAGGTGGGGCTTGGCACGGAGCCTGGCCACTCCACCTTCCTCTGCTCACAGTCCCTCCCAGGCCTCCCGGCCCAGCTGGGGAGCCCTCTTGCTTCTCTGTCTGGACCCCAGACTCCGGGACCACCCGCAGGGCCCCTCTCCCTCCTGGCGAGGCCAGGGCAAGCCTCAGGGTAGGGGCTGAAGACCTGAGTGTCTTCACACACATGGGCCCTCCCTCCCGTCCCCGTCATCCCCACACCCTCCGTGGCCGGCTCCGGGCCCAGGGCCCTGCTGCAGGCTGCACACGCGGCGTTGTAGCCACAGGTGTGGTGTGTGTGTGTCTCGGCGCCCGGCTGAGCGTGCCCAGGACCTGCTGGGACCGGGGTCACCCCGGGGCTGGGAGGCACCAAGGGAGGAGGGCAGGGTGGAGCTGGTCACTGCCTCGGTCCAGCAAGGCTCTGACCACAGGTGCACAGAAACGGCCTCATGGCCAAATGGCTTCTGACCAAACGCTAAAATCAAAGCCAGTCCACTCTGAGGCGGAAACCGGGCACCTTCACCACGGGAGGTGCTTCGGGCCAGTAACTGCACAGGCACAATTTCATTATCAGAAAGCAAACAGTCAGCATTAAAGTTTAAGGAGTTCGTGTAGCAGAGCGTGGACTTCTCAGCACGCCAGTGGCTGCCCCCGCCCCGCGTCGCGTGGATGAGGGGAAGCCTCGGACCCGGTCGGTGGGATGCAGGGCCCGTTGGGTCCCTCACACACTCTTCTTGTCCTCACACACGCTCTATTTTTCACACTTGAACCAAAGTTGACGTGTCCATGGATGGACATCTTCCTATTTGTGAAATAAGTGGATGTCCATGTGGACTTTTTCCTATTTGTGAAACTGCAAAGTTAACATTCTGCCTTTCGTTCATTCTCAAAAGCTGAAAAGTATTCTCAAGTTGGAATTGTTCTTGACTTTCTAAATGTCGGCAAATCACTGAAGATTCTTGCGCATCATTTGTTGCATTTTATGCACACAGAGCAGTTTTATACAGATTGTAAACAGGACACAGCGTGGTCTCAGGTTTTATGTCTCAGGCTGCCAGTCACACTCGTGTGTGTATTTTTGACCCCCGAATTGTGACACCTCCGTGAAGTTCCCCCACCCCTCTGACCGTCCGCAGCAGCCGCGGCGCTGGCCCATGCTGGCGGGTGGGCCCGGGTCCCCACCGGCTCCTCCCCCGTGGTGGCTGAGTTGTGACCTCATCTCCCTGGGCGGGACGGGTGTGCGGACCCGGAGGCTGGGGCAGTCGGCGGAAAGGCTTGTAGACTCAGCCTTTACTTCAGATCAAAGAATACACCTCTGATTTCATATGTTTGGTAAAACTGAATTTGAAGCTAGTTCTGTCTCCTGCTGAAAATATGCTGTTGCTGAAATTGAAGTTTAGCAAGCTGTGCAGAAGGACGCAGTCGTTTCTGGCTTTGGCCGAACACTCGCTAGGCAGGCAAAGCTTCTCTTACCGCCAAACCTGATTTCCATTTGGTTGGCTTATAAGTCTTTCAGAGCCCCTGATCATGGCTTCCCCATGTTTATGGGAGCCTGGAAACCTTACTTTGGCCACCTGATGTGAAAAACTGACTCATTGGAAAAGACCCTGATGCTGGGAAAGATTGAAGGCGGGAGGAGAAGGGGATGACAGAGGATGTGATGGTTGGATGGCATCACCAACTCGATGGACATGGGTTTGGGTGAACTCCAGGAGTTGGTGATGGACAGGGAGGCCTGGCGTGCTGCAGTCCATCGGGTCGCAAAGAGTCGGACATGACTGAATGACCGAACTGAACTGAATTTAAAAAGACCTTCGTCTGGATGACATTTACCCTCCACTTCTCAGCCCTTTCTGGTTTGGGGACAGGACCGGGAGGCAGGGTCGACTCTGGGCAAAGAAGCCACTCAAGGACGATCAGCAGACTTGGCGTGGGGCGGGCAGACCAGGTGGTCTCTGGACAGAACCTCTCTGGGTGACAGGTGTTGCCTCTAAGTGTTATTTCTGTCTTTTATCTTGTTCCACAATAGAACTGGGAATGGTTTGCAAAGATGGCCGCATGGAGGGGGTGACAGGGGCAGAGTGCAACCCAGGGGCGTGCCCCGTCTCTCTCGCTCTCTGCCCGTGTTCCCAGGGGCGTGCCCCGTCTCTCTCGCTCTCTGCCCGTGTTCCCACCAAGCCTGAGGTCGGATGTCTCAGCAACCCAGGGGCGTGCCCCGTCTCTCTCGCTCTCTGCCCGTGTTCCCAGGGGCGTGCCCCGTCTCTCTCGCTCTCTGCCCGTGTTCCCAGGGGCGTGCCCCGTCTCTCTCGCCCTCTGCCCGTGTTCCCACCAAGCCTGAGGTTGGATGTCTCAGCAAGTGCCCCGTCTCTCTCGCCCTCTGCCCCGTGTTCCCAGGGGCGTGCCCCGTCTCTCTCGCCCTCTGCCCGTGTTCCCAGGGGCGTGCCCCGTCTCTCTCGCCCTCTGCCCGTGTTCCCACCAAGCCTGAGGTCGGATGTCTCTCTGGACGTGTACATTGACTCTCTTGCGATGCTTGTTACAAACCCAGATGCCCAGATTCTCTCAGTGAGCTGGACCGTGGACTCTGCCCTTGGCTTCCCCTCGGCCCTCATGGCTAGATGGGACCCCGTGTCCTGAGCCTGGGCAGCTGGCGGGACTGGGTCCCACCAGCTCTTGGCTGCCTTCCTGTGCCTGTCCAGCTGCAGCTCAGCCTTGTGTGCGGCAGGCCAGGTGCCTTGGCTTTCCACCACCCGAGTGCAGTTGGGTATGTTGTGCACTGCACAAGGGCCCTCGGCTGAGGGACAAACAGGGGCTGGAACCCAGCCCTGGCCTGTGGGCCAAAGCAGCACACGTGGCTGCAGGGCCAGCAGCTGCTCTGGTGCCCATGAGCCTCCAGGCCTCAGTGACACCTCCTCCGGTGCTAAGCAGCTTGACTGACCACGACAGCCAGTCAGCCCCAGCTGGGGTCCACACGGGCCAGTCCCACCTGCTCTGTGACTCATCCCCAGCTCTGTGCCCTGACTTTCTCTGGCGCCTCCCCCGCCCTCCCCGACGCTGCCCCAGGGCCCTTCCACCCACCTCTCCTGCTGCTTCTCCACCTGCTCACGCTGTCGCACGGGCATACATATGAGTACACACGCACAGACTCGAGCACACATGCACACACGCACATGTATATGAGCACACACGCGCACACATGTGTGCACACGCAAGCAATCACAGAATGCACACAGACACGAGCACACACACAAGCACACATATGTACATACATGTGTGCACACACTCAAGCACATACATGCACACACATGCCCTCCCCCTCCCAGCTGCCAACACTATCTGTCTGTGACCCTCTGTCCCCAGCAGAAGGTCTTCTGTGAGGTCAGCCTCTTAACAGGGGTCTTGTAGCCCCTCCAGCAGCCCTCTTGGGGTGTCCCCACACCTGCAGAGCCAGCCCTCAGTCCTGGGCCTTCCAGATGCTGAGCCCCCCAAGCCTGGAGGGGCCAGGATCCTCGACCTTCCACTGGGTCCCATTTGCTATGAGACTGTGGGAATTCTCTGTAAATCTTGACTTTAGGATTTTGGAGTTGACTAAAACAGCCTCATTTCTCAGTATTCTGAAAATTTTCATTGTTTCTTAGTGAGAATGTGTTCTGATAATAAATACACATTTGAACTCACAAAACACAATTATCAAATGCGATTAAACAAGGCATTGGCTGCCGACGTGGTGAGAAGGGAGGGGACCCCACGCCCGCCACCCGCCCTCCTGGCTGCGGCCCCCACTCGGGGCCTGGCACACAGTGGGCATGGTGGGGGCACTGTCTGCCTGCAGGAGGTGGGGGGGCCTGGGGAGCCCCTGGAAAGGCCCCTGGGGACCCTGCTCAGGGGTGGCCTGTTCCTCCTCTGTAGGGACTGACCAGTCTGACTGCTCATGGATTGATTTTTCTGATTTCCATGAAAAGGGAAAGAAAATAAGAGTGTGTGAGGCCCTCAGAGGACCAGAAGGAAGCAGTCTGGCTGCAGATAAGCAGACGGGGGGCTTCGCCAGGTGGCTGCGTGGCAGGGAGGGCCCAGTGGCCCCAGAGGAAGCAGCCGGGGCTGACCCCAAGCTCTTGTGGCCGAGGTGGGTGAGGGCTGGGCTGCCCAGGGCTGGGCCCCTGCCCGTGCTGGGGGCGGTGACCATGTCCCTCTTCTAAACCTGGGGACAAACCGAGGGCTCAGGGCTCAGGGCAGAGGCTGGGCGTGAGGACACCAGAGGCTGTGGCCTCGCGAGGGTGCTTCTTCTCCCGGGATAGTTTACAGGAGTGAAGAGAAAGAGTCTCAAGCATCCTGCCACCAGGCACATGACAGAGTCGGTCTGACGGGCTCGGGGCCTGATGAAACAGCGTCTGTGGACGGCAGAAGCTATTTTCAGTGACTTGATAAATTATCACTATATTGTAACTATGATTGGGTCAGGAAATGAAGCAGAGACGGGAGGAAATGTTCAAGAAAGATGGGTTTGAATTAGACAGCCAGTCCAACCACCGAGACGTGTGTGTAAGCTGCTCTTTCAAAGCAGATGCCCCAGGAGGGAGGAGAGAGAGACAGACGGACAGGCAGAGGACAGACAAGCGGAGAGAGACGGGCAGAGGGGCTGGACCTGAGGCTGCCCCCGGCCAGGGCAAGCAGGGGAGGGCGAGCCCAGGGCGGCGTGGAGCTGCCTCTCGCTTCCTTTCCTCTGAGAACCGGCCCCCTCTCTGGCGGCCTCTCTGGGGACTCAGCTTCCCTCAGAGGCGGAAGCAAACCCACCAGCCCCGGCGCCTCGACGTGTGCGGGACGGACTCTGGAAGCCCGGGT
>NW_011495061.1:1429934-1438317 GCF_000754665.1 Bison bison bison | reverse complement strand
CCAAGTCTCCACCGCGCCGGGCTCGGCCCGGGCCGGCGGTCACGGCCCGGCGGAGGCGCACAGGCCGGGCTCCTGGGAGCGCCGTCCGAGCCGACCGCGGCAGCCACCAGCGTCGCTCAGCCACGGAGACGGTGGACACGCGCCACGCGGCTCGGCTAAGAAACGGAGCGGCCTGGACGGCGAAGACCAGTCTCTAAACAAATACCCCGAACAAAATGAAAGCCAGCCATTGTTTAGCAACAAAGGTGTAATCAAATTCTAATTTTCTATTCCAATAAACATCTTTGAATCGATGCCTGTTCTGCTAATTATGAAGGTTTTTATTAGCGTTCTACTTGATTAATAAACACACAGACAGACACAGAATACTGCTGTCAGTTCCCCGCGGGATGACGGTGGGGCCTTCCTGCTCAAATTTGAAGGCCGGAGTGAGAGAGCAGGAAACGGCTGGGAGCAGAGGTGAGCAGACCGGCTTTTAAAAGCACGGGCGTCAATTTTGTAAGAAAAAACTAAAGCTTCCTGAATGTGCCCTCTCCGCCTGCACCACCCAATAAATCAGACCAACAGCATCGACTGGAGGTGGCTCGTCCTGGCCAGGGAGGCCCAGGTGGGCCAGGGTGGGGCAGAGGTCTGTGGGGAGCGTTTTCACCCACGACCCTGCAGAGGAGACGCTGCTCCCAGCCACAGAGACAGAGCAGCGTGGGCATGGGGTGGAGCTGGGTGACCCAGCTGCAGGATCTCAGCGGTGCCAGGCCAAGGTGGCGAACGGACTTGGTGTGGGCGGAGAGGGGGGTGCTGACCTGTGACCTGGGTGTCTCAGGGGAGGATGGGGAATTCTCTACAAGCACCGACCCCCCGAGGGCAGGCTGGAGTGCCTGAAGACACTGCGGTTAGTTTTTCGGGGGGCAGGGCTGGAGAATGACATCGGGGGAGGGGCAGACTCTTAGAGTCAGGCTGTGGGCTGCTCTAGGGACCCCACGTCCTCACGCCAGGGCTTAGGACTCCCGGGGGAGGCGGGCGTTTTTAACAACACTGGATCTGCCAGCTGATGTGAGGCTGTCTCTCCCCACCCCATGCATCTTCGCGGAATTCCAGCGAGCCCACCCCCGCCCCTGACACAGACGCCGGGTCGCTGTCTGGAGAAGCGCTGGGCACGCCGTGGGTGGCCTAGTTTATAGCACTCAGTAGGTGGGCCCTTCGCGTTCTCTTTGCCAGATCACCGTCATCTCAGCTGCAGTGACGGTTCAGCCCTGAGGCGTCGTGAAGGTGAGCGGTGAGACGCCCACCCCAGCACGCGCCGTGCCCAGGGAGGCGTGGGGGCACTGGCGAGAGTCATCTCAGGCAGCAGTGATGGTTCAGCCCCGAGGCGTCGTGAAGGTGAGCGGTGAGACGCCCACCCCAGCACGCGCCGTGCCCAGGGAGGCGTGGGGGCACTGGCGAGAGTCATCTCAGGCAGCAGTGATGGTTCAGCCCCGAGGCGTCGTGAAGGTGAGCGGTGAGACGCCCACCCCAGCACGCGCCGTGCCCAGGGAGGCGTGGGGGCACTGGCGAGAGTCATCTCAGGCAGCAGTGACGGTTCAGCCCCGAGGCGTCGTGAAGGTGAGCGGTGAGACGCCCACCCCAGCACGCGCCGTGCCCAGGGAGGCGTGGGGGCACTGGCGAGAGTCAGGACGGATTCGGAGCCTGTGTCATCCCAGGTGTGCTGTGAGAGCCGCTGAGCCCGTGAAGGGGGGTGGCTCACCCCCCAGATCCCTCCTCACGGGCCCCTGGGGAGGACTTGCACACTGCTCTGTGGCCCCCAGGGGCCCGTGTTTCCTGGTGGATCTTGAAGACCAGGGACTGAACCTCCCACTGCATGGCCCACCTCCAGCAGGGTACACATGTGGCGCACACTAATTGCTGGGTATTGTCGGGGGAGAACGCCCTCCTTGTGGTTGGGAGACTCATAGCCTGGGTCCCTGGCGCCAACAGACAAGGAAGGCTCAGTTCAGTTCCGTCGCTCTGTCGTGTCCAACTCTTTGCGACCCTGTGGACTGCAGCACGCCAGGCCTCCCTGTCCATCACCAACTCCCAAAGTTTACTCAAACTCATGTCCATCAAGTCGGTGATGCCATCCAACCACCTCATCCTCTGTCGTCCCCTTCTCCTCCTGCCTTCAGTCTTTCCCAGCATCAGGGGCTTTTCAAATGAGTCACTTCTTCACATCAGGTGGCCAAAGTATTGGAGTTTCAGCTTCAGCATCAGTCCTTCCAGTGAATATTCAGGACTGATTTCCTTTAGGATGGACTGGTTGGATCTCCTTGCAGTCCAAGGGACTCTCAAGAGTCTTCTCCACCTTGATAATAAAACTTACACCGGGCCTGCTGCCGGCTCTGAGCTGGAGCCGGGTGTGGGCAGGGTGCAGAGGGCCCGGCTCTCCCAGCTGAGACGGGACAGAATGTGGATCCCGGCTGCAGCCTCGGCGTCCGCCCTGCAGGAGCCCGCCACTCCTGCGAGCCTCGGCACCCTCTTCTGTCCCTGGGTCAGGGCGTGCTTCCTGCCCGCTGCACACACTCACTGCATGTCTCCACCCCTTCCTCCATCCACAGCTCGGGCTTCCGCTGCTGCCTCCCTTCTGTCTCATCTGGCCTGCCTGTAAAATGAGCGCCGGCCTTCTCTGCTTTCTGAACAACTGCTCCCCTTGGGTTTCCTTCCAGAGGCTTTGTTGGGTTCTTTTCCCCTCTCCTTCCAGTCTTATAAGTGATAATTTACATACACACGGGTGAGCAAGGCATGTACAGAAGGACCGGACACACACATCATGAAATGATGACTACAATAATCATGGTAAACACCCATCATTTCAAACAGATACAAAATTAGAGAAATAGAATTTTTTCCTTGTGATGAGAACTCTTAGGATTTACTCTAAGAACTTCCCTATATAACACAGTGTTAATTATATCTATCACGGTGCAAATCACATCGCTGGTACTTATAACTGGAAGCTTGTACCTTTGACAGCCTTCATCCAATTCTGTTTCCTCCCACCTCCCGCCTCTGGTAACCACAAATCTCATCTCTTTTCCCACAAGTTTGTTGGTTTTTGAAGTAATGTTTACCTTCAACGCTATGTAAGTTCTTATCACACAACACGGTCGTTCAATATTTCTGTGCAGTTCAGAACCGTGGCTGGGAGGTCTGGCTACCGCTGTCACCGTGCGAAGCCGGTAGGTAGCTCCTGACTTCATCTCAGCCCGAGACCCTGCCTTTGTGCCCGGCAGCTGGTGCCCCCAGGCTCCTGTGCCCATCTCGCTCTCCCCCTCTGGCAGCCTGGCCTCTGTCTCTAGGGCGCTGCTCCTGCCTCGTTGTTCGCTGGTTCTTTTTCAGAGCCCCTTGCTCTTGTTTTGTTCTGTTCTTCCTCACTGGCATTTACAGTGTTTAAATCTACGACTGTCTTCCCGAGTTGCGTCACCGCGCGTCGTCACAGCGGTGACCTTGGCCTCCTGGGCTCGGTGATGGTTCATCCGGAGCTGAGCACCACGGGGACGTCTCCTCTGGGGCTTGCATGTGGTCCATCTGAGTCATTTGGCCTCCATGAGGTGGAGACCTCAGGGCTTCATCCGCGTCTCATTAGATTTTCATCCTGTTCACATTGAGGACTCCCTGTGTTCCGTGGGCATGGGGAACAAGCCCCAGCCTCTCAGACTGGGCGCCCACCTTCTTTGGGCTGGATGGTGGGGCCGGCCTTTCTCCAGACTTCTCCATGATCTCGAGGCAGAGGCGTACCACAGCTGGCTCCTGAGGACTTGCAGAAGCAGACTTAAATTTTGGGGAGTGTTACAATCTAGTTGTTAAATATAGCCACGATTAAAATCAAATTATGTTAACGGACACATTAGACGAAGACGTAGGTGATAAACACTCAAAACGCATCCCTTACTGTTTGGACGGCACTTCCCTCTCATGACTCTAGCAGCTGTCTCTGCAGCTCACCGAGTGAGCCAGCACTAACACCATTCCTGGCGGGTGTGTTTATGGCCCAGAAATCAGCAAGTCTGGCCAATCAAGGCTTTACTGTTGTCTGGGGGATTGCCTAGACCTTAAGCACGGGCTGGGGAAGACACTGCGAATGTGGATCAAACTTAAATGCGTGTGGCGTCTGCAAGTGAGAATCTGAAGAGCACGCAGACACGTGGACATGGTCCTCCAGGCCCCGAGACCACAACCCAGGTCCACAGAGGAGTCACCGGCCCCCGGATGAGCACGTCCCCGCTGCCTTGCTGGGCCGGGTGACAGCGGCCGCTAGTGCGCACGGGGGAGCTGCTGACACAGGACTCCCAGGGCACTGAAGCCGGCTCCTGTGGGCCCGTCAGCTAGGGGGTGCCGACGGCAGGGCGGCTGGCTGGGCGCAGCTCCAGGTCCCCTGCGCTGGCCCCGCGTGGACACGTGGATGTGGTCCCCCAGCCCAAGGGCACGCCCTCTGTCCTCATCCCGTCTGTTCAGGGCTGGCTCTGCACGACATTTTCAAAGTCCATTCTGCTCAGCATCCCTGGGCACCCTGGATGGAAGGACCCCTTTAGGCCCCACGCAGACTCACATGTGTGTGTCTTGAGACGAGTCACCCATTGTCCAATGTGTGTGTGTGAATGACAGCGACTCCCAGTACACGGACAGCAGAAGCGCACTGGACCCGGGGCAGGACCCTGATGAGAAGCAGGCTCAGGGAAGGAGGGGCCCGCAGGGGTGGAGCCAACGGAGCAGAGTTGGATGCCCGCAGCTGAGATGGGGGGCTGATTTCCTGAGAAACCAACACCCGCATCTGCTCTGGCAGCACAGACCCCCGCGTCTCACCACCGCCCGCGGAGACCGCACGGGCGAGAGCGGGGCAGTGAGTCACGGCAGCAGGGCCGTCCTGGCCGGGTCTCAGTGCTCCCAGCGGGTCCCTGGGCTGAGAGGCTCCCGGGGCGGCTCGTGTCTCTGTGAGATGGGGAGCCCCCCTCCCCTGTGGGCAGCAAGGACGGGCCACCGCTCCCGGACGCTCCCTGGGCAGACACATGCAGCGAAGAGGTGGCAGGGACACCCGAGGCGGAGCACGCCCCAACGTTCGCCTGAGACTGTGTCATCTCTTTTTAATGAATAGACTCGCAGCCACACGCGACACTCTGGCCCCTGTACACACCCAGCTCCGCAAATAAAACTAGAACTCAGCATGGAACTCCTGGGATGTACACAGTTTGTTCTGGCGTCTAAACACCCACAGCTTCAGGAAACAGGATGGATGGGACAAAAAAAAACCAAACAAACCCAAAAAACTGCTCTCTCATCCAAATACAGACCATTCAAATGTGAAATCAGAAGTTTAATCAGACACAATTAAATATATTTGTGTATCTCACACTGAAGAAACATGAAATGTTAGAAATTACAAGTGGGTATATGCGTCCTACGTTCAGATAAACTAGTTTCCATTAATTGTTTAGATTCCAGGTAGAGAAAACAGCTTTGGGAAGGAAATGATCCATATATTAAAGCAGATACACACGACAACACCATTTAGAGACACAAACAGTATTTTGGCAGCTTTCTCCCCATTCGGTCGGCCACCTTCCCTGTCCCGCTTTTTGAGACGCGGCGTCTGTTTAAGATGAGAGGATGGCGTGCCGCACGGGAAGCAGAGGGCCCAGGGCCGCTGGAGCGTCTACTCCCTAAAGCGAGGCCAGCGACACACAGAGCAGCCCGCACAGCCCCCTCGGCGTCGAACTGTCCTCAGTCCAGTGAAGCGCATTCCTCTGTTTTGGGGTGGGGGCGCCCAGGTGCTATTTTGGCAAATCTGAAGGATCGCTAGACGCGTGTCTGTGTGACATCAGATGGGGATCTGCCTGAGAGGCCAGGAGCCTGAGCCCCGGGAGGGGCCTGGCCACCGCTGCGTCCCAGATGCCTGGATCCCATGCTGGCAAGAAGCAAAAAACAGCGGGCCTCCCTGCACTTCCCCCATGGTGAGGGCATTCCCGGTCCTCTCGGGACGCCAGCAGGGCCTGAGCCTTCCTGGGGAGGGGACCACACAGGCCTGGCCCCATTCTCATTACCCCTCAGGGAAGCCTTGAGCGGCATCTGGGTGAAGTCCAGTATTCTCGCCTGGGCAAGCCCGTGGACAGAGGAGCCTGGCGGGCTACAGTCCACGGGATTGCAAAGAGTCAGACACGGCTGAAGTGACAGCACACGCGTGTAAACCCCTGTTTGTAGCTAAAAGCCGTGTCTGGAGGTTGGGGCTCCGCCAGGGCCTTGCCAAGTGTCCCTGTCTACTGGCCTGGAAGGAGGCACTCTGGGTGGGAAAGCGTTTGCCCCCGGGGCCCCTGGCTGTCCTGGGGGAGTGGAAGTTTGGGCGGGGCTGTCACTGTCCCCCAACAGTGCTTGGGGGAGGGTGTGCAGCAGCCCAGATCGGATGAGGAGCTGGCACGGTTGTGTTTTATGATCTACCCCAAAGCTGCAGAATGTCCCCGTCACGTCCGCCTAACTCCTGAAGAAGCCTGCGGTTTCTCCCGGTGGTTCACAGTCGTAAGGACAAAGGTCAAGAGTGTCTTCTACTGAGGTGGCCCGCTGGCCCCTCTGGGCCCCGCCCTGCGTGGCTGACCCTCCAGAGAGGGACAAGTCACAAACCAGCCCTCTTCTGGGGACCACACTGATGGTGCCGTCCGTATGACATGATTGGCAATTAAGAACATGGATATGTGTTTTAAGGAAAAATAAAGTTTTTTCCAAGAAATCGAAAATAGAAGGACTGATTGCCCCCATCATTTCATCTGCCCATAGATCTCCCTTTATCATTATTTGGCTGAACACACACACGTAACTGCTAAGCTGCACTGACTGTAGACTCCTGAGGACTAGAGCTCTAGGCGGTTGCAGCAGAGGCACGGTCACGACGTCGTGGTCGCTGACGGGGCCCCCGGTCGTGGGCGCCTCCGGCCTCACTGGGGAAAGGCCTTGAGGATGGCGTTCACCTCCTCGGCCACGGCCGTCAGGGCAAACTCGAACTGCTCCTGGAGGGACAGAGGAGGGAGACATGAGCAGGGCCCCTTCTGCTCCAGCCGTGGGCTCCCGCGTGCCATCCTGCAGGGAGAAGCTGTTTACGGAGGACAGGGAAGAGCTGCAGACTTCCGTGGGAGGTGGGCAGGGTGCGGGTTTGCGGGAGGAGACCCGGAGCAGACGGGCTGCATGTCTCGTGTTCATCTCCGCTTCTGTCACTGGAGAAGCTGGGGTGGACGTGTGAGTGTGACAGCAGCTGCCGCAGGCTCCGTGCGCCCCCTCCCCCAGCCCCTTCTGACTCCAGCCCCAGCATGGCCCCCAGGGGCGGGGCTGGGCGCAGCCTCCCGTCCTTCTGAGACTCACCGGAAACGGTCACAGTCATGACACCTCGGGGTTCCCTGGCCTCAGAATGGAAAGGGTCGTACTCGCGCTCTTTGAAAATCCACCCACCACCCGGCTCAATCCGACTCACTTCTGTTTGCCAAGAAACCTCGTCTCACCCTCAACCGTGCCAGCTTAGGCATACGTGTGCCCACGGACACCAGTGCTCCCAGGACGGGGCACGCTTCTCGTGCCCGCGGAACCCGCAGGGCTGCTGACTATACACTAGGGGTGAGTACCGGGCGTCGGGACCGTCTGCTCCTCCAGAAATGGGGGCTTGGCAGACAGAGGACAAGCCCACCTGTCCGGCAGCTTTCCCGGGTCCACAACCTGCTCCCAGCTCGGCATGAAACACTCGGAGCAGTGTACCCAGTACTTCCCCATCACACCAAAGAAATCACAAAAGAATAAACTATGCAAACACTCCCTTAACAGCAGATAGGGATTTTTGATGGAGGAGAGCCCTATCAATGGTTTAGATACTTGAAAACTCCAGTCATCGATAGACGAGTCCAGTGCCAGAAAGACTGACACATTTCCACTCTGAGTGACTGGCACAGAACAGACGCGTATGTGCTGTTCTGTGCTCAGCCGCTCAGTTGTGTCTTTGTGACTTCAGGGATGGGAGCCCGCCAGGCTCCTCTGTCCACGGGATTCTCCAGGCAAGGATACTGGAGTGGGTGAACATTCCCTTCTCCAGGGGATCTTCCTGATCCAGGAATCAAAGCCGGGTCTCCTGCACTGCAGGCAGATTTTTTACCGTCGGAGCCCCCAGGGATGACCTGCCAGGTTCTAGCTCAGAGCCTCTGCTGGCGGCCATGAGCCTCCAGAAGCACAGTGGGCTCTCCTGGGGAACAAGCCTCCAGGCCCACATGCAGGGTCAGCAGGAGGCCCGTCCACCTGCACCTCCCCACCCCGTGTGCCCACCTGGACGGACCTCTCCTCCCCTCGAGGCCTGGGCTCAGGCCCGCTGCCACCCGGACTGCCAGGCCCC
>NW_011495061.1:1426127-1429822 GCF_000754665.1 Bison bison bison | reverse complement strand
CTCCTGCCACCGTCTCTCAAGCCAGCGGTCAGCCAGGGGCATGGTGTGTGCAGGACACTGCCCCAAACACGGGCACAGCCTCCCTGGACGCCTCCTCCGGAACGGCGGCCTGCTGACGGCAGACTGCGGTCTCCCAATGACACGGAAATGGGACAGGACGCAGGGCGGCTCTGGGAGTCCCGCTGGTTTGTGAGGCGACAAAGGCGGGGCAGACCTGCCCTGTGCCCTGACCGCTCACTGACCCACACGGGGCACGGGCCTGGGGCCAAGCAGGGCCATTCACAGCACTGTCGAGGTGCCGGCTAGCCGGGAGGGCGGGCAGCGGGCCCCACAGCCCGGGGCTCACGGGACCAGGAGGCGGTGCCATGAGGGAGCACGTCGGCCAGAGACAGGACCTGACTTCTCCTTCCTGGGCAAGAGCCACCCCTGCCCTCAGCCCCGGTTCTGGGCTGCGTGAGGCTGCTGGTGGACACGGGGCCAGACCCCCCTGGATGGTGAGCCGACCCTGGATTTCTGGTAGGACGGCCCCGCCAGGGCCACTGGACCCGTGGGCTGCCCATCACCAGGATGGCAGGCAGGCGTGGGCAGGGTTCAGCTCTCCCAGGGCCCCATCAATTGCCAGTGGAGGAAGAGTGAGCACCAGGGAACGGCGGTGGCCGCCGAGACCCGGCCGCTAGGCACATCCGGCTCCACCTGGAACAGTTTCCTGGCTCTACACGAAGGAGCTGAGTTGGTTTTGCCTCCGTGCTAGGGGCTGACTTTGACCACGTGGAACCAGCCATAGGGGCCCATGAAGCTGTTCTGAGAAACGACCTTCAGGGTCAAAGTGTGCTCGCCATGCTTACTAGACGCTGGGCTCCTTCCTGCCCAACAGAGCGGGCGGAGTGAAGCCTGTGCTCCCTCCCTCGAGGCTCAGACGCTGCCCTGTCCTGTCTGTGGCACGGAGCTGGGCCCAGGAGCTGCTGACACCCTGAGGGGACAGTAAGAGCCCGAGCTGGGACGACGGGGGTCCCAGACCCTCACCACTCGGCACCGGAGCACAGAGCGGCCTGGTCTCCCGGGAGGGCTTTTACGACTTTTATAACTGAAGTCCTCTGCAAGGGTGGCTTTAGTGGAGGCGATGATGGCATCCGGAGAGTCCGGGCCACACCAGGAAGGAGAGGATCCTGTGCTTACGACTGTAGGACGTGCGTGTGGGGTGTCTGTGGCTGGACATGGACACTCCTGCAATGCTAAGGGAATAGGCCATCATGTGGACATTGGTTCCGGCTTCAGTGAACCCAAGGCTGTCCAGGGATCTTTAGGCTCTGCTCCTTTTGCTGCAAACTTAGCCTTTTCAGTAAGCTACTCAGGGTGCTCAGGGGCCCAGCATGGCCCAGGGACATTCTGGTGACTGCCGTCCTGATCACCTTGCAGCGGGGCTGTGGCTGTGGGCTCCGGCGGAACACGCCACACACATCGCTGGCCTCTGACGTGGAGATCTCACTGTTCCCCCGCTCCCCCCATCGGCACACGGAGGGTCCCGGGCCCTGAGATCCGACCACATCTACTCAGGCTGGAACGTTGGGGCTGCAGCCAGAGTTGCCCCGACCTCCTGAGTGGAGCGGGTGTGGGAGGCAGCCGGCCGCTTGCCCCTCACTCCTTTTGAGAAAACCGCCCTCATGAGCCCCGACCCCGAGCCCCAGGCCCGGCCGCCTTACCTTGGTCTGGACCATGCCCGGTCGCTGGTCCCGCAGATGCTCCAGGGTGGCGGCGATGTCGATCTCCTTGGCGCCTGCAACAGACACACGCCAGGCTCAGACGGGAGCAGTGCACATAGGGCCGATAGACACACGCTGGGCTCAGACAGGCGTGGCGCAGAGCGGTGCCCCTCACCCGCTGCTGGGGCCCCCAGGCTCAGCAGCCAAATGATGGTGACTGTCATTCTTCAGCTGCCTGGCTGGGAGGGGCATTTCGGGGTTCATACAGGAACACAGGGCAAGGTGGCTTTCGTTTGTGTTGGCTCAAGAAAGCTGGACAGAAGCTTGCTATCAGAGGCAGATACACACACCACGGCAAGCTGAGGCCAGGACAGACTAGGCCTTTACTTGGCTTTATTTGGTGGTGTTTCAAGATTTTTATTTTTTTGGCTGTGAGACTTGGAAGATCTCTGTTCCCCGATCAGGGACTCAACCCTGGCCAGGGCAGTGAAGGCACTGTGCCAACCACGAGGCCCCCAGGAAGTCCCCAGGAAGTTTTCAGAGAACGGAGCAGGTAAGCTCTAGCTTCTCCTGCGTAGGGTTTTCACTTAAGAGGAATGAAAAGGCAGACTAACCTCGTCCACCTTAGACCCCTAACGCCGGCTTCTAAAGAGCTGCTGCCTTCTGTTAGAAGCGAGTGTTCCCAACGCTAAGGAAGGCTGGGGCGCCCCGCGTGCTCACGGGCAGGTTGGTGCTGTGGCCCAGCGCCCCTCAGACGCGCCCGCAGGACTCCAGGGGCCTTGGGGGCCTCGGAAAAAATACTATTCGAGCTAAAAATGCAATCTCATGAATTATGAATTCCACATATACTCCCGTTTTCCTGTCTTGCCAGGAGCTCTGGTAGGTGAACAGTGAACAGGACTGGGTCCCCAGTGCCCGAGCCTCTTACAGGTCAGAGGTGAGCGTCTGCAGTGCATCTTGGCAGACGCGCAGCTGGGTGGGCGGCACAGTGGGGCTGGCCGGAACCCACCCCCAGCCCCCCAAGGATAGGTGTCCTGCCAACACTTCCTCTCACGCATCAGGCCGTCACCAAACCCCTTCAGAGGAAATCAAGGCTTGTCCAGGTCTCAGAGCCGTGATCATCGGACCCAGACGTGGAAGAGACCCCGGGCTGGCCGCCACCTGGGGCAGCTCTGGCCCCCGCCTCCGGCGTACCTGAGTGTGTGTGGAGCGGATTCATCAGACGGAGACGAGCCTAGTCCTTCACAGTGAAAGCCTCAGGGGCCCGGGGCCCCGACCTAACCCCTCTCATCAGACGGAGACGAGCCTAGTCCTTTACAGTGAAAGCCTCAGGGGTCCGGGGCCCTGGACCTAACCCCTCTCTCTTCTCTCTTAAGTTTGCTCAGGTGCATCCTTGTGCCTTGAAACTGGTTTGAAAGACTCTTCCAACAGCCGTTTGTCCCCGGAAGGCCAGTCTGAGCAGGAGAGCCGGCGTGCGGTCCTGGACCCCCGTTACTTGGTCGCCCTGAGGCCACTCCCTGCAGGGCTCCAGGTGGGGCCACGGGAGGTCCCCTCCCCCGGCAGTGTCGGGACGACCCTCCAGTCAGCTGTCACCAGTACTGCAGCGATGCCGGGCGAGGAAGCGACAAAGAGGACAGAGAAGGTGTCATTAGGTTTTCCCTGGACGGGGTCTTTAAAATATGAAATGCCAGGGCACGATGTCTCAGAATCAAGCTTAGTCCTAACCCAAAACTCTGCAGTGGAGGAAATTAAAGGAATGCTTAAAAGTGGGTAGCTGGAAACAGACAGAATGGGTTTATCAGGTGGGTCAGGGCTACCGTCTCCCTGCACGTTAGGACTGGAGTAATTAGTCACCTGAGGCGTGCAGGGAGACGTCTTAAGAGCACGCCCATGCAGGAGCTCTTCTGGGGGGTGGGGAGGTGTGACCCTGCACCTCGTTCAGTGACCCTGAGCATCCAGTGACCTCGTGGTGCAGGAGTGGACGGTCTTCTGCTT
>NW_011495061.1:1423524-1425824 GCF_000754665.1 Bison bison bison | reverse complement strand
CTAACAGGCTTCACCGAAGGTAAAAGGATTTACTTAAATCCCTCAAGCACGTAGGAAGCTCCCTTGAGCACATTCAGCTGGAGTCCTTTCTACAAATCCCAGTCTACTGACCACACATTAGAGTCCAGGCGAACAGATACACGTGGTGCGCTGCCCAGGTCGACAGGCATGTGAATAGTGACTCTTTGCGACCCCATGGACTGCAGCAAGCCAGACTCCTCTGTCCTTCTCCATCTCCTGGAGCTTGCTCAAACTCATATCCATTGACTCAGTGATGCCATCCAACCATTTCATCCCGTCGTCGCCTTCTTCTGTCTTCAATCTTTCCCAGCATCAAAATCTTTTCCAATGAGTCAGCTCTTCGCACCAGGTGGCCAAAGTATTGGAGCTTCAGCAAGAGTCCTTCCAATGAATATTAAGGCTGATTTCCTTTAGTATTCACTGGTTTGATCTCCTCGCAGTCCAAGGGATTCTCAAGAGTCTTTTTCAGCACCACAGTTTGAAAGCATCAATTCTTCAGTGCTCAGTCTTCACAGATGCAAATAAAACTCAGATAGAAGATGGGTTTTTACCAATACAGGGGAGTGCACGGTGTGGTTCGGAGGACAGGCTTCCAGCATCTTCTACTGGAGAGAGTCACCACTGTTCAGACGCGAGACGAATGTATGTAAGTGGTTCCGTGGTCAGTTTAAGCTGGTGACTCCACGAATGTGCAACCGAGGTGGATGCAGCCTGTGGGTGTGGACCCAGCAACATACGAGGTGAGCGTCCAGCCTGACCCATCTCTCCCGGTGCCCACGACCCCATGGGCATGCTGCAGACTCCAGGCACACGGGCTGGCCGGCTGGGTCCTGAGAGAGCCTGGCCTGCTGCCATCCCAGGCACCACTCTGTACATAGGGATAGCTGGGGCTTTGGCTTCCTGAGGCACTCAGGGGCCATCGGCTCTGGAGTTCATATATTGGTTAAATGCGTTTTTAGGACAACAGAGGTTTTTTAAGCTTTAGATAGAAGTAATAACCATTAAATGAGAAACATTAAAAGAGCACTAATATTAAAGATATTAAAACTGCTTTTTTTTTTACGATGAGAGAATCAATTCGAAGTGGGAGAAAACCAAGCAAATAGGCCACCGCGCCTCGTCCCCAGGCCTGCGCTGATTTCTCCCGGGGCTGGCCAGCGGGCAGAGGGAGGCGTGGGACTCGCGGTCTTGGCCGCGTCGCCTCCTCCCATGTGACCCAGGGGCCGCGGCGCGTGGGCAGGAGCCAGCCTCGTCTCTCCCTTCTGCAGCGCGTCCACGGCGTCCTCGGTGACGTCATGTCAGAAACAGAAATACCTTCTGGTCAGACTTTAACCCAGAAGGCTTCGCGAACCACACCGCAGGGACGCAGTGCATCCTTTTCTCTGCAGCATAAAAGACACCACGTGTCGAGTGCACAAGACAGAAAGGTCTGAATTTTGCGGGAGGAAACTGTCTCAACTCCACCCTCTGGGGGGACCCAGGAAATGCTAAATACACCTGAGGGGACCAGGGCCGGGGCGGAGCTGTCCGTGTGCTGAGCTGGGCCCCAGGGTCTGTGCTCTTTGGCTGAGCTCCATTTTGGAAGGAAGGGCTGGGCAGTGACGGGCAGGGGCTGTGCGAGTCCTCACCGGCGGTCGGCCCAAGTGGCTGTCACCGCAGCCAGAGGGCAGCCTTCCTCCCACTCCGGGTGCCTCCAGGTGGGGGTCCCCCCTCCAGACCTCAGCCCCACGCTGACGCACACACACACGCACGCATGCTCACACTGTGCACACGGGAGGCAGCTCCCACACGCCTCCTAGGGGTGCGCACGCACGCGCGCGCACACACACACACACACACACACACACACACACACACGCTCTGTCCTGGGTCTTCCGTGCCAAGCAGTTTCTACTTCATGTTTCTGGATGCTCTGAATCGATGGAAGAGCTGTCAAAATTACAACTAGGACGATTTTTTGCAGGCTCTCTAGATTAACTGTAACCTCCCTTTCATGAGGTTTCGCTGGGATGAAGGAGACAAATGAGCATCTTGTTCACTGATAACTGGGGACCTCAGAACCCAAACAGCCCAGGTACTTCTCAAGCTTTTAGAAGCTAACTCGAAAACATTTTTTCAGGAGAAACTGGGATACCTCCAAATCTTGGCCACTGTAGACGCAGGCCATTGGGAAGGAGCGACTGTTAAACTGGTAGAGGAAGAGTGGGTGGGAAGGCCAGGAGAAGCTGAGAGGCCTGAGTCGCCAGACACTCGCTCCCTGTTTAGATCACCCGAACCCC
>NW_011495061.1:1422068-1423377 GCF_000754665.1 Bison bison bison | reverse complement strand
ATCATCCCCTAACCCCGCCCCCTGATCCCCCCCACACCCCGCCCCGCAGTCACAGTTGGGCCACACAGAGGCAGAGACCTCCACCACGGGGACCTCACTACCTCCCAGCACCATGGCCTGAGTGACACAGGGAGCCGTGCGGGACACACTCGGGTCCCCAGTGGACAAGTCAGAGTTCCGAGGGGACAGCGAGTGGTCATCTGGGCGATGTCTGTGGCTGCAGAGAAGAGGCGGGGGACCCACTGAGTCCTCAGTGACACGGAGGCTTCAGGAGCAGGGGTCTCTGAGGGCACCCTCCCCCCACTCCACCGGCCCCATCTCCCCCAGGACCTGCACGTGGGGCCCTGGACACGCTCCTGAGTCCCTGCAGGGTCACAGCATGAGGGCAGAAGTGCTGGCGGCCAGGCCTCACAGACCAACGGCTGCCCTGGGCAGGGAGACCCTTGTTTCCCGTGGACTGCGGGACGAGTGCTCCAGGGGAGCTGGATGCCAAGCGGCCCCCCGAACCCCATCGCAGGCCCTCCTTGCCCCCCTGGCCCCTCGGCCCCAAGTCTATTTCCGGTTTAGAAGCTGAGTGTGTGGCCAGCTCGCGGCCTGGCTGGGGGCCGGACCATTCAGTTTCTCAGCGGACGGCAGCTCCAGACCCTGTTCTAAGGACTCCTTGGGCCTCCTCTCCTGGTGAAAGGAGACACAGGGGGCCAGGGAGGCCCAGGGGATCTGTGAGCTCCTGAGGGCAGCACGGACATCAGCACTTGTCATAGAACATTCTACGGGAGGTTTTTGGGGTGTCACTGATGCAAAGTGACCTGGTTCCCGACCCCGCTGCCTGCTCAGAGCGCAGGCCTGAGTCCTTAACATGGTGTTTGGCCTGCCACTGTCCAGCGACTGGGTGGCTGTGCTCTGCGACTGCCCACCACCCGCAAGGGATGAGCGGTTCTTGGCAGGAGCAGAGACAGACCCTCACTGCCTGGTGAGGAGCTGTGAACTATTGCTGAAAGAGGCTGGGGCATGGCAGTCTTCCTGGGCCTCAGAGGCCTCCAGGGAGACGGTGCGTGGGGTTGGGGAGGCAGCCACGATCAGAGTGGCCACACGGCTCTGCAGGGCACCTGTGTGGCAGGAGGACTCTCTGGGCCTCTGAGCTGAAGTGATGCCACTGAACACGGAGAGCCAGGCCTGCCAGGGCCAGCAGGACAGATGGGGACGACACTCATGGGGACGGGGACAGTCTGGGTTTGGGGACGAGTGGACAGGTTGGCTGCTGCCTGTCCAGGGGAGGAGGAGAGGGACGGGCCGGGACCCGCCGCAGGGG
>NW_011495061.1:1420875-1421968 GCF_000754665.1 Bison bison bison | reverse complement strand
GGTCCGGGGGAGGGGGAGGGTGACGGCCCGGAACCGGCAGCAGAGGGGGTCCAGCGGGTTCCTGGCTTCTCATCGGGTGAGTGAGGAGGGAGGAGGAGCCTGGGGGCCATGTGGGCGGGTCTGACCCCTGAGAGGCACAGGGGGCAGACGGCCACACCGGCCAGGAGCCCCTGCTGTGGTCCGAGGCGCACGGGGCCCCTGTCCACCTGTCAGCAGGTGGGAGAGAGGGAAGAACCGTCAGCTG
The DNA here is from genome assembly GCF_000754665.1 of Bison bison bison. NCBI lineage: Eukaryota > Metazoa > Chordata > Mammalia > Artiodactyla > Bovidae > Bison > Bison bison. The sequence continues at coordinate 1,421,724 of NW_011495061.1, read as the reverse complement.
TACCTGCCCAGGCCCGATCCACAGGCTGGAGACCATTTCGGAGGCAAACTGCAGGATACGGTTCACAAAGCTATCCGGATCAGACGATGGGCTTGTCGGGAAGTTTTCCAGGAGCAGCTGGTTCCGTTTCGTCTCATTCCTCTCCGGTTAAACTCACTTTGTGCATCATGTCACCCGGGCCTGGTCACACCCCGGCCACACTGCTCCTGGGCCCCCACCCCCGCCCTCCCTGACCTGAGTCTCAGCTCCAAACGGAGAGACAGACGAGGGAAGAGGTGGGCGCCTGTCACCTCATGGGACACGAGTTCTCCACGCAAAACGAAGACTCTCTTCTCCCTGGTTCTGAACGCTTCTCTCAGCCTGAAACTCCAACAAGCTGGAGACAGGGTCTTACCACCTTGAAGCCACGCAGAAGGCAGACCGGTCTATAGAATCCATTTTCTGCTGGGTCTTTGTGCTTCAGCCAAACATAAAAAGTGAGATGTTTTTCCCGACGTACCCTGCTCTTTGCAGCCTGCCTCTCCCAATCAGTCAGGCCCGTGGAAGGGTCGTCCACGGCTGGGGTCAGCTCAGCCCGGCCTGCAGAGCCCCGTGGGCACAGACCCCTGGGGTCCTGCCCCCTCAGCCCTCTTGTCCAGAGGTGCCAAATCAGTCCTGCCGGGACCAGCTCTATGTGTTCCTTCCCCCTGGCGCCAGGCAGACCCGAATCAGCGAGCCGGCGGTTCCAGGGCCCTGTCGTCCGATCTCTGTCTCCCCTCCCTGGCGGAGTTTCCGCTGCGGCTGTGACAGACCCGCTGCCTGCTCCACCCTGTCCCTGGACCATGCAGCCTGGTGGCATCTCTGCTGTGC
>NW_011495061.1:1420218-1420775 GCF_000754665.1 Bison bison bison | reverse complement strand
ACCCCCCCGCCAGCCACTGGGGCTCGGCCACTTTGCAGCAAGACCAGGGCTCTGCATTGCCCGGCCAGCTGGGTGCTTCCCAACAAGTCCCCAAACCTTGGAGATCTGCTTTCTCAGTTTGCAACCAGGTGTCAGAATCGGTGAGCCCTGAGGGCCCTTGGTGCTGTGAGGATGGGGTACAGATGCACACGAGACTCTGCAATGGGGGCAAAGTAGACCCCAGCCCTGCACCCCAGGGCCTCGATGGTGCTCAGCAGCCCACTGAGCTGTGGACACCGCCTGTTTCTCTCCACGGACTGCAGGCCCCAGGAGGGTGGGCTCGCCTCCCGTCTTGCTCATCGTGTAGACCTGGTGCTCAGTTAATAGCAGGGTGGAATGGCACTTCTGTGGTTCAGCCCAGTATTTGCTGAAGGGAGGAACAGGACGGTGGTGGTGGCCGAGAAGAGCAGAAGGACCTGTGAGAGGGGAAAGGGCTGGGGAGGGGCGCCTACCCCACAGTCCGGGCCGGGACCCGGGTCCTGCAGGAAAGAGCCAGTGTGGCCCCGAGAGAGGGGTCT
>NW_011495061.1:1415749-1420118 GCF_000754665.1 Bison bison bison | reverse complement strand
GTCTCCTGGGGTCACTCTCACATCTCACTGGCTGCCATGAGCAGAAGAGACCAGTCAAGGGGTTACAGAAGAGGAGGCGCAGGGCGAGGGGCCCAGGGAGACAGAGAGACAGTGGTCTGGACACACATGCATGAGCCCCTCGGCACATTCCCCGGAGCAGAGCTGTTGCACGGGGCGTCCTGCCGGGAGGCCTTCTCCGCACCGTGTGCGTGGCAGGCCCTGGGCACCTGTGTTATTGGGCGCTCAGCACGTGGCCAGCGTTTTAACCTCACCACGAAGCTGCCGCCTGTGACTGGCGGCTGCTGACTGAGCAGCACAACTCTGGAGGAGCGCTGGGTTTTAAAGTTCAAGGAGAAATGTTATTTCTCCCAGGATGGGAGGAAGTACTTGCACCACCACATATCTGATAAGGGGCTGATATCCTCAATATATAAAGAACGCCCACAACACAAGAGCAACCAAACCAACAGCCCAGTTAAAAGATGGAAGAAAAGAACTCGAATAGGCATTTCCCCAAAGAAAATATACAAAGGGTCAACAGACACATGAAAAGACACTCGACATTTCTAGTCTTCAGGAAAATGCAAAGCAAAACTGCAGCAAGACCTCACGGCCACCAGGGTGGCTATTGCCAAAGCCCCAGGGAACGACGGTGTGCGAGCTGGTGTGGGGACGCCGGCCACAGCCCTGGCCCGTGCGCTGCTGTTGGGGGCGGAAAACGGTGCAGCTGCCGTGGAAAACAGTAACGCGAGCTCCTCGAGAAATCAGAACAAGACCACACGACCTAGCAATTCCACTCTGGGTATTTCACCCCAAAGAACTGAAAGCAGAAACCAGACAGATATTTGCACAGCATGATTGGAGTAGTCGTGATTCAGTAGCTGAAAGATGCAGGGAACCTGTGTGCCCGGACGGACGGTGAACAAGGTAAGCATGGTCCGTCCCGGGGGGATGTTACTCCGCCTCAACCAGGGAGGCGGTCCCGACACCTGCTACAGCACGGTCAGCCCCAGGACGTGACGCTCAGAGAGAAGCCAGACACGGAGGGGCACACCCGTGTGCTTCCATCCACTCGAGGTCCCTGGAGACGTCGGAGCCACAGAGACGGGGGCACAGGGGAGGTTATACGCCCCCGTGGAAGAGGAGATGTTCACCGATGCCACCATGTGACAGGGAAACGGGAAATGGGTGAGCTTGCCGAGGACAGAGACCAGGGGCTGGACAGACGGCCACACAGGCGCCGGACATCCGCTCACGCTCCGTGCTGAGACCATTTAGAAGCAGCTCCCAGCTGACGCGAGCTTCCTGGGCGTCTCCAGGCGCACCTGTGGACTCGGGCCCACGCTCTGCATCATGCGATGAAATCCCAGTCCTGCAGCTCCCGCCAAACAAAAGGAACAGGCTCCCAGGCTGGCCCGGGCCCGCAGACACCCCAGTGGCTGGGGCTCAGGCGGCACAGCCGGTGGGGCTCCTGCCGAGTGGCCCTCAGCCAGCGAAGCTGCCGCCTCCCGATAACCCAGCCAACGTGATCCTTGGGAAGCCCCCCCATTTGTCTGGCGCTCTCCATTCATTTAAAAAATTGTGGTGAAATATGAAAAACCCTGGGCGAAGAGACGTCTTGGACAATGTAAAAGGCACAGCTTGGAAAGTACCTTGGCTGCAAAGCCAGAGTTGCTGCACTTTCCTCCGCGAGAGGGGAACGCTATCAAACCCTGATTCTACCCAAGACGTTAACCCTGAGTTAGAAACGTGTCTGGGGCCACAGGAAAAACACGCAGAAGGATTTCCCGGGGTTTCCTGCTTTCCCTCCGGCTGGCAGAGCAGCACTGCTCACACACCAGGCCCCGGGCGGGGTCCCGACGGCTGCGGAGCGTCCCCGCGGCCCTGGGGGCCAGGGCTGACGGGCCCGGCTGCAGGAGAGGCCTTCTCAGGTCCTTCTGCAATTCATTCCTTTTAAGAGAAGGAGACGGGAAGAAAGCTTTCGTGTCTAGGCCCGTGGCCTTTGATCATTTGATGAGCACAGGCGGGCAGTCGGGCCTCCGGCTTCTCAGGCCAGACAAAGGCACCCCCACTGCCCGGGGCCGCGCGGCCGGGCCCAGGACAAAACCCTGGTGGCTGCTGGCTGGGAAGGCCCGGGAAAGGGCCCCTCGCTGGCCGAGGGGCCACCCTGCCCTTTGATCTGCCCCGAGACCGCGGCCGGGCCCCGGGTCAGGGGATGGCTCAGTGTGGGCCCCTCGGGCAGAGGGGAGCAGGTCAGGGGCAGAGTGAGGGGTGACGGATCTCAGAAAGGGCTCAGCACCCGCCCTCCCGGGCCGGTTCCACACGGCTGGGCTCACATTGTTGCCGCCAGCCTGCACTTCCAGTGGAATCTGACAGGACGCGGCAGGCGGACGGGCCGCTGAATGAGGGGGCCCAGCTGGGATGGGGAGTCGCCGCCGCCTGCCCTGGGCTGTGGCTCTGCTCAGCGCCCCGTGCTGTCACACCAGCGAGCTGGACACCGACCCCCTCCAGCACTGCTGGGGCCCGCTCCTCGGGGGGAGCTGGACTCCACGTGGCGGTGTGTGCCCGTGAGGCTGCGTGTCACCTGCCTGCACACACAGATGTCTCCTCAAACGTGCGAGACGATCCACAGTCTCGGAAGGTGTTTGGTTTATCAGGTGGAAGCACTCTGGGCCTGGTGGCGGGGGTTGGGGGGCAAGGGTGGGAGGAGGCAGGAGACCCACGGAGACTCCGGGTTTGCAGAAACCGTGCGCTTGCAAATGAAGAGACAGACCCAGTTGATGAGATGGAGAGGCACAAATGACCTTCCCACTGGAGTTAGCTTTGCGGCTCTAAGACCAAGCCACGTTATCAAGAGCCGTTGTTTGCATCCGGTTTGCTGGTTCTTTGTCTGCATGCCTCAGCACTGCCTCAGGGTGTGAGAAACACCCTCTGGTGTACAAGCTGGGCCCACTGTCCCCTGGACCCTGAAGCCGGCAGGGAGCCTGCGGCACCCACGGGGTGGGGGCTGCCTGGGCCCTGGCGGCTCGGAACCTGACCGTGCTCTGTAGTCCTGGGCGTAACGCGACGGCCATCGTTTCATCTTCATGCAACCATATATCCTTGGGCTAGAAGTGTGTTCTGCTTTTCTGCTTTTCTTTTAACCAGGAGAAGATGGAGTAAGAAAGATGCCTGGTTCAGAGTTGCTGGCACTTGTCTGACGATGTATAGAAACCCATTTCTACAACTGGTGTCTGCTCTTATTGCCAGGCAAAGGGTGAAGGGTGGGTTCCTGGAAGCCAGGTGCCCCCACTAAGGACACACGTGTGAGTGTGTGCATGGGTGTGTGCCCACGTAGAGGAGATGGGGTTTTCTCAGGCGGGAAGGAGACTGGGAGATGGCGCCCATCCCAGGGCTCCCTTCCCAAGTCCCCAGAGGCTGAGGACAAGGAGGGGCCCCGCAGGTCAGGCTGGGGTCTCCCCGCTGACATGTGCCTGGTTCCCCCAGAGGCGGGTCCAAGGGGATCTCCCACTTGGCTCTGGGGTGTGCTGGCCTCGCAGGGGACACCTCACAGGTCTGGCGTGTGGAGCACACTGGGGAGCCGCCAGCCCCCTCAGTCCCCGCACTCTCGGGGGCTAAATCCCACCCAAGCCACAAGCTCACCCAGGGTCTGTGCTCAGGTCATAGTTCTCTGAGCCCAAGCACCCAGATGCTGTTACACGCAGGGTGTCTGAAGTGGGGCTACTTCAGAGACAGTCTCCACCAGAGATAAAGGGGGGCTCCTGCAGAGACAGTCTCCACCAGAGAGTCTAGGCTTTGAATTTTGCAAATATAGTTCTAACAACAGGGAGGGTTTGTTTAAGGCTCTTCTGAGCCACCGCAGCCCTGGAAGATCAAGATGGCCTTCTCCCCACTTGTGATGTTAACACAGGATGCCGATCGCCCACTGCGCCCTGAGCCTGGCATGCGACCCCGGGCGGAGGTGGTGACAAAGGAGGACCCTCAGAAATGAACATGCTTGCTGCAAACAGCTTCCCTGCGATTCAGAAAAGGGACAACAGGCTAATTTCCCCATGGCTTTCTGTGACTGCTGCACCGAGGTTGCCATGGCAACACCATCCGGCTGGAGCCTCACAGAGCAGCCCCTTCCGACTCTTACCTTTGGCCATCTTATTGAGAACCATGTCGATCAGGACGTAGGTGCCACTCCTGCCAGCGCCGTCACTGTCAACAGAAGGAGAGAGGTGAGGACGCGACAGGCCGTGCTGCCCCCACGCCCCACATGCCCACGACAGCGTGTGCCCTCGCGGCCCAGGGGGCCCATGGGAGGAGGGGAGGGCGGGGACCTGGAGAGGAAGAGACACAGAGCTGGGCATGGGGGGTCAGGGTG
>NW_011495061.1:1415157-1415426 GCF_000754665.1 Bison bison bison | reverse complement strand
GGGAGGGAGGAGATGAAGCTTTCTTCTGGGCTGTGCTACGGATTAGCTATTGTGCCTGTGTTGATTTGTTCCTTTCTTCCCTTTTTCTCCCCTCTTTGGTCAAAGATTCAGCAAATTTTGTCAGGAAAAAAGGAAATAAAGAACTGGCTTGCAGTGTTGGAGCTGATGGCACTTGTTTTCGGAGCCTGCAGGGGGCTGGCTGCGGGGGAGGAAGGCTGGGTGCAGGCCTCGGCAGGCCCACCCCATGGAGGCCGGTCCTCCACCCATTC
>NW_011495061.1:1410510-1415057 GCF_000754665.1 Bison bison bison | reverse complement strand
CCCATTCATCTGCTCCACCGCGGGGGGCGCGTCCGGGCCCCCATCACCTCCTCCAGCCTCCCTGCAGCCTCCCTCGGCCCCAGTGGAAAGTCCTCCTCTGGACGAGGGTTGTGAGAGTGTTCCAAGCCGTGGCTCAGCAGCAGGCGGCAACAGGAAAGGAAGGCGGCCTTTCAGGCGGCGGCCCGGCATCTCTGCTCTCTTGTGCGGTGCCTTGAGAGGGCTGTCGGCCCAGCAGGCTGTCCCCCGCCCATGGGCACCCCTGGCGGAACCCGCTGACTTGGCAGGGAAGCGTCTCCGTTTCAGGACCCGGGGGCCTGCATGGCCACTGCGTCTGCTCTGTCTCAGACCTGCCAGCCAGCTGGTAGCCCGGAAGCCTGTCGGTTGTCCTTTCACAGCAAAGAGTCACTGGGTTTGGTGTCAACGTATTTCTCAAAGAGCAGAAAAAGGCTCAGGTAGAAAGAGAACAACTCCGCATAGCACTACTGAGTGGGGACACAGCCACGCCGAGGTCACTGGTGCCCCAGTGACATGCCGGCCGCTGAAGGCTCCTCCCAGACCAGCCTCGGAACCAACGCCAACCGGAGCTGCTCCTTGGGCGGGTCAAGGGTGTTCTGGTTCACTTCCCAGGGACCCAAACCACTCTGTACTCCTCCTCCCTCACGGACACACACGACACACTCAAACACACACTCAGACACACACACATACACACCACACAGGTGCACTCAGATGTGTGCATGCACTCACATACACACTCAGACACACTCACATACACACCCACACAGGTGCACTCAGATGTGTGCATGCACTCACATACACACTCAGACACACACACCCACACAGACACACACACTTACATACACACCCACACAGGGGCACACAGACAGGCACATGCACTCACATACACACTCAAACACACACTCAGACACACACACTCACATACACACCCACACAGATACACTCAGATGTGTGCATGTACTCACATACACACTCACATTCTCACACACATGCAGATGCACAGACACACTGAGACACACACTCAGATGCATGCATGCACACACACACACACACACTCAGATGGATGCACACACTCAGAAATGCACACCCAGACACATGCACAGACACACACTCAGACTAGTGCACGTACACACACGCATGCACACACTCTTGACGGAATGGGCAGCCTTGGTGTTTGGTCTTTGGAGACCTAGTTCTTCTTTATCCCAGACAAAGGGAACAGCCTGTGAGACGTTCTGGAAGATAGAGCACACTTCTTCACTGGTGCAGACAGGTGCAGAGCCCACCCTCGGAGGGAGCTCTCTTCCAGGGGCTCTCTCTTCCACGCTTGGTGTAACCTTCTCAAGGACACGAGCCGCTGAACTTCCACCCAAAGGCCACTCCTTTGATTCCAGGTTCTGTCCTGTCCACCAGTGGCCCCGAGTGCTTGGCACAGGTTCCACAGGTCTGCAGAGGGTGTTGGGCTGAGACCCCACCACACCACACACACACCATCTCAAGGTGCTTGTGTAGTGGCCCCAGGAGGTTTAACATAAAGTAAGCTATTATTCTCTGTTTCCTTAAGAAGCACCAGTTAGATATGTTATTAAGCAATAAGGAAGCTGAGCTTCTATATCCAACAGTGTTTACTTTTGAGGCAGCGGACACACGTTATCAGGGCGCAGCTGTACTTGCCTGCAGTGGACGATTATTAACACACGTTATCAGGGTGCGGCTGTACTTGCCTGCAGTGGACAATGATCGGACAAGAGCGGCCCCTGAAGCACTTGTTCACTTTTCTGAAACAAAGAGACACAGAAGTCACGGCGATGCGCTAGGCCCGCAGCAGTCACCAACGGCCGCAGCCAAAGCAGACAGGCCGTCCTGTGGGCATGGTCCTCTAGTGGCCTGTTCTGACAAAGAAAATCAAAATTACACACACATTTTCCAAGGCTTATTTTTCTTTCCAATATTACATTATTAGACAGAGCCTTGAAAACAATTCTTACATTTGCGCAGGTTGCTTTTTCCCTTAATAAGCTTGAACTCTGGCCTCCAGTCGACCGGCCCATCGGCTTGGGCCCCCCACCCCCCGTCCCCTCCCCCTTCCCTCCTGTTGCTCTAGTTTGTTTGACTTTCGTCGTTGCGGCATGTCTAGACTCCTCACGGAAATTTTTGAGTTTAGCAATTTACACACTGAATTTCTCACAGTCTAGACACCACACTAAATGTACTCTTACCATGACATCTCAGAACAGCATCTTCAAGACATTTCTTGACCTGTCAGTTTTGTAAGGACATCTAAATTTTGGAGAAACCTCAACTGTGTACAAGACAAATTTTTCCACTTTTATAAACCTGATTTTATGTAAAACAACCCTGTTGTGCAGGTTTTAGATCAGAGTTTATGCAAATTAACAAGAAGCACAGATTAGGGTTTTGTACCCAAGTCCTAAATCAAAACAGAGCACAGTTTAATATTCACTGTGTAAGCTCGAAATTTCTTGTAATTCAATGAAAGACATAAACATGTTTACAAAGTACATCCAAGTTCTTAGGAAAATCTTCCTAAATGAAGAAAAGCAAACACTGAGCTTTGGTTAATTGGAAGGAAAAGTGTGTGAGTGGGTGTGTAAGACGGGCTGTGAGTGTGAATTTATACAATGTAAGATGGAAAATAAAATTTTGAAAAGGATGATGGTGGAGAAAAACCTCTTACTTCATGCTGGAAATGGGAAAATGTCATTTCTCTGCTAAGGCCTGTCCGCTCAGCACGGAGATAGCTGAACGTGGACTTTCAATCAGCGGGTCCTTTTGCCATGGAAGCCTGAGAGGGTGTGGGGCTGGCATCTGATAGCCCAGGGTGGTATCTGACGGAGGAGCTGAGGGGTATTCCAGCATCAGGTAAAATGGCGCTAATGCCCAGACCTCGGAGCTGGGCTGAGCTCCCACTTACGCTGTGGCCTGAACAGAACAGGTGCGTCTAAGGGAGGCTCCACCCTCCTGACCAGCAGCAGGGCTGGCGGGCCTGGCTGTGCAATCCCGGTAAGACGGGCCTGGAGGTGACCACGCCTGGGCCCAGCCCCCCAGCTGGAGGTGAGGACCCAGGCCCACATGCTGCTCCCTGAGGCCGTGTCATCGCCACTGCAGCAGCGGCTCCCTGCTCGGGCTGGCAGCTGGGCCGAGGCTTGGGGCAGAGGGAATGCGGATGGCTCAGAGCTGAGGGCGCACGGGCATGGGGTCCCTAGAAAGTGCTCTGCCCTCTGAGGATGAAAGGTATTGGAAAACAGACCCGCCTGCTCCTCCTTCTAAACCTCCCTTTCCCCGACTCAGGTTGTCAAGGCAACGGGAGCTTCAGCTCCGACAAAACAGATGCCAGACCCCGAGGACGTGCCTCCAGTGTGAGCGGTGGGGAGCCCGCCAGCCCCATACAGGTCATGTGTGTGCGCGTGCACAGGCGTGTGTCAGGCGTGATGCACGCACTGTGTGTGTATGTGCGGAGCCGGGAGCTGGGGCGGCTTGCCGCAACAGGCCCAGTGCCTTCAGAGGGCAAGTCATCCTGGACCCTTCTCAGTGGCCACATCCTTAATGTGTGGACCACCTTGGCTGGGCTCCTCCAGTTCTATTTCCTGCCTGAAGGTCCTGCCCGTGTTTCTAAAGGCTAACCCCAACTTTTGGTCAGTCACCCAGTTTTGCTCATTTTTTTTTCTGATGGGACCAAGCACAAATGGGTCCATTAAAAAAGAAATAAACAGAACAAGAAGACGGTCTTCTTTAAACTGTGCTGGTTTGGCCAAGATCAACACAGGGAGTCGGCGGACCAGCGGAGCTTCCTGTACAGCTGGTCAGGCTGCTCTGTGGCAGAACGCAGGGAGCATCACCTCCCTGGCTAAGAATCGCTGCTGAGACGCGGGTTCCTGGCTGCACTGGCTTCCCCGTGCCTGCAGCCCCGGCCTCTCCTGTGGCACCTGTTTAAAGTGTTATTCTTGCACGTGTGTTGTGACCGGCTGCCTCGGGGGCCCCCAGGGAGGTCTCACTGCACTTTGACATCCACGCCAGCCCCGCCCTGTGCTAACCCTACTTGTCGACAGCCATGAGCAACCAAGGAGGCGAGCAGTGAGGTCCTGGGTGCTGCTGTGGTGGAGAAGTTTATCACAGAGAGCCAGGCACTCGTGTTGTTACCACACAGAGCATCACAAAGGGCAAAGCAGAAGCAGCACAGAGTCCACACAGCGTCCATCTGGTCGACCCGAGACAGAGACGCGGGTTATTCATGGAGAAGAGCAACGCACAGCTGTCTGGTTTACTTTACTGGAACAAATCGTCAGTCAGCAAGAGGCCAAACATTGAGAAAAGTGGCGACGGCGTATACTGCAACAGGAGGAATTCGCCGAGAGAGAACGGTTAGTGATACAAACCGACCCGTGGGTCACTGCGTGAGAGGGAACCGCCATGCAACCACCAGCAAGCAAAGGCCAGAGGGCGTGAGAGGCTCAGAAAGGGGGCTTCCCACACTGTCCCTGCAGTACAGTCACAGTTTCCAATGATCA
>NW_011495061.1:1407212-1410410 GCF_000754665.1 Bison bison bison | reverse complement strand
TGTGACTATGCAACTGGGCTCATATTACTAGCTGCAACATCACAAAAATGACACTGGCCACCGCTAATTAGCTGGCAAAGTAAGGGTTGTCCGTTTTTACAGAGAGCAGCATTAGTGAATGTCAGTGCACACAGCCACGAGAGAGAGAGACAGAGACGGAGAGAGTTCTTCTAGAGCAAAGCCCTCGCATGTGATGCTAATTATCTCTTAGCTTAGCAGTTTCTCTTTAAAGTGTAAATGTGCTCCCTCTGGGCGCCAGAAATATTTAATTACACATCTCGGTCTCTGATGAACACGCTCGGCCAGAGAGGGAACGAGCTGGGTCTATTGTTCAGAAGGGGCCCCGCAGCCCACTGCCCTGCAGTGACCAGCGTCTTCCCAGCCGTCTCCTCTGCTGGACAGAGAGTCACAGAGCAGTGATTGTGTGTGAGCGCCACGCACCCTGAGGATGTGACGAGACCAAGGCCTGGGGCCACGTGAGCAGCCCCGACCGTTGCTGAGGGCGGGCTGGCCTTCCCCAGCGAGATGGGCCCGCGGGCCTGTAAGCATCTCATTTCCCGAAACCTTCTCGGGCCCTGTCTCCTGGGACTCTGGAGAGAGGGAAGCGGGGGAATCCAATCTGTCTTCCGACGGACTGCACACACAGAGGGTGGGTTGTGGATTGTCCGATTCCACACACGGATGTGGAGCTAGAAACACGCCATCTGCACATGTGAGCAAGTACACCGGCCGGAGCGGGGGGCCGTCTGCGCAGCTGCGCCCGTTCTGCCGGTACTGACCGCTTTTTGAAGATTCTGTCAGGAAACGGGCTCTAAGTGAGGTTTTTAGAAATAAATTTGTATTAAGAAAATGTAAAAAATGACTAGGCGATCGGGATGGGTGGGGGCGGGGGGCACGTCTGGGTGTGTGTCATGCGCCCCTGCCTCCCTGGGGACGGACTGAGGGTGACGGGTATGACGCCAAGCAAGTGTCTCTCCTGGAGCTGTTTCACGTGCTATTTGATACAAAGGATTATCCAGTAAAAAAGAGAAAACAAACCCTGTTTTGTTTTTCCAAAGTGGACTAAAAGGAGAGAAGTGGTATCAAAGTAACCTTCAGAATCTGCCCTAAATTCAAGACACCCAGCTTTACGCTCGAAACCCCACCTTGACGACAGCAGCACTTGCCACACCCAGGGGTTACGTGTCTGTGAACTGTTCAGACACAAGTCAGTTCCCGATCACGCGCAATTCAAGTGCGTTAAAGCGTGTTTTGTCTTGACTCTCCAATTTCCTGTTTTGAAGATTTACTGGAAGCCTACTTCCAATCAGTAACATGTAAGGGAGGTTCCAGGGAGCGTAGAGTATGGCTCTGTGTAGCCCTCAACATCTTCATTTTCTTTCTAGATGTTTAAAACCGTCAGTTTCAAAACTGCACCACAGATACAGAGTTACGTGTGACCCCAGGCCAGGCGTTTATCCAAGGTCACCCATTAGCTAGTCATCTAGGCCTCATTCTCACCACCATCTCTAAGCAGATGAGTAGCCAAAACTCTGGGCTGTATTCATCCATACCTTGTGAAATATGAACCCCAGGAATTCTGCCCCACTGAAGAATCTTACTGATAACCATGGCCACATTTCCAGAATTCTAAGATACCCAGCCCCCCTAGCGTCTAACACCTCTAAAGCTACAGACGCCTCACAACCAACATGTGAGTTACCACAACCTCCCTCCTCGCCTCTGCAGATAACACGGATGTACCTGTGACGCACAAGCATAAGACAGACGGCATGTCTCACAGCGAACAGCCCCTCAGACCCAGATGTCCCCTCCCTCTGGGGGCAACCCGAGCGCGTTACCCCGCTGGCGGGCCGCGGGTCTTACCTGCGGAAATCCAGGAGGGACCTGGTGGAGGAGGGCACCCCCTGGTCATACCAGCTCAGGAAGTGGAACTGTGTCACTGTGCGAGTCTCGCTGGTCTGCAGGTTCTTCAGGTAGAAGCTCCTCACGAGGAAATCCTCGCACCAGATGTGCTCAGAGACCAGATGCACCTGTGTGGGGGGAGCGGACAGGGCGGGGGCGGGGCAGAGAGCACGTCGGCTGGGGGCCCGGCTCCCGGCGCGGAGCCACTTTGTGGGGAGGGGGCTGGGACCCTGAGGGCAGACTACACGTGGCAGGCCGGGGGCCCGTCCAGCCTGCCAAGTTCAACACGGTTTACACAAAAGGTCACTTTGTGCTTCTGTTGTTTACATGTCACTCAGGGGCAAAATAGTCAAATTATTGGGAAAAAATGTGTTACAATCGAAATGAGTCCACTTTCTGTCTTTTCTAAGCCATATAAACCTCCAAGAAAATTCACCAGAAAAAAATTATACTTTCAGACAAAAACTCAAACGGGGTTCTATTCTCAGTGGCCTTTCATAAGAGAGGCCCCACCCAGCTGCAGAAAGACGAAACCGAAAGGTTCGTATAGACGCTGCCAGGCCGTGAGCGCTGGGAGCCCAGGGCGGGGACCCCAAAACCATGACCAGCTCAGAGGGGAACATCCGGACGTCTGAGGCGAGCCCTCCTGAGGGACTCTGGTGTTCTGACGAATTTCAATGGGAAGCAAAGTCGAAGGCACACCCTGGTGTTGGTGTAACTGCCCAAGGTCATTCATTTCCTTCTTGATGTGCGCAAGAAGCCGGCCAAGGAACCGAGCTGCCCAGCAGGGGACCCGCGAATCAAAAGGCCGAGTGGGCGCTACGGACACAGGGCCCGGGAAGCAGTGGGAGCCGGGATGCATGTGGGCCGCAAAGAACCAGGGTCAACAGGGCTGCTTCCTGAAAACAGGCCCCCGCGAGGTCCTTTCTTGGTTGCTTTCTGGCCTAATTTGGATTCATGGAATTTAAAAATGGAAACCACACCATTTCTGGCAGAGTTCCCGTGGCACGGCTGTCTGCAGGGTCTGCTGACCGCAGGGCTGGGCAAACCTCCTGGGGCTTCCAGGGACGGCGCCCAGTGTCTGCCCAGGACGGGCCCGCCCACAGCTGCCACACCCCCTGCCCACGGCCCGGCAGGCGCCCTGGGAGTACCTCGTAGATGTGGTAGAGGCTGGAGCCCTCGTCCGGCCAGTAGCGGTAGCACTGCCGGACGCCGTTCTCCGCGAGGGGAGTCAGCATGACGACGACCACGCAGCCGCTCTCCCATACCATCTGCGGACCAAGAGGCGGGGGG
>NW_011495061.1:1397737-1407112 GCF_000754665.1 Bison bison bison | reverse complement strand
GAGCCCCGCCAGTGCGGAGTCAGCGCCCCGGATGCACGGCGCACGCGGGCCTGTCCCCGGGAAACCGGTCAGTTGCCGAGCCCCGTGACTCGCGGAGTCAGCGCCCCAGACGCACGGCGCACGCGGCCTCCATCCCCAGGAAACTGGTTCCGCAGGCGGTGCACTCTGCCTTTGCAGCTGAGCACACGGGCCCACAGTCTGCACGTTCCAGGAGACATTGCAAACAGGATGTAGTAAACCCGTTCCACACCTTACACCCCCTGGGTTCCCTGCTCTGCTCAGCCACGGGTCCTCCCTGCTGGTCTCTGACGTGCCACAAACAGGCCACTGGGTATCGGGTGCTGGGCCCCAGGCGGGCAGCCTGCCGGCTCGGACACGCCGCTGTTCCGAGGGACACGGGGGGAAATCACGGGCACGTGTGTGTGCTCGTCACCACCGTGGGACCAGAGAAGCGGTCTGCTTTGTGGAGCTGCCATCCCACCTGAAGCCGACTCTGGAAGATTCCTGCCCACGTGCGTTACAGAGAGTGCATGCCCACTTCTACCAAAATACAGCAGCTCTGCCCAAAGGAGAGGGCACCCTGAACTGACAGTCGTCCACCGCAGCCCCTACACCAGCTCCGGGACGCGCAAACGGACCCACATTTGAACACCAGACCTGGTGAGGACACAGAGGCCCTTGAACCCGACTCCTTTTCAGACACGTGTCACAGCGGGTGGCCGTGGACTTGGTGCTCAGTCGCTCACCTCACTGATTCTAAGGGATCCCCGAGCAGCCTGAGGCCCTGCTGGCACGTTAAATGCAGTGACGAAGTCTCCGCATTCCCTGTGCTGGGTTACGCTAACTTCTCAGAAGTCTTTATAAACAACTGCGTCTAGACGTGAAGTTTGTATCCGAGCTTCCATTTCTTGAAAACATAGATTTAACAATCTGATGAAGATCTTGTAGTTTATAAAATCCACATAACTCGGGTATAAAATGCTTTCCCGTCATGCTCTTGTTACTAAGTTCCCCTTTAAATTATATTCTGAAAGTCAGATGTGTGCACGATATCGTCTCTTTTAATATTGGTTCACCCCCACCCCCGTGATGGAAACAGCTAATATTCTTAAGGCCCCTCATGGTGTATCATCGGCGGTGGAATTTAATGGGACTTGCTGCGATGTTTACAGAAAAGCCCACACAAATATGAATTGCACTCGAGCCCACGCGCTTCCCTCTTCTTCAGTGCAAATCCAACAACTCAAGGCGGACGCCTGCTCTAAGCTTTGCCGGCTCCCAGACTGGCCCTGATCGGCCCTTCTCGCACGCCGTGGTTTAATGTGCCTGGAGAAGGTACAGAAGCTCATTGAAGCCATTAGGAAAATGAGCAGAAACACAGGTTTTATGAGTGTAATAAAAATACAATGATCCGGGCCATAAACTAATCACCGAGGCTCTGCTGTACCCCCGAGTGTGGAATCAGGAAGCCCTCCCCGCCGAGGTTCCTTCTGTCCAGGGACGCTCGGGGCTCTCTGAAGGTGTGGTTGAGAGTGAATCCAAATGAAACAATTTAGACCAACAACTCCAAAAGCACCCCAGGGGATAATACTTCTTTTTAGGTCACTGTGTGGAAGCAGAGAGGACTGACTAAATTGAAGCTGTCTCACCCGCTCGGGCACCCACTCCCTGCCCACCTCCCACCGCGGTGCCCTGCTCGCAGGGCTGGACTTCAGGGCACACCAGGGAATCCACGGTGGGTTTTGGAGAGAACACAGGGTCTGCTGAAAGTCCTGGTCACGTAGGGACCGTTTCTGGACGGGAGATCGCACTTTTTCCGGGTCAGTTTCACAGGGTCGTGCCCGGCAAGAGAAAGGCACGACTTCTATGCCCCGTCTTTGCGATACCTCCTGTGCTCTCTTCAAGGAAGCAGGCAGCAGCCTGGAGTCCTCCCTGATCCTGCTGTGGTCCCCTGAAGCAGCGGCTTTGCTGAGCCGAAGAGCGGATGGTTGATACCAGAAACAGCACTTTCTACACTTCCCGTTTGGTTAGGGCTCAGACAGCACAGTGCCGTGGGGCACGCGGCACGGTTACTGGGCACCTAACACAGGTCAGGACACCACAGGCCACGGCAAGGGGAGAGGGATCGGGCCGTAACGTCTTTTGGTGGCAAAAAGTGGGTGCCTTCTCCCAAACAGGAGGCAGGCACTGCCGGTCCTTGGTCGGATGAAACATGATCTCGGGTGGGGATCCCAAGGACAGGTCCCGGGGCTGTGCTTGGAGAACAACCAGAAATGCCCCCTTCTCCTGAGTGTCTCCTCAGACGCAAGGCACCAGCCGTGAAAGGCCACCCTGAATGCTCACTATCACCTGGCACGCGATGGCGGGGAGCAACGGGGCCCCGGTGGTGACAGTCACTGCTTCACCAGCGGGCGTGTCATGGGAGTCGGGGCGGCGGCTCAGGGGTCCTGGGCTGCGCTCAGATGCTCAGTCGTGTCCGACTCTGTGCGACTCCATGGACTGTAGCCCACCAGGCCCCTCTGTCCATGGGATTCTCCAGGCAAGAATACCTGAGTAGGTTGCCATTCCCTTCCCCAGGGGATCCTTCCCAACCCAGGGACTGAACCCACATCTCTTATGTCTCCTGCACTGGCAGGCGGGTTCTTAACCAGTAGCTCAGCCTCAGGGGTCCTGGGCTGTCGTAAAACACCGGTGACAACCTACACCCCCAGCCCGTCTGTGGCACTCAGAGGCCACCCAGGGAAGGGACACGTGATGATAACACAGCTGACACAGCCGAGGACGGGAGCCCGTTCACGGCCATCAGTCCTGGGCGCACAGAAGGGCTAACATGCAGCAATTCAGACCACGGGCGTGCGTGACTCGGAACACGCACTTTGGCGGCTGTTTCATCCAAATGAGTAAGCTTCCCAGGCGGATCAGTGGTAAAGAGTCTGCCTGCAGTGCAGGAGACATTGGACAGGACAGGTGCGTTGGATCCCTGGGTCTGGAAGGTCCCCTGGAGGAGGAAATGGTGACCCACTCCAGTATTCTGGCCTGGAGACGCCCATGGACAGAGGGGCCTGGTGAGCCACAGTCCACGGGGTCACAGAGGCAGACCCGACTGAGCGACTAAACCACAGCAAGTTCACCAACAGTCGGTTAAAAAAGAAACGCCGTGCTGCTCTTGGCTGTGGGCTGGACTTTGTCCCTGAAATGACACGCTGACGTCTTAACCCCTGCCACCGATGACTGCGGCCTGATTTGCAGAGGGTCTCTGCAGATATCACCGGGATAAGAAGGCGAGGTTCCGATGCATCAGGGTGGGGCCTAATTGAGCACAGAGGAGGGAGATGCCGGGTGAACGATGGTGCTGCAGAGACGCTGCCGGAACAAGCGGGCCCTGCGAGCAGGACGGAGCCTTGTCTTCCTGCTTCAGGGCCGGGAGAATAGCCCTGCTGGCACCTGGGCTGGACTCGGCCTCTGGAACTGAGAGGGAGCATGCTTCTGCAGCTTTCGGCCGCTCCGTTTGTGGAAATCTGTCACGGCAGCGCAGGAAACGAACACACTCACCGAGGCCCGGCCTCTATGCCAGGCCCCGAATCGTCCGCAGGACTCGGGACATGTCCGTTCGAACCTTCTTTTATTCATCGAATTACACCAGACGGAAGGAAACTGTAGATTCTCTTCACCCGAAGTCTTTCTTGAGTACCAAGTGTATAGAAAAAAAAAAAAACCTCCTTCGGAGTGCACCGAGGCCTGATCTAAGGCAGGCGGTCTGCATGGACGCTCAAGTCCGGGGCCGCCTGCTCTGCAAGGAGCTCTGGTCCCTCCGGGGGCACGCGTCCCCTCCCCTTCCCCTCACGTCCTGTGAAACCCCCTCCACCTTGTTCTGCTCTCATCTGTGTGGGCACAGCTTTCTTCCACCAGACTGTCAGCTCCTTGAAGACGGCAGCCCGTCTGGCTGCCAGCTCTACCTCCAAGGCATCTGGCACCAGGCTTTATTATAGTTGATGCTTAGTTGAAAACAATACATATTTTAAAAAAGAGACCATTTGACTGCCTCTCTGAAAAGAGAACTCAAAGAAAACGCTATCAAAGGCTCGCCTGGCAGAGTCCTCCCAGGACCTGTTCGGTGCAGACACGTGCCTCTTGAAACCCCATGTGCTGTTTGCACGCCCGCTACAGCGGCCGCTACGTGAAGTGGAGACAGCTTTTCTCCAGAGCAGGCCGAGCGTGCCCCTCCATCCCTGACGCATGATTCGTTTCCGCTGCCAACTTCTTTTCAGGTGGAGGAGAGATCAGCTTAAGCCTGGCAGTGAGCATGCTGACAAAGAGGTCTGAGAACACATTTTATGTCAATCGGCTGGAACCACACACTCTGAAATCGATTAAAGAAGAGAAAACAGCAGTGTCTGAGCACCTTCCGCAGAGCAGACCCCCAGTCCCGCTCCCGCCCTGTCCAGAGGATGGTCGTAAGAAGCCTGCCCTGAAGTCTTCCCAGCCTCTGGTCTGTTTCAGCCACACATTCACCGGCCCTGTGTCAAGCTGTGAGTGAGGCAGCTGGCGATCTGGCTAAACGTGAATGAAGGTGATGAAATCTTCACTGTGTCTCGATGCAGGACTCATAACACAAACCCACCTGGTTCCTCTGTGAACAAAGCCGTCAGCATGGGCCTCCTTCGCAGGTAAAACCCCGAAGTAACGGGAACAAAGCCAATACTTAATCCTGACCCTCAGGAAGGGCTGAGCAGGGAGGAAGGAGTCTTGCAGATATTAAGATCGGACCCAGGGCTTCCCTGGTGGTCCAGTGGTTAATAGTCGGCCTGCCAATCCAGGGGACACGGGTTCAATCCCTGGTCCAGACAATCCCACATACCACGGAGCCACTAAGCTCGTGTACCACCTCTACTGAGCCTGTGCTCTGCAACAAGGGAAGGCGCCACAGTGACAAGCCTGTGCCCCAAAACTAGAGAGCAGTCCTTGTTCGTCACAACCAGAGAAAGCCTGAGTGAGCCAACGAAGACCCAGAGCATCCAGAAATAAATAAGCAAATAAATGAATCTTAAAAGAAAAACCTGACCTGAGCTCAAGTCAGTCCCGATGCTGATAAACTGTAGCAGGCCCCCCTGGCTGCTTTCCCACCAGCCGTGTTTGTGCCCAGGCAGGAAGGAGAGCCATCAACTAGAAACACTTGCCCGTTCACTGGAATCCAGCAAGCGTCCTTTCGCAAAGACAGAACGGCCCGCTTCTCTCTGAGCAGAGGCGAGGTGGCTCGTGTGTGCCACTCAAGCACTTCCACAGCGAGGCCACGCGCAGACCAAGCTGCCTGTTCCCCTGAGCTTCATGCAGCAGAGGTGTTTCTGCCAGGTACTCGACTGTGTGGGAAGCCGCCTGAGCCCGGGCGTGCTGTCACTTAGGAGCACTTACAGCCCCTGGGCTGTGTGCACGTTTCACGTTTAATACACGTGTTGACGTCTTAAGCAAAAGCACCACTCAGGCTGTCATCATTTCAAAACCAGGACCTGACGTAGATGAATCAGATCCACTTGTGAACCAAGGGAAGAAGGAGGAGAGAAGAGGAGGCAAAGTCAAAGACTGAATGAAAAAGAATGAAAGAAAGAAGAAGGGAAAGACAGATGAGGGAGCTGACACCACACACGAAAGCAGGGTGTTTTCTGCCGAGGGCCGTAAGAATCAGTTAAGAAGGGAACCCAGGCTGTGTTTTTCATGCCAGCCTGAGCTCTGACCCACACACCTGGTGGGAGGACACACATATATCCAGGTGCCAGGCACACCACGCCCGACCACACACACGGCACGTTTCCCAAGTCCCACCTCGACGTAAGATGATCAGACAAAAGTTTTCTTTTATCTATAAAGGTCTGTGAATTCATGTGCAGAAAATTCAATCAGAATAAATGTTTGAAGAAAAACGTCCTAGAAAATCTAGGGCCTGTGGTTAAAATGCTTCTGAAACACAGAAACAAAGATCAGGTTTTTCTTAGGAAACTCATGGTCCTCAATTCCTGTAGTCCTTTAACTTAATCAGATAATCCTGCTTATTTAACTTATATGCAGAGTACATCATTCGAAATGCCAGGCTGGATGAAGCACAAGCTGCAATCAAGATTGCCGGGAGAAATATCAATAACCTCAGATATGCAGATGACACCACCCTTATGGCAGAAAGTGAAGAAGAACTAAAGAGCCTCTTGATGAAAGTGAAAGAGGAGAGTGAAAAAGCTGGCTTAAAACTCAACATTCAGAAAACAAAGATCATGGCATCTGGTCCCATCACTTCATGGGAAATAGATGGGGAAACAGTGGAAACAGTGACAGACTTTATTTTTGGGGCTCCAAAATCACTGCAGATAGTGACTGCAGCCATGAAATTAAAAGATGCTTGCTCGGAAGAAAAGCTATGACCAACCTAAATAGCATATTAAAAAGTAGAGACATTACTTTGCTGACAAAAGTCTGTATAGCTATGGTTTTTGTGTATGGATGTGAAACCTGGACCATAAAGAAGGTTGGGACCCGAAGAATGGATGCTTTCAAACTGTGTTGCTGGAGAAGACTCTTGAGAGTCCCTTGGACTACAAGGAGATCCAACCAGTCAATCCTAAAGGAAATCAGGCCTGAATATTCGTTGGACGGACTGAAGTTAAAGCTGAAGCTCCAATACTTTGGCCACCTGATGCAAAGAGCCAACTAATTAGAAAAGACCCTGATGCTGGGAAAGACTGAAGGCAGGAAGAGAAGGAGACGACAGAGGATGAGATGATTGGATGGCGTCACTGACTCAATGGACCTGAGTTTGAACGAACCCTGGGAGATGGTGAAGGACAGGGAAGCCTGGCGTGCTGTAGTCCATGGGGTCGCAGAGTCGGACATGACTGAGCGACTGGAAAACCAATTAGATAGCGTGCTCTAGAATCAGTCAGTCTGCACGTTAACAGCCCCCGAGTGCACTGCTCCATCCACAGCCTCTCGACATCAGAACGGTACCTCTGCAAGCCCTCCTCGCCCATCACTCACTGTCCAGGGCTCGTGTAAGATGAACAGAGGAAGTGACTGCGTGGGCATCACAGGGACGGGGACTGGGGACCTCCTCCCGCTCTGTGTCCTGCCTCTTAGGACCACCAGAAGCCACGAGCCCCGATGTGACGTGGTCTCTGAGCCAGTGGGTATGATTTGACTGGGTGTCCTGCAGACTGGGGGTGCTGGGTGATTGCAAGGGTCACCTCTGGCTGCTCCAGGCTAGGCTGCTGGGGGCTTGGTGGTACTAGCTATAACGGGGCCACCCTTAGCTGACCTGCCAGAGGTGGGGGTGGGGGCTGCCGCCTTCCGGCTCCCTGTCTGCTGGACCCATCACCGCCCGGGTGCACTGGTCAGCTGTGGAGCTCATCACTGCCGTTCTCATCACAAGTTCCTGGAGGAAAACCGTTCGGTCCCTCGGACCTCCCACAGCCCTCCCCTCGCGTCCCTCCTTGTCCATCCTAAGAGCGGTGACTGATGGGTGCTGAGGAACTCAAGTTCTTCAGTTAAATCAAGCCCCACTGCTTGGAAAAGAAAGTACATTGCCCCAGTGAAGACTTCATAGTAGAATACACTTTCAGAAAGTGGGAAATAGAAAGCAATAGGTGGACTTTTTTCTTGGTAAAATGTTAATAAGTGTCCGTACTAATTGGGCACCAGCTGAATTCCAGCTGCCTTCAGCGCCTGTACCTGGGGGTCGGGGCCCAGCTCCTCAGCCTCTGATTGCATCATCTGAAAGTCACCAAAGTCTGTCAAGCAGGGAGGGCAAGGCTGGAAATTCTAGACTGTCTTCCCTGCCCCTCAGCTCCCAGTGAGCAGGGCCGGCCACCAGTCCCAGCCCCGGAGAGGCCCCGGGCTGAGCTCAGGCACCGCTCGGCCGACTGCATGGTCCACGTGCGTGGACAGTGCTCACATGCCTGAACCAGCTGACCGTGCTGCCTGCACTTCTGCTTGGTCCGAAAATATGGGGGAACGGCAGCCAAAATATGAGGGCTCCTTGGACAGTGGTGAGGGGGCTGGTGGACTGGGGGCTGGAGCAGCTCTAGGACGGGTGGGTGATGCCCAACCGGACGGCTCAGTGCCGGCAGCCTGTGCCAGGGACTTGTCCTCCCTGCTCACAGCCCTGAGGTGCTGTTCTCTGAGAAAGCTGGCCCCGGGGCCCCCAGTTGCCTGGTGGTCACGTGTGAGCCTGGCCCCGGCAGGTGACAGACCTGTCCCCCTCCCCGTGTGGAAGCCACGGCCTCCTGAGAAGTCTTCACCCCGATCTAGCCTGGCTCTAGCCTTGCACACTTGCACGCACATGCACAGCTGGAGAGTGTGGTACACGACCTCTGTGCCTGGAGAGGACGCACCCTGAGGTCCTCACAGAAGGGGGCTGGCCTGAGCACAATGTCCCCATCGCCGATGGCCTCTCTCTCCTCTTTACAGAGACTCGCCTGCCCACTCACTGCCCCCCTTACTTCACAGCCCGTGGGGCAGCAAGAAGTGCTGTGGACCACAGGGTCAGGCCTGGTCACAGGAGTTGGGTCTGATCATGGGGTCAAGTCTGATCACAGGGGTTGGGTGTGATCTCGGGGGTGGGGTCTGACCTCAGGGATCGGCTTTGATCATGGGAGTTGGGCCTGATCTCGGGGGTCGGGTCTGATCTTGGGGGTCAGGCCTGATCTCAGGAGTCAGGTCTGATCACAGGGTCAGGCCTGATCACAGGAGTTGGGTCTGATCATGGGGTCAGGTCTGACACCTGTGCAGCTGCTGTGGAGATTGGGGGGTCGTGCGGAGCCCTGGGCCTCAGTGCTCTACTGGATTGGGATTCTGACTTTCTTTTATTCTAGTAAAGTATACTTAATGTAAAAATACCTTCCTGATGGGTTTTGAGTATACAGTTCTAGGGCATTCAGGACATTCACCACCACCCCCAGAACCTTCCCATCTCCCCAGACTGAGCCTCTGCACCATCAAACACCAGCTCCCTGACCCCCCGACCGCTAGCCACCTCCCATCTTGCAGAACTGCCTCTGGGGATCACGCACTCGTGATAGCTTCACCCCAGGTCGTCAGGTGAGGTCACGTCCCCCCGTGCCTGCCCAGGGTCCAGCATACACTAAGTGCTCAATACCTGTTGCCTCCCCTCCGTGGACTTGGATGCTGGCTGACTTCTCTCAGAGCAGGCACTTCAGGCCCAGGAATACCCGGGCTGTCCTCACAGGTCAGAACACATGTCTACAGGAAGGCGGTGGGCCTTACGTGCATTTGGGTTTAGAATCAGATTCTTAGAACGTGAGGTGTGAATTCAGAGAAAGAATTCTAATCGCTGGAGGGCGAGTGGTGCTGCATCCTGGCAGAGCCCCAAGGGCT
>NW_011495061.1:1388925-1397493 GCF_000754665.1 Bison bison bison | reverse complement strand
GGGGTGGGAGACCCCGCCTTGAGGTGACTGCAGTGTGGGCTGTCACTGGGTCACACCCACGATGTAATGTTCTGGAAGCGCCACGCTTGCGTGAAGACAGAGCCTCCCCCAGCCCCTCCTCTGGGTGTCGCCCCTCATCCTGAGCCTGTGGGGCCCACCTCGTGTGCCCCCTGCTGACGGCCTCGGGTGTCTCTGCTTTATGTTCTTCCTGCAACTGGACCCGGAGGCTTGGTGTGGAGACCACGCATCTGGCTCAAGGGTACCTGGGGAGACACAGTCAGGGAGGTCTTTTTGCTGCAGGCTGTCTCAGAGGCTGGGATGAGCTGACGAGCCTGAGACGGCCTGGGAGGGCGGCCTAGTGGCCAGAGTGTCCACTCCCGCCTCGAGGGACGCCAGTGTTTCCTGGAGGTTCGGTAAGTGCTGACCGAGGTGTCCTCATAGTATCTTGCACTTCATCTCACTTGAATATTTTTCTCCAGTTGCCTCATTTAGAGATGTTTCCTTTCCATTTCAAGAATGCTCCTTGATATCAGACCTCCGTAAATGCTCTAGGACATCCTATGGTTCACAAATGCTGGCACAATGAACGGCCCCCAACAATGGCAATTGCTCAGAACAAGCAGTAAGAAAAATATACCAGCGGCCCCGTGTACTAACCACAAGAACCGGGGCAGAGTATGACCGCGAGTCTCGCAGAACGCCAAGTATAGGGGTCAAAATACACAAACCCCAACGCGTGGCCTGCCACAGGGCAAGGGCTCCATGGATGTAAGCGGTGACTGTGTGAGTGTCGACACAACCTCAGGATCTTGTGCTTCTGTTGGCAAGAGAAGCTTTGCCTACAGGCAGTTGCGACCGGGGCCTGAAGCTGGTAAAAATGAAACCACCCCTCTCAGGCACACCTACACAACGTGCATGCTGGGATGGCGGGCTGAGGCCGAATGGAGGACGCGGTGACCGTGGAATTCTGCTGGTCCCTTATTCTGCCACACGACTTGGGGTTTTCTGTGTTCTTTCTGTCTGAGCACGGAGCCTGGGCAGCAGCAGGAAGGTAACCGAGCAAACCCTCCATGGAATTCCAGCAGCACTCCATAGGCAAGCTGGGATGGGTGGGCTCATGGCTCAGGGGGACAGCTCTGCGTGGGGTGAGGAGGCCCCTTGGGTCCAGGCTGGAGCCGGCCGCCTGGTCCTCCCGGGCTGCACGACCTCTCAGCAGGTGTAATGAGGAGGAGACGCCCTCAGGGCGGCGGGACCCACTGGTCCAGCCTGATGGCTCGAGGCAGCGATCACGGGGCTCAGCCTGGTCTTTCCTTCCCAGAGTGTGAAGCAGCACGGAAGGGCAGGGCCACGCAGAAGTGTCCATCTGGTTCCTACATGCAGGTTGGGCCGAGCCACGTCGTCTCACTGACGCGCACTCGTGTGGCCCATGAAGAACCAAGATGATGCCAGTTTGTGAACGCGCATACAAGGCAAGAGCGGAGCCCGGGTCCCTTCCTGACTCCCAGAAGCCCGCAGAGACTCAAGGGTGGGCAGGAGCACAGGCCTCCTGGGGTGGAGCCAGGACAGGGCTGGCTGGAGAGTTGGGGACGGGGCACAGGGGGCAGGGAACGTGGACTCTGCCAACTTCAGCGGGTCCCTCTGGGTTAGAGATGGTGCAGCCACTGGACCCTGACGGCCTGGCCCTGTGGCCCTCACACTGCTCCCGCCCATCAGCTGCGGACCCAGAGGCCATGCGTCCCTGATCTCATCCTCAGGGTGCACTTTGCCAGTCCTGGGACGCCCGTGGGCCCGACTCACAGTAGGGCTCTGTTTCAACTGCCAAGGAGTGGCGGGACCCCGTGTGCACATCCCTCGGTGCCACCTTCTCAAGACTGTGCTCCCGGAGCTCTGCCGCCTGCTGGATGGTGGGCAGGGAGACCGGAGCGCGGAGGTGAGGCCTCGCTGGCCCCCTGGCTCTCCTCTTACTGGCCAGTGTCCCCAGCGCCCAAGCCTAATCCGAGTGTGCAGTATTTGCTGGATGAAAAGAGACCAGCCTGGCTTCTCAAATGCATTATTACAAAGAATCCACAAGGAGAGACTATAATCTGAGCACCATTTTTTAAACTTCATATGATTAAAACTATCGATACGAGACACATCTGACTAAAATGCAATAATTTACGCATGCATTATTTCATTATATTTCATAAGATAAAGTGACCGAAGCAGCTTAACAAGTAAAAGTCTTTAAAGGTTTAATATCTCAAAGGGAATTTATACTCAAGTTTTGGAAAAGAAGGTTGATCATAAGAAATATGAATGAGCTCATATAAATTCTGAAACCAAGGAACACCTGATGAACACCTGTAAACAAATCTGGATTGGCTTAACTGGATCCAAGGCATTACTCATGATCAATTTATTAAGCTGTTAGACTCAGAACAAAATTTAATTTAAAAAGAGTCACCTGCCAGAAGTCAGCCACAGTCGAGGGCAGGGGTCCTTGGGTGGCGATGTACGCGGGCTTCCTGGGGTCGTGGTCCATCTGCGGAGACAAGAGCGCAGGAGGAAGATGAGCTGGGGAAGGGCAGGGCCGGGGAGGCTCAGGGCCCTGAGTCCTGTGCTGACAGCACCACCTCTGTGGAAGCAGGAAAGCCCCTGGCTCCTGCCAGACCCCTCCTGACCTACTCCCCCAGGATTCTAGGGGGGCCTGGGGGCCTGGTGCCTGGAGTTTAGGGGAGGCTTGGTGCCTGGAGTTTAGGGGGGGCCTAGGGACCTGGTGCCTGGAGTTTAGGGGGGCCTAGGGACCCTGTGCCTGGAGCCTGGCGATGGGGCTGGATGTGCTTCTGACACCTGAAATGGCACTAACTGAGCAGCATCAGTAGAATGGAGGCCAGTCAACCACAGACCAGATGCCAGAGCATCAGCCACGTAGGGGCCACGTGAAGCGGGGCCGTGGGGAGGCAGGGAAGGTGCCCGGGTCACCCATGTGGCGACAGGTCCACGGACGACTGTGACCGCAGAGGTGTTCCGCTGGTGTGGGTGGCCTCCATGGCCACCACTGGCCACACACAGGGCTCAAAAGTAAAGCGGCCAAGGTTGGCACTGCGGGCGCTGGGCTGGGCAGAGGGCGGGCATCTCTCAGACCTGGAGGGGCCCAGCAACAGCGCTTCCTGCCTCCCAGGGTGAGGCAAACCCCCTCCCGTGCTGCTGTGCTGCTCTGCACCCTGAAAGGGTCCGAGAGCCAGCCCAGCAGGCGCTGGCCAGGGACGGGCCCAGGCTTCTAGCAGCTCGTTTCATATTCTTTTTCCACCTTGCCAGACAAGGACCAAAAACAAACAAGCAAAGGAGAACGCAGTGGCGAGCTTCCTGGCTGTCGATCCGCCCGAACGCGGCCTGCTGGCTCCGAGAGAGGAAGTCTGGCTTAAAAGACCTTCATTAGAACAGTTAATTCCAAGACTGACTAAGCAGGAAAAAAACATGAGAACAAAGCCTGGAGCAGCAAATCGGATTAAATCAGACGGCGTTCTCCCTCTCACGCTGGTGTCCCAAGAGGACAAGGGAGGGGCCAGGCGAGGTGTCAGCAGGACGTCCTCACTGTCCCCCCTTGGGGACCACAGAGACACCCCCCAGAAGAGAGCAGGCGGGTCTCCCCTGGGTGTCAGGTGACCACTCACTCATCAGACATACAGCCTCCTTTATTCTTTCCATCCAGCACTGGTTTCTACTCTTTTGACACCAGGGTTTGATGAAAGATTTAAAACACTCCGAATTTAAAGGTACTTGTTAAGAACTCATTTCCGAACATGGCGAAAAACAAGAAAGGTGCAACCACGCGCGATTCAGTGGAGACGCGATTCAGTGGAGGCGCGATTCAGTGGAGATGCGTGGGGATGCCGGCTGGAAGCCCCGCTCACCGGAAGCCCCTCCGAGTCTGGGTCTGAGAAGGGCTCGTGTGCCCTTTAACATGCGTGCGGTGTAGCCTGCCCGTCAGCACTTTCAGAGTCCACGGCTGTCAGTCTGAAAGGACGCCCCCAGTGCACCTTATAATTACGTGCACCATGAGAGCGGGAAAGAGCACAGGAGAACAGATGTAAGTCGCTCCATCAGCACAGCAACGTGACGCTGGCTAAGGGAGGGGGCAGGAAAAAAACGCTTTCTGTGCATCTAATTTAGTGATTCGTAATTAAAACTGGAAATTCACAACAACACACAATACAGGTAAAATTACGTTACTCTTGCTGAAAGCCCCAATTAAAATGTTTCAGTGGGAACGTGCTTGGCAGAAATAAGGAGTTTTGATGTTTAAAATATGCATTTGTTGGGGGTGACAGCTATTTACAGGGACCCTGTCTCTTCCTTGCAAATAGTTCTGCATGAAAAGTATAACCCCACCTCCTTTTCAAATGTGCTTTTTTGCCCAAAGCAATTCAGAGAGCAACGCATTTTAAAATCCTTCGTATGTACAACCCAGCACATTTAGCTGCTTTCACAGTGAGAAAATATGTGATTGAAAGCAAAAATCGGATCAGGGTTTCGGGAGGTAAATAAGGCCCCCTGTGGGGAGAGGTCTCCATGTCACTCCGTTGCCATCAACCCGAGCTGGAGATGGGAGGACGTGGGGTTGGGGGCAGAGGGTGCGCGATGGCCCATGTCACTCCCCTCCCCCTTGACTGTATCACGTGGCTGCCGCTTGGATGGCAGTAAATGATCACAGAGCAGCGACCTGTGCCACCAGCTCAACAGTCGCTCGGAAGACAAGCACCATCACCTCATCCCTCGCACGTTCTCTGTGTGTAGCAAAGAGGAGGCCTTGCTCACACACAGCAGCCTCTGTCCAGTTTTGTGCGTCTGTTACTGAACGAAAGTAAAGCAAACATTTAACTGAACAGCAGGCGTCTCAGCACACTTAAGACTTGCGGGGCTGGATAGGTGTGGTGGTTGGAGGGAACTGTCAGTTTCCGGGAACACGACTCCTCGTGCAGGCACGCTGGCTGCTGCCCCGGTGGGTGGGTGAGGGTGTCTGCACTGGCACTCCTGGTGGGGATGAGCGCTGGCTTCCGCTGAGGTCAAGGCTGATGGCCCCCCTTCTTCCTCACTCCTTTGTAGTGACTTCCTTCTGTATGATTGCTGTGGTCACACAGTGCGCCAGGGCCATGGGCAAGGTCAGGCTCTCTGGTCCCATCTCAGTGTCTGTAAACTGGGGTGGGAGGGGCTGGAGAAGTGCGACTTGTCTCTAGGGTCCTTTAGCTCTGGGATTCTGGGATTTTTTTCAGAAAAAGTAGACCCCCAACGTTTGCGTTGAGTCTCATGAAGACGCCACCTGGATAACCAACAAGGACCTACTGTGTAGCACAAGGAACTCTGCTCAGTACTCTGTAATAACCTAAATGGGAACAGAACTTGAAAAAGAATAGATAGAGACATTACTTTACCAACAAGGTCCGTCTAGTCAAGGCTGTGGTTTTTCCAGTAGTCATGTATGGATGAGAGAGTTGGACTCTAAAGAAAGCTGAGCGCCGAAGAATTCATGCTTTTGACCTGTGGTGTGGAGAAGACTCTTGAGAGTCCCTTGGACTGCAAGGAGGTCCAACCAGTCAATCCTAAGGGAAATCAGTCCTGAATATTCATTGGAAGGACTGATACTGAAGCTGAAACTTCAATACTTTGGCCACCTGATGCGAAAAGCTGACTCATTGGAAAAGAGCCTGATGCTGGGAAAGATTGAAGGTGGGAGAAGGGGACAACAGAGGATGAGATGGTTGGATGGCATCACCAATGTGATGGACATGACTTTGAGTAGGCTCCTGGAGCTGGTGATGGACAAGGAAGCCTGGCATGCTGCAGTCTCTGGGGTTGCAAAGAGTCAGACACGACTGAGCGACTGAACTAAGATATATGTATATGCTTAACTGAATCACTTTGCCATACACCTTAAACTAAGACAGCATTATTAATCAACTATTCACCAGTATGAAAAAAAGACATAACCTGAACCAGGGTGCCTGCAAGGTGTGTCCCTAGAGATTTGGTTCAAGCTGTAGAAGGAGAGTTATAATAGAGCGACTAGCTCTAATCTGCATCAGAAAACGCACCAATATTTCCCTGATGTTCCAAACAAAACTCATCTTGAAAGTTAAGCCGTCAGCGTGTTAAGACCAGGGCACCCATGTTCTGAAGCCTTGAAGGGTGGCTTGGGGGAGGCTGCGGGCTGGTGTGCAGGTGAGGGCAAGGTTGGTTCTGCCCCCAGACCACTTATACTTGCTTTTCATAATATGCAAAACAAATTTCACACATGGTTTCTAAAAACAAGACCCTATCAGGCGGAGTTTTCAAACCGCTTTTCCAGATACCAAGTCTTACGGTGAGAGTTTGCTGGGAAACAGTAGTCAAATCAGTGGGAGAGAGTGTGGCTTATGAACTTGAATTATTTTCATATTCATACAAGTTGAGATTTAAGAAAAATAATCAATATAAACTATAATTGGGCTTCCCAAGTGGCGCTAGTGGTAAAGAACCCACCTGCCAATGCAGGAGATGTAAGAGATGAGGGTGTGATCCCTGGGTTGGGAAGCCCCTGAAGGAGGGCATGGCAACCCGCTCCAGTATTCTTGCCTGGAGAATCCCATGGACAGAGGAGCCTGCTGGGCAATAGTCCATGGGGCCGCAAAGACTCAGACATGACTGAAGTAACTTAGTATGTACGCATGCCAACTATAATTATAAATACATGGATGTTCGCTTATAAATCTGAAAACCAAGGAATTGTTCCCCCATTTGGACAATTTCTTGTGATGTTCAGTGCATCTGAGCAGTTATTTTCTGAAGAGTCAATTTGTACTACTTAAATTTGTTAAATGAACTGAGTTTAAAAATTAAACAATTCTCCCCCTTTATTAATAAACAGAGGAGTGATGAGTAAGTTTAATTCCAAGTGTCACTGAGGTGTTCAGACTTGCCCCTGGTGAGGAATGTGTGTGCTGTCACACTAGTGGTAACACTATCCCTAGTCCACGCCCGACAGTGACCAAGCTCCCGCGTGGCTGACGGTTTCTCTCACAGAACTCCCACAGACCCTGGTGACCAAGCTCCCGCGTGGCTGACGGTTTCTCTCACAGAATTCCCACAGACCCTGGTGACCAAGCTCCTGCGTGGCTGACGGTTTCTCTCACAGAATTCCCACAGACTCTGGTGACCTCTGATTTCAAAGCAGAGATGGCACATTATTTAGCACTCATGGCTTCCCTGAACTTTAATGAGGACCAAGTACAAATATGACGGGTGTAATTACTGTAGTATTGTTCTGCGCAGCTGGGGCTTCTTGGGCTCTAATCGTAAGCTTCTCATTCAGCTCTGCCAGGAAGCTTGTTGTCATGGGACCATCAGTCATTTCAGGGAGAAGAGGAGTTGAGGAGTTCTTCTAATTCATACTTAGACCCCAAATTTGAACAGAAAGAATTGTGGGGCAAAATAAAAGGAAAACATAAAAAGACACTGAAAGGTCATGTCTCTCTCCTGGCCTCACCTTCTGACCCATGCTCCTGCCCCGTCGTTGGGCCTGGGAGGCTGTTCTAAATCTCCGCCAACAGGAGAGAGACGGGGAAGGTGTAGGAGTGGGGGGCTGGGCAGCTCGGAGAGGAGGGGGCGGTGATGTGGCCTTCAGCCCCTTATCCTCCGTTGGTCCTAACTAGCCTGAAGTGGCCCAGATGTCTGAAAGCCGGAAGCCATTCAAGGGGGAGAGGCGGGCACCCCCACACTGAACTCCCGTCTCTCAGACTTGAAGGAATTTCTCTGGCCTGTCACATGTTCGTTCCAGGGAAGGAGCCCAACAGGACAAAGGCTGCTCCCCCTTCTGCAGCCACAAACCCCAGCCTCATCGGAGGAAACATGGGGAAATCAAGGGGGCTTTCACTTGGCTTTTTGAATTAGAATTGATGGAAAAATACCAAACTCACCAAGAGTGTTTACTGAGAAGACTGAAGGGCTCCAGTGAGGCCTCTGCACACATGGAGCCAACATTTGATGTCTATGCTGCCAGAAAGGAAGGCGTGACTCCTTAAAACAGTCCCAGAAACACTGGCTGGGGCTTGGGCGGGTATAGACGGGGTGCTCACTGTGAATCCCCTTCTCACAGCGCGTGTGTTACATGGAGCTCCCACCGTGTGGTTGTGAAGTGTCAGGAAGTGGGACTGACCCACGGTGCACCGGCATCATGATAATAGGGTTCATGCGACAGAAGCGCTGAAATAAGCCACCACGATGACAGCGGTCTGCGCTTGGCGGTCCTGCGCGTGGCAGACAGGGAGCTGTCTCAGCAGGGTCACCCCCGAGGACAGCAGGGACTGTGGCTGGTGGCTCGCACAAGGCTCTCTCAGGAATCAGAGACAGCCCCGCCCGCTCGGCCACCGACACTCCCAGAGCCTCAGTCGTCAGAGCCCCAGGACGTGCTGCATCCGGCACGCCTGTCTGTGAAGCCAACTTGAGAACTTAGTGAGGTGGCCTGGCCCTCCCTGAAGACCAGCGCGGAGACCAAGGGGACCAAGGGACACAGCCCACACCCACACCCACTCCTCACACTCTGCTGCGGGT
>NW_011495061.1:1388204-1388825 GCF_000754665.1 Bison bison bison | reverse complement strand
TGACCAAGCTCCCGCGTGGCTGACGGTTTCTCTCACAGAATTCCCACAGACCCTGGTGACCAAGTGCCCGCGTGGCTGACGGTTTCTCTCACAGAATTCCCACAGACCCTGGTGACCAAGCTCCCGCGTGGCTGACGGTTTCTCTCACAGAATTCCCACAGACTCTGGTGACCAAGCTCCCGCGTGGCTGACGGTTTCTCTCACAGAATTCCCACAGACCCTGGTGACCAAGTGCCCGCGTGGCTGACGGTTTCTCTCACAGAATTCCTACAAACTGGTGACCAAGCTCCCACGTGGCTGACAGTTTCTCTCACAGAATTCCCACAGACCCTGGTGACCAAGCTCCCACGTGGCTGACAGTTTCTCTCACAGAATTCCCACAGACCCTGGTGACCAAGCTCCCACGTGGCTGACAGTTTCTCTCACAGAATTCCCACAGACCCTGGTGACCAAGCTCCCATGTGGCTGACAGTTTCTCTCACAGAATTCCCACAGACTCTGGTGACCAAGCGCCCGCGTGGCTGACGGTTTCTCTCACAGAATTCCTACAAACTGGTGACCAAGCTCCCACGTGGCTGACAGTTTCTCTCACAGAATTCCCACAGACCCTGGTGACCAAGC
>NW_011495061.1:1379864-1387975 GCF_000754665.1 Bison bison bison | reverse complement strand
GCCCCCCCCCGCCCCACCCACCGCTGGATGCAGGGCAGGAAGCAGGGGGATAGCGGCTGAGGCTAGGGGGGGGGGGACTCTCCAGAAGCCAGGAATGTGCAGGACAGAGACCTCCCCAAGCCCCCATCTGATACCAGCTGCCCAGGGAGGTGTGGCTGCGGCCCGCCCACCCCAGGAAGTGAAGACCCTGCCGCTGGGAAAACCAGAGGAAACCAACCTAGTTTACACCACCTCCAGGCCCTCCCTCATTCAACACGCACCAGGTTTGGGTCTGTTTTTTTTTCTGTTTCCCCCAAGTAGGGAATAAGGATTTCCCCAAAGTCATGGGTTCCAGCAGCAACTTCGCAGGACGCTGTTGCTACAGGCTGACCAGGCCCTGTGCCCTGCACAGTGTCCCCTCTGCCCCGGATGCTGGGGACAAGGGCCGTCGAGAGCAGGCCGGGGTGGTGCACCAGCCCTGGCACCTGACAGGGGCTAGTAACCTGGAGGAGGCGAGTTACAGGGTGGAGGCTAGTTACCAGGTGGAGACTAGTTACCAGCAGAGGCTAGTTATCAGGTAGAGACTAGTTTCAAGGTGCATGCTAGTTACCATGTGGAGGCTAGTTATCAGGTAGAGGTTAGTTTCAGGGTGGAGGCTAGTTACCTAGTAGAGGCTAGATACCAGGTAAAGACTAGTTACAGGGTGGGTGCTAGTTACCAGGTGGAGGCTAGTTATAGTGTGGAGTCTGGTAACTTGGTGGAGGCTAGTTACCAGAGGGAGACTAGTTACCTAATAGAGGCTAGTTACCAGGTAGAGACTAGTTACAGGGTGGATGCTAGTTACCAGATGGAGACTAGTTACAGTGTGGAGGCTGGTAACATGGTGGAGGCTAGTTGCAGGGTTAAGGCTAGTTACAAGGTGAATGTTAGTTACCAGGTGGAGGTTAGTTACCTGGTGGGGGCTAGTTACCTGGTGGAGGCTAGTTACCAGGTGGAGACTAGTTACCAGGTGGAGGCTAGTTTCAGGGTGGATGTTAGTTGCCAAGTAGAGACTAGTTACAGGGTGGATGCTAGTTTCTGGGTGGGGGCTAGTTTCTGGGTGGAGGCTAGTTACAGTGTGGAGACTAGTTACCTCGTGGAGGCTAGTTATGGGGTGGGGGCTAGTTACCTGGTGGAGACTAGTTACAGGGTGGATGTTATTTATCAGGTGGAGACTAGTTACAGTGTGGGGGCTGGTAATCTGGAGGAGGCTAGTTATAAGGTGGATGGAGACTAGTTACAGAGTGGATGTTAGTTACCAGGTGGAGGCTAGTTTTATTGTGGAGGCTAGTAACCTGGAGGAGGCTAGTTACCAGATGGAAACTAATTACAGACTGGAGGCTATTTACCCCAGGGGGAGACTAGTTCCTGGGTGGAGGCTAGTTACTGGGTGGAGAGTTACCTGGTGGAGACTGATTACCAGATGAAAGTAGTTACCTGGTGGAGACTAGTTACCAGGTGGAGATTGGCTCAGCTCTTGACCCAGGGCGGGGCTGGCCTACTCCTTCCCCCAGGCTTGGTGGGTGGCAGGGTTGGTACTCACGATGGGGCTGGCGTTGATGTAGTCGGAGCTGCTGTGGCTGTTCTCCGATTTCAGCCGGATCCGGGAGTGGTCATCTGCAAGCCCAAGGGCAAAGCGTTAACCCATGTGGTGTGTCTTCAAGGGCCACTGCTCGCCCCCCCAAACTGCTCCCAGTCCGTGCCTCCTCCCGTCACCCCCACTGGGGTCCTTCAGTCTCCCAGTCTGTGCCTCCTCCTGTCATCCCCTACTGGGGTCCTTCGGTCCACCAGCAGAGCGTTAGGTGTGTGGGCACCCATTAACTGCTCCCAGCCCGTGCCTCCTCCCGTCACCCCCACTGGGGTCCTTCGGTCCACCAGCAGAGCGTCAGGTGTTGTGGGCACCCAGTGTTGCTCTTGCGTCAAGTTCAATGCCAAAGCTGGCTATCACTCAGTTGTGTCTGACTCTTTGCGACCCCATGGGTTGTAGCCCACCAGGATCCTCTATTCATGGAATCTTCCAGGCAAGAATACAGGAATGGGTTGCCATTTCCTTCTCTACGGAATCTTCCTGGCCCAGGGATTGAACCTGGGTCTCCTGCATTGCAGGCAGATTCTTTACTTTCTGAGCTAAAGATAATCAACTCCATGGCAATAGCTCATGCAATGTTTGCTTTTAAATGACACATATTCAGTAACATAGAGAAAATAAACACCAACATAGATATTAAGCTATTAGCCCACCATTCAATACACCCAGTTTTGTGGTCTAGAAATGACAAGATACTCATGTTTAGAAGAATGTAGATTTAAAAGGGGAATAAGGGCAAAAGAAAATGAGGTTGAAGAGGGAGCCAGGAGCCACATGGGGACTCATCGACATGAAAATGTGCTTTCAATGGGCACAATAACTTGACCGATGCTGAAATCAGACACTTTGGTGGGGAGTAAGGGCATGCTCCAACATAGCTTGATGTGTCTGATCTGTGAATCATCCCTAATTTTGGTTCTGGAACAAGCACTGCCCTGCCTTCAGTGATAACTCTCTTTGCCTATTTGCAGGGACTTCGCAGTGAGCAGGGCACCCCGAGGGGTCCCGAGTCTCCTGCTTTCCTCCTCTCCCTCAGCAAGGTGCGACCTTGAAAATGGGAAGTGCTGAGCTCCGCTGTCAGCCCGTGCTACAGCGGGGCCTGAGGGCCCCACCCCACCTGCTTCTGCCGGGAAGATAGAGCCCCGCTGCAGCCCCAGAGGCCTGCGTTTCTGCCGCGGCGAGCATGTCACCCCAAGTCCGAGTCTGGATTCCTGGCCCTTCAGCCGGGTCTCCCCACTTCCTGCCCCCGCCCCTGGGAGCAGGTCGGGGAGTGGGGGCAGGAGAGCTCGGGGGCTTTGCTCTGGTGGCTTCTTTCATTTCTCTGGGAGACTTTATTCACTTATTTTTTGTTTTAGATGGTTCTGGGAGTCAGGAAACTTGGCAAGGCCTATAGCTGACTGAACCCGGAAGTTACCGTCTACCCTCCTGTGCGTCTTATTAAGGTATTAACATTGGCCGTTTCCAAGCAGAGATAAGACAGGTAAGAACCATCTAGATATCAGGAAGGAGTTCACACTTGGCACGTTTACCTGAGCAGAGGTGACATGGAACGCACCCTGTGGAATGTTCTGAAGGTGTTTACGATGGCAGCTGCCAAGCCTCCTGCTAAGATGCCACCGATCCAAAGTCCCCTGGACCCAATGACTTTGGGTCCTGCACAGACTTATGTTCTTGAGAGGCTGAGAAATGGCTGCAGCAGGAAGTTACAAAGAATTTACAAGAGAAGTCTGTCAACTCTGGCATTCCAACGTGCTACAACACTAACCCTTAAACGCACTTCAAGGGCCCAGTTTCTCGGTGTGTTGGGGGAGGGGGGTGAGCTGCTCAGAAGCCGGGCCTCTCTCTGAATGGAGGCTGCGCTTGCTGCAGCCACGCAGGGGTCTGGATGCACAGGGCAGGGCTTCCAGAGGGCTCCTGAGGGCCTCACTGCACACTCTCTCCATGAGCCTGCTGTGGGCTCTGCTGACAGCAGCAGTCAGCTGCTCCCAGGGTCTGAGAACCCAGGGCCCAGGGCAGGGCTGCTGGTGATCGCAAGGGTGGGGCTCGGAGCTTCAGAGGGCCCCGTCCACCCGGGCAGGGTGGCCCCCGAGTAGCACTGAACTGACACAGCCTTGGGGGCTGTCGGGTCCCCGCATCTCCACGGAGCCCCACGAGCAGCCAGGCCCAGCAAACCCAGGACCAGCTGGGTTTTCTAGCAGGAGAATCGAGAAAGCGGGTCCTAAGTTCGGACATCCCGGTGAGCTCGGCTCTCTGATCGCTGACGGGACAGAATGAGCAGGGCTGGAGCGTGAGCGTGCCTGTGAAGATAGCACACAGCCTCCTGCACCCTGCGGGCGCCGGCCCAGCCGCCTTCGTCCCTGCAAGGCACACTTTCTGAGACGCCCCTGAGTCTGGGGCAAAGGCTTCCAAAGCTCAGAGTTCCGCTTCCTTCCCATCACATATCTGACTTGGTGGCAACATCCTCATATTAGAATCGACGTGAAGTTGATTTTTTTAGCGTGGCACCGTCTTTACCTCCCTCGGAGACACTGAGCGCCACCCTGGAAGGGCCAGGGTCCAGTGAAGGGTGGTTGCGTGTAGCAGGGATGCTCCAGTGGGCACGTCACTTGGCTGGGCATGTCTTATATTTGGTGGCTCGCAGTTCCTGTTTTGAGGGCGGCTGCAAGTTTTCCTCATGATGTGAAAGGCACAGAGAGTGCCTGGCAGGATCACCGATTCACTCCCGGTCAGCAGGTGCAGTGGAGCTGACGCCAGGGCCGGGGTGAGCAAGTCCCCGCCCCTCCCCCGAATGATTCCTTCGTCTTCCTCGGACAAACACACACATCTTTTTTGGGATCAAACTCAACATGATGACTCCAGCCACAGAGCAAGACATTTCACACCCGCAGCGCTGGTGTCTGAACGAAGAGGCGGGTGTGTCCTCAAGGTCTTCGTCTGAGACGCCCTCGGAAGCCAGGACACGAGGAAATTCAGGTCGCGTCTCCCCGCTGCACCTGGCTCCATCACTGGGCCATTCTCCTCTCACGAGATCCTCAGCGGTAACTTCAGCCAAGAAGGGAAGGAGAAGAACTCCTCTCAAGAAGAAGCTTGATGAACCAGCCCTCTGTGAGTAACCTTTCTGAACCCCTATAGAATTACTGGTGTTATTCCCACATTTAAAAACGATGTCTTGAATTCCTCTCGTGGTCTATCCAGTACCTGTCCTGGTGTTTCAAACTCATCACCTCCTTCTTCCTAGAACACTGTGCCAGACAGAGCAGGGGCCATTTTCCCATTTTAGGCTGAAGAAACTAAGGCTCCAAAAGACCAAGTAACTGGCCTGGCAGAGGCCACAGCACTGAGGGCTCAGCCAGCCCTGCCTCCTGCTAGCCACGTGATAGCTGAGTAAACGGCTCAGTATCTTAAAGTGTCAGATTCATCATGCGGACCCTAGGACGCTGCAGTCCGACTCACAGGGCCGTTGTGCAAACGGCTCCCGTCAGGTGCCACGTGAGGCCTGGCAGACGGAAGGGACTTAGAAGCAAGATCGAGACCACAGACAGACGCACACCTGACTGATGAAGGGTCTGCTGGGCTGGCGAAGCTCGCTACATGGCTCTGACGAGTCGTCAGCAACCTCAGGATGGTTTTCACAAATGCCAGTGAGGAACAGGTTTTAGAACTGCTTGGCTATGACGAGGGCAGAGGAGCCTTGAAGCGGCAGACTCTGGAGGTGACTGAGCGTCACCACCCAGGCTTCCTTCCAGCCTGGGCCATGGTGTGGACCCTCCCCGCACTGCCGGAACCCAGCTCCGGACAGTGCGGAGGCCGCCTCCACTGTGATCTCCCACATGGGCCCCTCAGGATGGGGCTTTCCTGGGCTCCCCGGTCGCATCACTCACCCTGCCGAGTGTGCCGATCCGTGGGCGAGTCAACAGACTTCACCTCCCTCGAGGACGTGACTCATCGATGCTGCTGACGGCAACGCAAGCCGGGAGTCTGTGGAACCCGCTGGTTGACAGCAAGTAGCTCCAGCCGAGGGAGCTTCTGCCTCCGGATGGTCTGCCAGTGTTGCCTCAGGGCCCTTGAGCTTCTCAATTTGCTGTTATGACTGCGATGGGACCATCACGCTCGCTGGCTGACAGCAGTTTCTCCACTTGGAAGGCGTGCCAGGGGCGTCTGAGATGGGCCAGCACTGTCCAGAGGGCTGCGAGTCCTCCACAGAGACCCCACGTCGGGCCGCGCTCGGGAATGACCCAGTGGTCACCAGCTCCTTCCTGAATTTTGTGGGTCTCCCGATGGGTGAGCAAAGCGCGAGCATCATGGGGGCTTCCTGCAGGGTGGCTGCCCAGCTCGGCACGTGAGTGGCCCTGAAGGTGGGTCACAGGGGCTGGAGCTCAGTGGGACCCCCTGTTCTAACTACGCACAGACCTCGCACTCAGCGTCTACAAGGGGAAGGCCTCTCGGGGCTCGGCCTGTGTGCCAGGCAGGAAAGGACCCCACAGGCTTCAGGTCATGGCCCAGGCTGTCCTGGGGCTCCTGGGGTCAAAGGTTGAACTGTGCCCCCCAGGACTTCGGGCTGTGGCCTTGACGCGGAGCTGGGTCTGTGCAGAGGGGATGGGCACAGCAAGCTCACAGGCACGGGTGGGCCTCACCCCACGTGTCTGGGGCCTGGAGAGAAGTGGGGAGGTTTGGACTCAGACCCAGGCAGACAGAAGGGAGCATGCAGACGTGAAGGCCGAGGAGACGGCCTGGGACGGACAGCCCTCAGAGCCCCGGCGGGCCAGCCTCGTCCTGGGCCCGGCCTCCAACCCGTGAGGACACAGCTCTGCGGCCCGGGCGCGCCTGCCCCCAGGGCTGGCCTGTGTCTGGGCCTGGCTCCCTTAGGACGCACCGACCTGTGTGCCCTGCTCCTGCATCTCAGCTCTTCCAAGTCCCACACCTTCAATGACCGAGAGCAGGACTTTCCTACCAGCCTAAAAAAGTGAGTTTTCTATGAGGAAAGCAGGGAACAGGCGCGAGGTGGGCCCTCACGAGCCTGGAGGAAGGGGCGGGAGCTCTGCTCAGAGGCCCCAGAGGCACTGGGGCCTGCGGGAGGCTCCAGGCTAGCCCTCGGTGGGTGCAGTGCAGACACCAGGGCGCCGCAGGGTGGCGGGGAGCGTGGTGTGCCCGTGTTTGCCACAGTGGTCGTGTGGCACACGCAAGAACGACTCTGCAGAAACAAGAGCTCAGACACTGACCAAGCGAAACCACGCCGTCGCACGGTCCCACCCAGAGACTGTCAGCCGGCGCACCCCAGCCACCCGCTTCTCTGAGCGAGGCACCTGCCCCGGGCTGAGCGGAGGGCTGCGGACAGACAGCGAGGGGCGCGGCCTCCGAGGGCCCGGGTAGGGGGCAGCTCAGCCATGCTTACACGAAACGGGGCAAGCCTGGTCTGCTGAGCACAGGGCTGTCAGCGGGAACCAGCGGCCTCCTCTGGGCTGACTGAGGGCCCTGGTCTGCTGAGCAAAGGGCTGTCAGCGGGAACCAGCGGCCTCCTCTGGGCTGACTGAGGGTCGATGGAGGGTGACACCCGCGTCACCTCCAGCTGACAGTCTCAGCATCTACAGGGACCAGGGCGGATGTGCGACCTGAGCCTTTGGGACGGGGTCTGAGAACAAGATGAAACCCCCTGCTCCCAGGCCTTGCCAATGAGGACGCCTGGGGAAGGAAGGGGAGCAAGTCTGGCAGGAACTGAGTCACCTTAACAGAGACGCACCTGTGACGGCAGGTAGGAGAGGGGCCCAGAGGACACTCCGACCGAGGCTGACGTGGCGGAAGGGGGCCGGGGCGGGGAGACCCGCGGGGGTCTGGGGACGGAGTCACCGGGACATGAGGTGGAGCAGCGTGTCTGGCTCCGCTGCACCTGTGACCCCGCAGGGGGCAGCCTCCCGCACCCCCGCCCCGCACGGAAGCCCGCCTCAGGGTCCTGGGCCTCTGTGTGCAGCATGGGAGGGTGGATCCTCCAGGAAAGGAGAGCCCTCGGGAGGGGTGCTCAGCGCAGCTGAGCTGGGGGAGCACGGGGCTGCAGTTTAGGTTGAGACCTGAAGGAGATCGGGCATGAGGGGACATGGCCCAGAAGCCCCCGAGGCCCCCGGTGCTTGACGCAGCTGCAGCAGATAATCGGTCCTCCTGGTGTGCAAGTCACTCAGTCGTGTCCGACTTTTTGCGACCCCGTGGACTGTAGCCCTCCAGGTTCCTCCGTCCATGGGATTCTCCAGGCAAGAACACTGGAGTGGGTTGCATTTCCTTCTCAGGGGATCTTCCCGATCCCAGCAGATGCTGAAGCCTAAACAAACAGTCCGGTTACTTGTTCTTTTAGGCCAGGAGGCCCACCAACACGGGCCTGAGCAGTGAGGAGGCGACTGTGCTTCTCCGCGTCTTCATTTCCACCAGAAAGGCGGCTGGCTGTATCGACGGTGTGGCTTTTCGCACAGAAACATGTTCACGATGCTCTGGGCGAGCTGCGGCAGAGGGCGGGGGCGGG
>NW_011495061.1:1376428-1379626 GCF_000754665.1 Bison bison bison | reverse complement strand
AAGCGAGGGGGCAGGACCAGCAGAACCCGTGTCCACAGACCTAGCGCTTCAACACTGCCCGTTTATGCTTGTCCTTCTGCCCAGAAGCCTGGGATGAGTCTGAATCAAGGTAGTTCTCCGGGTTCCAGCCTCCAGCTGCTCCCAGGATCCTGGCCAGGACCGTCCCTCTTCACCGCATCACCCCAACCAGCCTGGCTTCCCTCCTCCACGCCAAGGACCCTGGTGATGACCCTGGACCTGTCTGGAAAACCCAGGCCCCTCTCCCTAAGTTAAGGTCAGCTGATGAGCAAACCTCAGGCTCATCTGCAACTCCCCCTTCACGTTGTCGCGAAGGCGGCACCCGCATGGGCCCCGGGGGCAGGACGTGGGTCCTGGGGCTGGTGGTCTGCTGCCGCACGGGCAGGGGGACCGAGCGGGACCCGTCAGACTCAGGCTCCCTCTCAAGAGCAAAGTGACTCTGCGATCTGGGGTGTCTGCTGCCTGTCACAGGCCCGGGGCGGTGCGGGTGGCATGCCCCTCACCCAGGGCCGAGATCAGGCCCGAGGCTGACGGAGACGGCCATCAACCTGATGGCTCCTGACGCCTCAGTCCGCTAAGAACTCTAACTGAAGTGAGCAGCGAGAAGAGGGGGTAAGAAGGAGGAGGAGGGAGGGGAGGGGAGGGGAGGGGAGGAGGGTCAGAAACGGGAGTACAGCTGGCAGTCTGACCCTCCTGCTAAACGCTGACCTCCTGGAAGTCTAAGCAGGTAACCACTCAGTTCAGTTCAGTCGCTCAGTCGTGGCCGCCTCTTTGCGACCCCATGGACTGCAGCACGCCAGGCTTCCCTGTCCATCACCAACTCCTGGAGTTTACTCAAACTCATGTCCATTGAATCGGTGGTGCCATCCAACCATCTCATCCTCTGTTGTCCCCTTCTCCTCCTACCTTCAATCTTTCCCAGCATCAGGGTCTTTTCCAAGGAGTCAGTTCTTTACATCAGGTGGCCAAAGTATTGGAGTTTCAGCTTTAGCATCAGTCCTTCCAATGAACACCCAGGACTGATCTCCTTTAGAAGGGACTGGTTGGACCTCCTTGCAGTCCAAGGGACTCTCAAGTGTCTTCTCCAACACCACAGTTCAAAAGCATCAATTCTTCGGTGCTCAGCTTTCTTTATAGTCCAACTCTCACATCCATACCTGATTACTGGAAAAACCATAGCTTTGACTAGACGGACCTTTGTTGGCAAAGTAATGTCTCTGCTTTTTAATATGCTGTCTAGGTTGGGCATAACTCTTCTTTCAAGGAGCAAGCATCTTTTTATTTCGTGGCTGCAGTCACCATCTGCAGGTAACCACTGTTGTCAGCTATAACGATGGGGTCATAGTTACGTAGGAGAAGGTCTTTACTTTAGGAGACACAGGCTAAACCATTTAGACACATAAAACCCACTTTGAAATAGTTCAGCCAACAATGAAGTAAAACAGCCAGATCACAAAACTGAGTGGCAGCCATGTGGAGTCTGGCCCGTGGGGATGTAGGCGATCATCAAATTATCACTTCAACCTGAGGATCTGAAAACTTTTGTAATAAAAAGGGTGGGGAAAATGATGCCAAGCCGGCGTTCTTTGCAAAGCACCCGCGGGACTGGGTGGCCAGGAGCCCCCTGGGGTCAGGAGGATGGGGGACAACCCTTGTCGCCCCCGACGCCCTGGCTCACCTCTGGCTCCAGGTTCTCAGGTGGCAGTGTGAAGGGGACGTTGCACATGTGGCCTTTCTGCTGTGCGGGTGTGTCAGGGCTGCAGGGCGGCGGCAGGCGGGCCGGGGTCATGCGGGGAGCAGCCATGGGCATGGTCCTTCCGGGTCCGTGCCTTGGGAGGCAGCGCTCTGCATTCATCTCCTTGAATATGATATCATCAGTGACTCGAAATAATCTGAAACATGCTTATAAACCACATGGAGAGCAAACACCGACAAGGAGGCACCGTGATGAGCGGGTGTCGAGCTCCCCTAGGCTTTGAACAAGGGTGCGTTTATCGGAAGTGAATGCAGAGTTCAGTGCTGAGTCAGGATGGACAGATGAGGGCTGGGCCCTGTGAGGAGCCCATCACACGCTGAACGGACACTGGGAACATCTCGGTGGAGGAAACACAGCCCGGCGTGGCCCTCTGAAGGCTGTGATTGGCTGCTTGGGGTGAGGGAACCAGCACGCATCCAGGAGAGGGCCCAGGTCTGGCCCCCACCCCCGAGGTCCCGGGTCTCTCCGAGCCCCCGAGTCCCCCTGAAGCTGAGACTCTGTGCAGCCTCGGTTGTGAGAGGTGAGACGTGCAGACACCAGGCCACAGGAGGTTGGACGTCTCACATGTCCAGTGGTCCAGCTTCCAGGAAGGGAGTGAACAGGAGGCAGAAGCTGGACCTGGGTGGCTGAACTGTGCAGACGGTCGGCATGGGCCCCAGCCCGCCAAGCAGCCCCTCTGTTCTGGAGGGCTCTGGAGTGTTGTGCCCTCAGCCCCGGGCCCTGACTCCAGAGGCTCTGGCCCTGCAGGGCTCAGCTCCACGAGGAGGCCTGGTAGCGTCTGGAACACGGCCTTAGCCTCTCCTCTGCTTCCCTTAGAAACTGTTCAGTCCCAGGCAGCCCAGCCTCTGCGAAGGAAGAAGCCCACACGCTGCTGCGGGATTTCCTTTTCGGCACCAACGTATCCACGGCCTCCCCCGTCTGGAGGCAGTTACTCAGCTCGTTCTGAGGCCATAAAAGGGGGGGGGTGAAGAAAAGACAGTGGGTCAGGAATTTCTCTGGATGCGCTGCTTTCTTGGGCAGCTTCCTCACACGAGAAGAAATCCAGCTTGCTGCCAGATTCAGGAGAATTTCCCACGACTGATCGCTACAGGCAAAGCCGGTCACTCCAACGTGACCACACCAGGATGTTCACCGCGGAGATCCTGCTCAGAGTGGGGAAAAGCGTCAGCCCAAGGTTTGCTCGGAAAGAAATTTTCTGTGTGTTTTGAGGGAAGTGGTGCTTTGTCAGGACGGCGGCTGTGGGTGTATTTTAGATGTTCAGTCCGTGGAAGTGTGAAGTCTTGCTCACTTTCCTGACACCAGAGTCTCAGATGAGTCCACAGAAACACGCAGGGTGTTCGTCATCACAGGGCACACAGACAGACTCGAATCCCAGCCCCTTCATCTGTCAGGTGGGGGAGGCCGGGCGGGGTCGGGGGCAGGCC
>NW_011495061.1:1372202-1376035 GCF_000754665.1 Bison bison bison | reverse complement strand
GACATGATCAGCCGGCCACCGTCCTTTTCGTCACACGCGGCTGAAGCTGGTGCCACGTGTGATGCGGCTCCCAGAAAGAGCCAGGAGGGAGTCGCTCAGACCCTCCCCTGCCCCGTCTGCCAGGTAAGGCCGTGGACGCAGCTCTGAGCCCGTCAGCAGCAACACCCTAAATGCCACAGCTCGAGACACGGCTTCAAGGACCTTCTGTCCATCCTCCGTGTCTGCGTCCTCGACTTGACCTCTCCGGTTTCATCGCTAAGTACCCCCGGACCTCCATGTCTCTCTCTTGCTATTATGAGTCAGAATCACAGACTTTAAGATGGCATACCACCATACATCATATTCCTGTCCTTAGCTTGTAAAGAACAGGAATATGAGGGAATATTGCATAATTCTTTTAAAAATGCAAAAAAAAAGGCACTTTAAAGCATTTTAAATTCTTTAAACTTCTGAACTATATAACAGGACCCAGCACAGCACCAGCCAACATCTTGTAAATCTGCCTTCTTCTTTGAAAGACAATTTGTTTGCAGCTAGAACCTTCGGGCTGTCAGGGATGGGAAAGTTGCTGGTCCGGCCACTTTGAACTTGCCACCAGCCTACTGATGGGGACGCAGCGGGTGCCCCAGCCTCAGCTGGACCGGAGCCAGTGTGGGCGGGGCGTGGGGGGTGGGGAGGTATCAGGCGGGCAGGCGACCAAGAGACATGGATGGGTGGAGGGGTGGGGCCCGCACACGGCCCTGGGCGGGTCCAGGTGGGTGCCCCAGCCGT
The DNA here is from genome assembly GCF_000754665.1 of Bison bison bison. Lineage (NCBI taxonomy): Eukaryota > Metazoa > Chordata > Mammalia > Artiodactyla > Bovidae > Bison > Bison bison. The sequence continues at coordinate 1,375,264 of NW_011495061.1, read as the reverse complement.
GCCCATCAGGGAGCGTGGCGGAAGCCCAGAAGCACTCCTGTCTCCTGGGCGGAGGGTGGATGTGGTTGCTGGGGTAGCGTGTCTGACACATGACGCTGTAATGAGCACCCTGACACCCACGTGGTGTCAACATCGGCTTCAGGGGCCAGGGGGCGTGGAGGCCCACCCTGTCTACACGCTCTGCTCCACCACGGACATCGCTGCACGTGTGGAGGGAACAGTCGGACAACACGAAGCAGATCTCAAGAAGCAGCCGTTCTCCTTGGTGGAGTCTGGCGAGACCACCAGGAGTTTAATGCACGCCATCGCCCTGGGGTCCTGCTCGGGGAGGCTGTAGGCCGAGACCTGACCACCGGGTCTCCTTCTGAAAGCTGAGAAGGCGGGAGCGTGGAGGACCGAGCCGGGGACGCGTGTGCGGGACGAGACCCACGCGTCTGGGGAGGCTCTGTCCACCCGCCTGTCTCTGAGACCAGGCTCTGTGATGGCCACATGGTCAGGAACGGCGGCTTCTGGCTCGCGCCCCATGCCGGAGTCCGGCCAAGAAAGCACTTCCTTGTGGAGCCCTGGCTCCAGCCCACGTGCAGGCGGCAGGCCCGAGGCTCTGGTCCGAGGGCTTCTAGGGCCCTGGTCCCCTTGGGGTTGGCCCCCCACCCCCGCTGGAGGCTGAAAACAGGCTGTCCTGCGTCCCTGAGGCCCCGGCCTGTGGACCCTCCGGCTGCAGGGCGTATGGCCCGGAACCTGTCTCCTTCTGGCTGGCGCTGCAGGAGGGCGCTTGGGGAAGAGCCTTTGAACTTGAGTGTTTATCTTGCAGCCCCGACAACCAAGGAAACCAGAGGCTTCCACACAGGCTGACCATCTGCCCCACACGGCTACTCATCTGGGGTGCAATTGGAATCCCCCACCCAGATCCTCCCTGAGGACAAGGGCTGAGCGTGGTTGACCGGACATCGCTGTTGGCCAGCAGTCCTCGGTGCTCAGTGCAGTTCAGTTGCTCAGTCGTGTTTGACTCTTTGTGACCCCACGTACTTCAGCACGCCAGGCCTCCCTGTCCATCACCAACTCCTGGAGTAATGTCTCTCCTTTTTAATATGCTGTCTAGGTTGGTCATAACTTCTCTTCCAAGGAGTAAGCGTCTTTTAATTTCATGGCTGCAGTCACCATCTGCAGTGATTTTGGAGCCCAAAAAGATAAAATCTGTAACTGTTTCCACTGTTTCCCCATCTATTTGCCATGAGATGATGGGACTGGATGCCATGATCTTAGCCAGATGCTATAAATGTTGAGCTTTAAGCCAACTTTTTCACTCTCCTCTTTCACTTTCATCAAGAGACTCTTTAGTTCTTCTTTGCTTTCTGCCATAAGGGTGGTGTCATCTGCATTATCTGAGGTTACTGATATGTTGATATTTCTTGGCGCACAGCAGGTACTTAAATATCTGTTTGTTATTGGCTTTCCTTCTAAATATAAAACACAAATTGCAATGGCCCCTATTTTTAGAGCTCTTTAGGGAAAAGCCCTTCAGACATCACAGAACTGGTCTGAACACCAACTAAAGTGTTAGAAAAACCTTACACCTAGAAGTGTGTTAAGATTTTCACAGGAGGGTGTCATTCCGGGCTCGGGTCCAAAGCCACACAGGTGCGTGTCTTGGCTCCTCCTGTCCTGTGAGCCGGGAGTGAGTCGCTGCCATTGCCCACAAGCCAGAGTGTCGGCCACTGCATCCCCCAGGCAGATGGGCAGCAGGAGCTGGGCTCCTGCCTTTGGGTGACACCGCCTGGCCCCCTGGCTCCCAGCGCAGGATGCAGGCTGTGTCCTCGTGAGGGTGCTGGTCTTCCCTCTGAGACCTGAGGGGCTTTGCTGAGCCCTCGGACACGTCAGCCCACAAAGTACGTGCTGTCACGTCTGAAGTCTGCCTGAATCCCTCCTGCCCTCCGCCACAAACTCACTCCACGCGCACAAGTCACTCATCACGTGAAGCTGGCATTTACATCAGACACTGCTCACAACACACGTCGGACTCCCACCCCACAGGGGGTGTGTATTAATAACAGCCCCCCCCCACCCCCGCCACCAGCCCCAGCCTGGAACCTGCTGGAACATGGGAGGCTGGAGCATCTCCAGATAGTGACGGAAGGCAGGAATGGCCGGGTGGGGAGACGCACATTCAGCCCGCACCGCATATCCCTTCATGCCCCTGGGGGCCTCTGCCCCTGCAGTCGCCTGTCAGCTCACACAATGTCAGGGAGACGGAGGGCTGGCATCTCCCCATGTCCCCTCTCTTGGCAGCGACTCCTGCCAGGCAGCAGGTGCCCAGCAATGCTGGGGAGACCTGTGTACTCCTTGCACAGCCTGCCCGGCCTGCGAGACTGCCTCACTGACCCCATAGCCCTGAGAGTCCAAGGGCGATGATGTGATCCCCAGGAGAGGGGAGGACGAGGCTCCAGGCATTTGGAACCAAGCCCCGAGTCCACAGCAACAGCAGCAGCACAGCCTGAGCTTGCTGGCATCTACCTGTGCCCACCCCCACCGCCGTGCCTCCAGGACCGGGTGGGGCTCGCAGGGCGCCAGGCACGGAATCCAACATTCAACACAAATGAACTTATTTACAAAACAGGAAGGGACACAGGGACACAGAAAACAAACTGATGGTTGGTACCAAAGGGGAGGCGGGGAAGGGATGACAGGAGTTTGGGATCAACACACACACACTTCAATATATAAAACAGATACTCAACAAGCTCCTACTGTGCAGCACGGGGAACTATACTCAATATTCGGTAATGACCTGTAAGTGAAAAGAATCTGAAAAAGAACAGAGGTGTGTGTGTCACTGAATCACTCTGCTGTACACCTGAAACGAATGCAACGTTGTAAATCAACTCTACGCCAAAAAGATAAAAAAGTGAAACGACTGATGTCGGCAGAGCGGGTAGATACGGAGGAGGGAGGGCTCTGGAGCCCCACGAGCCCTAGAGGAGACCCTGGAGCGGGGCGGGCGCAGCCCCTCCCCGCCACCCCCAGAGCCGGCGGTGTGTACAGGAGAGCACCGCCGGGCCGCCCCC
>NW_011495061.1:1371907-1372063 GCF_000754665.1 Bison bison bison | reverse complement strand
GTACAGGTCAGCACCGCAGGGCAGCGGTTCTTCGGCAGGTTCTCTTCCCTCTGGGCCACGAGCGAGCTGCTGGGCTCGGCCTGGTAGGCACACAGCGCCTCCCACTCCTTCTCCAAGCGGTTCTTGTTCTTCAGGTGGTCCTCCATGTAGGACTGA
>NW_011495061.1:1362475-1371807 GCF_000754665.1 Bison bison bison | reverse complement strand
TCCACCTGCGTGGACCGGGCGGGGCGGGCTGGCACCGCTGCGGGGAAGGGGCGGAGCGCGAAGCAGATGTTGGGGGGGGTGTGTTTCACGTCGCAGGGCAGGGAGCCGCGCCAAATCCTCTCTGGGGCTGCTGACCTTGCTGCCACCTCTGCACAGAAGTCGTTTTCCTTATGACAGGCCGGCTTCTCTGAACCCACCAGGGGGATGCAGTTTGCTCTGATCGGCACAGTGTTACGTGGCCGTCAGTGTTAAAAAACAAAACCCCAAACACAAACCAAATGTCTGACCTTCATCTGCTCTGATCTTAATTTTTCCAGGCACCTGCCTGTGGGCAGGGACACAGGACAGGTGGACAGGCAAACTGGGCTCCTGAACATTCCCTCCACAGACTCCGGAGCTGGTCTGTTCACTCGCCTTACTGATCTGTTTAGTCCAGAGATGACCGCGGTTTTAAGGAAAAGAATCTCAAAGGACCGACCCAGGTGGTTTTATTGGGCCCAAAGGAAAGTCTCATCTTCTAATGTCTTGCTTGTGGATTTTCAGATATGTCCACACAGCAAAGTAAAACACATACACATGTGCACACACACACGTGCACAAATGCACACACGGAGCCAGGTCCCTGGTCAGGCACTCCAATGTCCGGCCAAGATTTACAGCTCTTCCACGCCCACCCTGACCCCTCTGTTGGCCCCTTCGTCTGCTCAGTCCAGCAACCACCACTCCAGTGACCATCACTGCCCTTGACTGCCCCGCCTTATCGGCACCCACCCCGGGGGACAGACAGGCACGTGAAAAGGAAGGAAGCCCACCAGACGGTCGGGCTGAGACCTCACACCTCTCAGTAAAATGCGGAGTACAGCTGGCCTGAACGGCTTTGTATTATTCACTTAACAAACACCGACCCTGTCCATGCTGGTCCGACTGGTGTGTGTATCAGTGAGTGCACGCTGAAGCGGGGTGTGGAGGCTGGGTGCCCGAGGGTGCTGCTCCAGGGGAGGGGTCACGCTCCCGGTTGCCTGGCCCAGCTGAGGTGCCCCTGGCCTGTGGCTCCGGGAGGGCCAGTGACGGGCCCTGGGCGATTATCACACGTCCCTCGATCCCCTGCTACAGCCGCTTAGGGGACCAGCAGATGGCCTTTCGTGCAGATGACAAAGAACTGTGACCATGAACCCTTTTCAGGGACAGACCGTGAACCTCCGTAGCTCACCCTCGTGAGGAGAAGAAACACCATAGCAGTTCTAAGCCCACTCCCCGACACGGCCCTTGGGTTTCAGGAAAAGAATTTCAAAGGACTGACCCAGGTGGTCTGATTGGGCCCAAAGGAAAGTCTCATCTTCTAACGTCTTGCTTTTGGGTTTTCAAATATGACCACACAGCAAAATGAAACATCTTTAAAGCAGCAACTTTAGGGCACAGTCCAGAAAATGTAAACCACACACTGCTTTCTTTGGGGACAATCATCATGGAACATCACATACATATTTTTTGTACCAGTTACTCTGAAAAGGATGGCATTTTTGCATGACACCGTACTTAAATCTGTGTAAATACTGACCAGCTTATTACCTAGCCTTAAACACGGTGTGTGTGGAGGTTCCAGGAAGGAGGGTAGTTCTGGGTAAGTGTATGGTCTCAGTGCTTCTGGGGTTACTTTTCCCAGGACTGGTTAACGTACAGTCTTACTCGTGGGCATAAAACGGTTCCTGGCAAAATGATCCGGGATCCTCACTTTTCTTTGGAAAATGCTGTTCATGAAGCCCATTGGGGAAGAATGAGCTTCTTTCTGAGAACTGTTGTTTTCTAGCAGTAAGCTATACGGAGACTTGCTGGTTCTCTCCTCTAACAGTAAGTCTCCGTTGTGTCTGACTTTGTGACCCCATGGACTGTACGTGGCCCACCAGGCTCCTCTGTCCATGGGGTTCTCCAGGTGATAATAGTAGAATGGGTTGCATTTCCTTCTCCAGGGCATCTTCCTGACCCAGGGATTCAACCAGGCTCTCCTGCGTTGCAGGCAGATTCTTCACTGCTTGAGCAATCAGGGAAGCCCCAAATGAGCTTCTTTCAATAAAACATGATGGATTCTAAACTGATGAGCCTTGGAAGGTTTAATCCAATCTCAAATGTTGTCTGCAAAAGGGGCCTCACACTTGAGCCCACGAACCCCAACTACTGCCCTGGTGCGCCCCAGAGCCTGCGCTCTGCCACAGAAGCGACCGCGGTGAGGGGCCCCGGCTCCTGCAACTGGGAGAGCCTGAGCGCAGCCAGAAAGAAAAATGAGTAAAAGAAACGCAAACACCGAGACAAAGCTTTCCTCCTCTCGGCGTGCACTGCCGCGGTCAGCTGTGCTCATCCTGCTCCGGTCGTCTCAGTTGATCTGTTCCGAGCAGCGGTGCTTCTCTGTTACACCTTTACAGAGCGTCGGTCACCGTGATAAATGGACATAATTCCCATCCGCGTCTGAGGAGCCGTCGCTCCCTACGCTTGTGGATTAGATGCTTTTCTTCTGAGACATGGGAGTGAGTTTCACGTTGTCTGTGGGGAAGCTAGGCTTTGGTCGCAAAAGAATGAGTTTTACACAAAAACAAAACCTGCCACCGTGACTTAATACCACAAGGGCCCTTCTTTGCAAGGGTGTGATAACAGGTGGAGGGGTGCCTCCCCGGACACAGTCGCCTCCTGGAATAACTAGGTAAGTGAACAGGAAATTTAAACACTCCGCGTGCTCCTCCCCCAGACTGTAGGTGTTCCAAAAGCTGACATTTAAAATACTTTCATTTAACGTGTGTGTGCCTGTATGTGTGTGTGTGGGGTAGTGGGTATGGCAGGATGGCCTAGTTTAAAAAAAGCGGTACCTTTTTATTCCATAAACAGCACAAGTAGGACAGGACAGAAAGTGAAGGGAAGCAGAGTGAAGCAGAAGCCGCTGATGACCCCCCGCCCAGAGCGAAGCTGCAAGGCTGTGGTAACTGCCACCGTCCTTGGCACATGCGTGAGCTGCTTTTTCATGTTGCTATTGCTTCTCTGTCCTGATAGCTGCTGCCTAGGCCTTGGACAACATCAGTACTACGGGGTTTTCTCACTTGAGCTGAAACGATGCTGAGACGAGGGTCTTCCAGACGCACCGTCCTGCCGCCTCCTCCGCTTCCCGCCTCAGGCCTCCTTCCGGTTCCTGCACAGGCGGGACTGTGGTCACAATACCACCTGCTCCAAATGCCGCCACCGGTGCCCCGACAGCATGTGCTCTGTCCAGACTTCATGCTACCAACCTGCCACGCCAGCCCAGCAAGAACACTTCCCTACTTGAACTCATCCCCCGTCACGGTCATTCTCAACACTTCACGCCGATTCTGCCACGAATCCACCCAGACGTCCAGGTCTGTGCAGACGTCACCTTCTCCTTCAGGCCCGTCCCCGCCCTGATCTTCCTTTCCCACAACCCGCTCCCCACATCAGATACTCACTATTGCAAAACCTGAGTCTCTGTGACGTGAATCCCCTTCTGCTTTGTGGGCGCCAGACCCTCCATCCTCTTGTGAGATCGCCTGTTCCAGGCTGGGGCCAATGCTGCACGCACTTAGCACAGAGTCAGTATTTGTTGAGTGACTGACATAATCTGGAAACCTGGATGCTGTTTTTCAGTTGCTAAGTCACGTCCAGCTCTTTGCAGCCCCGTGGACTGCAGCACGTCAGGCTTCCTCGTGCACCACCATCTCCCAGAGTTTGCTCATTCACGTCCATTGGGTCAGTGATACTATCTAACCGTCTCATATTCTGCCTCCCTCTTCTCCTCCCGCCTTCAATCTTTCCCAGCATCAGGGTCTTTTCCAACGAGTTGGCTCCTCCCATCAGGTGGCCAGAGTATTGGAGCTTCAGCTTCAGCATCAGTCCTTCCAATGAATTGCTTTCCTTTAGGATTGATTGGTTTGATCTCTCTGCACCAATCCAAGGACTGGTGCAAGGGACTCTCAAGAGTCTTCTCCAGCATCACAAATTGAAGTAATTTGTATTACTTAAGTTGTATATTGTATATTGATAACTGGCAATCCAAAATTTTTGCCATCAAATCTAAAACTTGGAAGAACCGCCCCCCAAAGTACCATAAGGAGTTTGGAATGTTTCATTAAATATTTCCTGCTGCCTTCTTCCTTTCTGAGTTACCCAAGGAACATCCATACAATTCATGTCGAATGTTCCTGTGACAATCTCAAGGTCTCACAGGTTCTCAGGCATGGCCAGAGTTCAGAAAGGTCTTCTCCCAGTCTCCCCCACTGTTTGATCTTAACCCCCTTCAGCGTCCAGGTCTGTGGTGTCTCTGTAGGTCACTTCTGTGGACCTCGTGCCCTGGGTGAGCAGCCTCGTTCGGGATGTGCTGTGCGCAGTCCCAGTGTAAGGAGCCTGTCTTCCCCATGGGTTGTGAGCTCCTGGGGCATAGGGACCTGTCCTACACCAACACCATCGCCCCCACAGAGGAAGCTCTGGGTACACAGAGCAGAGCAGAGCATGAGTCACAAGCACTGGAGCAGGCCTGGTCAAGTGAGGGAGATCCCCCACCACTTGGAAGACCCCAGTCAAGTGCACAGTCAGGGCTCAGCACCCGTTGGCTCAACTTGAAGAGCTTAGATAGTTGAGTTAAGACAGCTACGTAGTTCGTAAGGAGCTATTGTATCCTGATCCTCGCCTATGCCGTCTCTCCTTCGAATACCCTGGATCTGCCGGGGCTGGTCCCCGGCAGTAAGGGACCTTTGGAAGCAAGTCTTTAATCCTGAAGAACTGCTAAGTACTCTCCCCTGGACATGGGTTCTGGCGGGCTCTGGGCTTACGGGAATTGTGTTCCCAAAAGCCTGGGTCCATCGGGAACGTCACTCGGGCTGAGTTCAGGTAAGTCCCGAGTGCGAAGGTTTCTAAAATCTTCTTGAATTGTACTTTCCAAGAGCCTAGGTTTGAAGCACTTGCATAAAAGATAATCCCCAGATCAAACCATTCATGGAAAAAAGTCTTGAGCTTTCAGAATACGGGTTTTCTACATTTGCAGTCAACCCGGCTGACAATGACCTCTTGAACCTTGACCACATGATGCTACCATGAGGATGGCTTTCACAGGACCCAGTTCATGAGATACTGACTCAATCTAAGGCGTTCCTCTTTAACTTCCTTGTATTTCTGACTTTAACCTTCCAGTTCCCGAGCTCGCGTGCCCTTTTCTGGCCCACATGATTAGACTGCTTGGGTAGGAAAACGACCAACAGTTTCTGGGCCATGAGGACCACGTGCCACGAGACGACTTTTCAGGACACACTCTCCATATGTTGGACGAACCAGCTGGCTTCCACATTTAATAGAATCAATTTACTCAGAATCCCGAACCTTTGGGACAAAAATTACTGCATTATAATGTGGAGACGTATGTCCTTAACTTGTTAATATCACCCCAGGGTTTTTTGCATGGTTTTCTGATCAAATTGTCAACTACTTCAGGTCAAGAAAGTGATTCCTAGGAATATGGAGCGTTTGGGATGCTCTGGAGTATAAAAGAGCTTTGTTAATAATCACAGGAACATATTAAGAAAATAATCACAATCACAGGCACATTTTTGTATCTTTGGGAAGTTAATTTTACCATCACTCTCAGAGCCTTTGTGAATGCCTAAGGGAGTTTTCCAATAGGAAGGCAACTTCAATAAAACAGAGAAGGCAGTGAGCTTGATTTCAGAAAACTTCTTAATAATGTAATAAACAAAAGGGTTTGGTCCCCACACAGACTTTTTGGGCAAACCATCTAATTTTACTTACCCTTCATATACTGCTACGCAAAAACGGGAATTCTAGTACATATTTCTAAGGTAGTGCTGGGGCTTGAGTGAGTTAATATATGAATTATACTTTGTGACTATAAACTATATACAGATGGAAAAGATGGTGTTTCTCATGAGAGAATATCTCATGTCTTTTCCATATTCTGTGACTACAGTGTTCTGGGGACAGTACCATCCTCTAATGAAATACAGTATGTTAAGTCTCCACGGACAGCAGCTGCCAACTGCGGCCTGAGCACAGGAGGCGGGATCACAGTAAAGTTGTTGCTGTGAAGCTGCCTTGTCTGTGGTCAGCCTCCTGACGCTACTAAAGAGGCGAGCAGCAGCATCACCAAGCTCGTTGGTCATGGTTTCGATGCTGCTTCCGATTCACCAGGGATGGTGATCCCTCTAACAAGCCCACCGCCTCCTCACAGCACGGATCAGGCAGGACCCTCAAGCTCCTCCCCACTGCATGCTTCTTATCCCTGGGTTCAGATGGAGGTGTCGTGAGCCAGCCTTGAGGCGCCACTGGAAATGCCAGTGTAGAGACGTGAAGCTGAGCTGCCGACCTCTGGGCGGAAAGAGCTGGTGATGCCAAGTGGGACTGTGACCTGGCACCTTGGATCGTGTCGGGATCTGGACTGTTTCACCAGCACTGTTTTACCAGTGTTGGCATCAAGGGTCATCTCCAGGGTCACAAGCAAAGAATCCCAGTCACTGAAATCATCTACTTCACCACAACATGACTAGCTCAATTTGTCTTCGTCAAACAGCAACAAGCCAGCACTTTCCTCATGAAACAGAATATCCATCGGAAGGACTGATGCTGAAGCTGCACTATTTTGACCACCTGATGCAAAGAGCCAACTCATTGGAAAAGACCCTGGTGCTGGGAAAGACTGAGGGTAGGAGAAGAAGGGGATGACAGAGGATGAGATGGTTGGATGGCATCGCTGATGCAATGGACATGAGTTTGAGCAGACTCTGGGAGAGTGAAGGACAGAGAAGCCTGGTGTGCTTCTGTCCATGAGGGTCACAAAGAGTTGGGCGTGACTTAGCAACTGAACAAGAACAAAACAAGCCAGCATCTGTGGTCTCAAGGGCTTTGGACTGTGACTGCTCCAAGGAGAGCCACGGGCACCCGGCTCCTGGTCCCCAGGCCGTCCTCTGTGCTGCAGGAGTGTTGCTGCCCACCTCTGAATGCTGGGAGGACCAGGCCGGAGATCTGTGCGAGTTGGTCTGAATCCAGCCCACAGAGCTGGGATCCTGGCAGATACTGGCTGCCAAGGTGCTCGACCAAACTCACGTGGAGTGGTCACGAGAGCCTGGGTGAACAGTGCAGTTTTAGTTCTGTGAAGTCACAGAAATGATGTTACTCTGGCATTTCTGACCACTACCAAAGGGGTTTCCCAGGTGGTTCAGTGGTAAAGAATCCATTTACCAATGCAGAGGTTGCAGGATTCATGGGTTTGATCCTGGGTTGGCGAAGATCCCCTGGAGAAGGGAGTGGCAACCCTGTCCAGTATTCTTGCCTGGAGAATCCCATGCACGGAGGAGCCTGGTGGGCTACAGTCCCTGGGGTTGCAAAGAGTCAGACACGACTGAGCGACCGAGCACGCACGCATGTACCACTAGCAACGAGAGGGTGACACCCTGAGAGGGGCAAGGGAATTACTAAAGATAAAAATGAAAATAAGCTTTTAACACAAAAAACTGGAACTCATAAGGAGGGCGGACCATTGCTAAAATCTAGCAAACTCTAAGATCCGGTTCACTGGATCAGGACACACGGAAACCACTCACGTCAGCACAAAACCACGTCTGCACAGATCTCTGGAGACCTCTGTGGCTCTTCAGACATGAAACCAGTAGAGGCTGTCCCAGTGAAAGTCCATTTCACAGTGACACTGCCGGGAACAAGCTTCTGCCACTGAGGAGAGGGTGTCATAAAGGAGGTGCAGGTTTTGGAAGATCCAGTTATTACTCGGAAAGCTTTGTCTCTGTTCTCTACTCTACACGGGTGCCTATGCTGTTCTGCATGTGTGCTCAGTCATGCCCGACTCTGTGACCCCCTGGACTGTAGCCCGCCAGGCTCATCTCTCCATGGGATTCTCCGGGCAAGAAGACTGGAGTGGGCTGCCATCTCCTTCTTCAGGGGATCTTCCCGATCCAGGGATTGAACCCACATCTCCTGCATTGTCAGGCAGACTCTTTCCCACTGGGCCACCTGGGAAGCTGGTATGGGTGCCCATGACAGCAGTAAGACCGTTTGTTACAATAAGATTACATCCTTTACGTTTTCTTTCCTTGTGAGAGGACCCGAAGGCTGGTGCTTTAAAATCAGATGGAATCAGATGCAGGCTTTTAACAGCAAGGAGGGAGCTGCTTCTGCTGCCATTTGGGGAGATGATGACGTTTCTCCCTTAAAAATAAACAGGGTCACCTGTCTCTATTAATGCACGGAAGGAAGATGTGTGTGCTGAGCATCTGAACTCTAAAAGGAAGACGTTTAAGTCATGAGCAAAGAACATGGAAAGATTAAAGGAGAAAGGAGGTGGGGTCAACTGTCTGGGCTCAGCCCACATCACACAGATGCGGGCACAGTGAACGGCTGGGTTATGCACACAGATGCGGGCACAGAAAACGGCTGGGTTAGGCGGGCATCCTGTCTGCATAGACTGCTGCATCTGGCATATTTCAAATGGTATTTGTTAATATTATGCATCAGGCAGGCTAAGACATTTGGAATTAGAAATTCAAAGTAGTCTGTTCAAACTCAAGGAAGGGCAGATATGGTTAGGTGATCAGAGGGTAGTTTTGCTGTTTCTTAGCTTAGCAAAGATTTGCTTGAAATGGGAATCACAAACCATACAATCAAGTGTATTCAAACTGCCATCTGACTCCAGTGACAATAACCACACTGGAACCTCCGGACACGGCCGGCACCCTCCCCCCAGCAAGTCCTCACACCTGCCCCACCCGCCCAGTCTCGCCTGGCGAGGGACGAAGGGTCTCAGCGAACAGTTACACACGTGCCGTTTTATCTCCTTCAAACCGGGAACTTTAAGTGCAGCGCAGCTACACACGCATCATATTAGAGAAAAGGGACACGCAGGGACCCAGACCGGGCGGCTCAGCACGTGGCCCTGTGCGGGCAGCGGGGGCTCACTCGGCAAAGGCCAGCATGACCTGGAATCCAGCCCCTGGGCTGCGTGTGCAAAGCCTGAGGGAGCCCCATCGGGAGAGAGGAATTAGGAAGGAGGAATGAAAGCCCATTCCTGCGGCCTTTCCTCTTTTTATCACACTTTCAGTATCACCGCTGAGGAGGAGGCATCTTTGAGGAGGGGACATTCACACGTGAGCTCGCAGGGGGCAGTCTGCCTCCCTTATCCTGGCGAGTTGGGAAGAGGACGAAAGCCTGACGCTGACCAGGAAAAGCATCAGGCATGTGCAGCAGAGGTGGCTTCACCAATGCATGTGAATCAAGGCCGTTTCCCCCAGTCCCCCCGAAAGCTCTGTTTCTCAGGCCGAGCT
>NW_011495061.1:1354145-1362375 GCF_000754665.1 Bison bison bison | reverse complement strand
CGAGCTGTTTTGAAGATGGAATGGAATCTCGGCAGGTCCAGTGACCCCAAAAGCTGTTCTCAGGCTGTCTCAGCGAGAGTTAGAACCGAGCTCCCCGTTCTGATGTGGTGACCAACCTGACTGCGATGGTAGGGATGTTAAATTGTTAAAACAGTGCTGAAAAGTTCACATGGTTCCAAATGCAAAACCTTTAAGAGGAAGTCCCCAACAGACGCTCATACAGGCCAGACGGTGAGCAAGTAACAGCCCGGGACAGAGAGGCAGCAAAGGAGAAACGGAGGACGCTGGGCTGGGCTGGGGGCTGTGAGTCCTGGGTTATCTGTTTGGTCTAAAGTTCCTTCTGTACTTGAAAAAATAAACTACATTGAGGAACCAAGAAAACAAAGAAACAAAAGCTTTGAAGAAAACCATGTGCTTTTTCAAAGTACTGCCGGGAAAGCCTCCCCAGGATGAGTTCTTTGCCCCTGTGTGGCGCTGAGAAGGGCTGTGCTTTTGGAAGAGAAGGAAAAGGCAACTGCTCGCAAAGCAGGGCGTTGAGAGCGCACGAATTTAGTTCAATTTAGATTTTGTAGAGCTTCACTTATTGGAAGGTTTAATTAATATATTTTTATTATAATTCTGAGTTTTGGTATTCTAAATCTAGAAGAGTCCTTAATTGCGGGGAGGCTTACTGATAACATAGGATTCCCTCATAGCTCAGCTAGTAAAGAACCCACCTGCAATGCAGGAGACCCTGGTTCTATTCCTGGGTCAGGAAGATCCCCTGGAGAAGAGATAGGCTACCCACTACAGTATTCTGGTCTGGAAAATTCCATGGACTGTATAGTGCATGGGGTTGCAAAGAGTTGGACACGACTGAGCGACTTTCACTTTTCACTTTCTTTACTGATAATGGGCTTCCCTTGGGGCTCAGCTGGTAAAGAATCCCCCTGAAATGTGGAGATCTGGGTTAGATCTCTGGGGTGGGAAGATTCCCTGGAGAAGGGATAGGCTGCCCACTCCAGTGTTCTGGCCTGGAGAATTCCATGGACTTTACAGCCCATGGTGTCGCAAAGAGTTGGACACAACTGAGTGACTTTCACTTTTCACTTTCTTTACTGATAATGGGCTTCCCCTGGGGCTCAGCTGGTAAAGAATCTGCCTGCAATGTGGGAGACCTGAGTTAGATCTCTGGGGTGGGAAGATTCCCTGGAGAAGGGATAGGCTACCCACTACAGTATTCTCATCTGGAGAATTCCATGGACTGTATAGTCCATAGGGTTGCAAAGAGTTGGACACGACTGAGCGATTTTCACTTTTCACTTTCTTTACTGATAATGGGCTTCCCTTGGGGCTCAGCTGGTAAAGAATCCGCCTGCAATGTGGAGATCTGGGTTAGATCTCTGGGGTGGGAAGATGCCCTGGAGAAGGGATAGGCTACCCACTCCAGTGTTCTGGCCTAGAGAATTCCATGGACTTCATAGCCCATGGTGTCGCAAAGAGTCGGACACGACTGAGCGACCTTCACTTTCACTTACTGATAACAGGAATTTCCTGAATTCTGCAGGGTCAGGCTCAGGAAGCCTCCAGCTTCACAGCTGGGTCGTCCCCACGGAGCGGGTGGGAGATGCCCTGAGAGACTCTCCCACACTAACCGATGCGCCCGTCAAACCTGCTGTGACCTGCACTCACCTTGCTTTACAGGTTTATGGAAAAGGAAAATCACAATTTTATGAAGACTCAAACTGAAACCCTGGTGGAAAATGTTAATAAGAGACACACTCTGTTCCAGAAGCGTTCTAATCAGTAAACTTTAAAGAATAAATATTTTGTCCTCACCACCTCTTCTGACTAAACAGGAGAACGTCTCTTTACACAACCAAGTTTGTTTCACGCTGGGCACTTTAGAGCCATGTAATTTTGGGTGTGTGCGTAGGAGAGAGTGACAAAGGTCTTCTGCAGTGAGGCTGAGCGAGAGCCATGCGGTAATAGCAACAACAACAGTAACTTCACCTGCCTTTCAGGGCTGACGTGTTCAAGAAGCTCAAAGAATTTTAAATGAACAATTGTATGAACCTTAAGATCTTATTTAACATCTTAACAATTAAGGTTATATGAACGTAGGCAAAATACAAAGGTGAATACTTACAAGCAGTGGAAAATATTAACAGAATTATACCATATTTCCATAAATGTACAGCTATTTATAACTAAACCGAAGGCAAAAAAGCTTTGCCTGGCATTATGAGTGAAACGTGGATTCTGCCTCTACTTGTGGAAGAGGAAGCTGAGAATTGCAGTATTATTTCAGAATCTTGTTCATGTGTTGGTAGATTTAGCCATTTATTTGTTCATTCAACTAGCTTTATTAAAAGCATCGTAGGAGCTGGGGTGTTGTATGTTCCGGGGACCCAGCAGGTCAGACTCTGTCCTCGGGTGCTGGGGTTTTAGCTGGAGAAAGACCACACACAGTAGGTCAGCACCATTTAGAAGATAGCTTCAGACAACGGCAGGGGGTGAGGGGACTAAAACAGGCAACTGGGGGGTGAGCAGCCCAGGAAGGCAGGTCCCTCCTGAAAGATGGGGAGGCGAGGCTGCCGGGGATGGCGGGGCGTCACTGGAGGGAGAACGTTCCGGATGGGAATGGGCCCCGTGGTTCCAGAACCAGAGAGGAGGCTGGGGTGACGGGGCCCAGGAGGGGGCACCAGGGGCCAGGGCCGGGATCTTGAAAGCTGAGGGTGGGGAGCGGGAGATGATGCTTATTCGAGAGTGGCGAGGGCCAGCCGGGAGCTTCATGCAGAGGCACACGATGACAAAGATGCCCCGTTCCGTGCCAGCCCCAGGCAGGACCGAGGACACCAGCCAGGCGTTCCGAGAGGGGCTCAGGGGCTGGTCTAGGGGGGTTCCCTAACAGAACTAACTAGAGGCTTCGGGCCGAGTTAATACAGATTCTGCGCATTTCATTCTCCTGCCTGCTCTTCCTCACCCTCCCAAATGCCTGCAAACCCGGATCCCTCACTCAACCGGTGAGGACAGGTCTGGTCTCAGAACCAAAACTTCGGTCTAGATCCACTTGAAGTCAAACACCTGGGTAGAAATCGGAATGCTCAACAACCCTGACACTTCTAATAGCCTTTATGCTTCGTTACCCAGACAAAATGCTCAGATATTTGATGACACTAATTTTTATCTTAGCTTTGTTCTACAACATCTCATGGAAGATCAGTTTGCCCAACAGAAAACAGTCAATACTTAACCCAAACTTAATATGCAAAATCAACCTAACAACTAAACCAACTTGGTATTCTTGGATGTGCTGTGCTGTGCTAAGTTGCTTCAGTCAGGTCCAGCTCCGTGTGCTCCTAGGAACTGTGGCCTGCCAGGCTCCTCTGTCCATGGGATACGTCGATATACTTACACAAATAAGGCAACTCCTGAAATGCAGACAAGGGTGTGTGAGCACGCGTGCATCTCCAAACACAAGAACAGTCCTGAGGAAGCATGTGGTGACTGGCCACCGTCCCAGGGAGCAAATTCTCCTGGTGGCACAGAAATACTGCTCAGCTCTTCAGGTCACGTGGGTCCAGGAGTTCCGTCCGCATGCCAATTGTGGACTGGTTCCCAGATGACACGAAAGCGTCCTCTAAGAGATGCGCACCCTGGAGTAGCCAACAGGCCCAGTGCACTCGAATACACTTGAGTGGAACCAAGATGATCCCAGGCTTTGAGAAAACGAGAACGTCTAAGAAAGGCCCGGAGCACACATCTGCACCAGCTGTCCTCGCTGGCTCGCCATCTTCGGGGCCCACGTGGGAAGGGGTCCAGGGCTCCCAGGGAACCACCCAGCGCCCGGGCCCGCTGCCTCCTCCCGCCCGCGGGGCTCCAGGACCACCCCCGAGCGCCCAGAACACTCGTGGGGTCTGCCACAGGCCCTAGAAGCCACGCCCCACCCCCCAGATCAACCTTCCCACGCTTCAGGAAATCCCAGCGTGGCCGTTCTCCTGTTCGCAGGACACCAGGCTCTAACCAGGTGATGCCATAAACTGGCTATCGATTCAGTGGGAGGAACCGGCGCAGAGAAATGAAAGATGCGTTTTCAGGCTGATCACTCTACTCCTCACCACCCCAGTGCCTGGCGTGGAGCCCAGCACAGCCTAGGTGGTCAGTAAACACTTGACGAACGAGGGGGGTGCACCCACCCACCTAGCCCCACCTGGAGAAGGGGCCCCAGCTCCACGGCCTCTGACGCAGCCTCAGCACCAAGGCCAGAGCCACCCGGTGGATACGGGGGTCACCCCGAGAGACACTGAGCCGTGCCGGCCTCGACAGTGAAAGCCATTGGGAAGAATGGGTCTCAGCGCTTCATTTTTCAGTGTTCTCCACAATATTGACTATCTTAAATGAGCACTCAGCAGAGGGAAGGACAGACTTCTATGCTATGAAACAAATTTTAATTTCTTGCAGAATATTCTCATAAATTTCATTTTTTTCCGCCTTGCTTTTTTCTCTGCCTAGCTTACCAACGCTCTCACCTTCATTGGGATATTTGGGAATATTGCATAATCTATTCCTGGGATGCATGAGCAGCTCTGCAGCTTATAAAATATTCATTCACTTTCAAAAGTATTTGCACCCTGCTGTCAAACGTGGACAGATTCATACAGAGTATCGGAAAATGGCTATTTTAATGGCAAATGCTTTCCTCAAACCTCTCCACTAAAACATTTTCTTCAAAATTATTTTCATAAGATGAACAATTTCAACATTAGCGGCTAATCCCCTTTCATTTAAAACTCTGCTGATAAAATTCTTTGCTTGTCATTCAAATAGTAAGTAATAATTATAGACTGGAGGCTCCCATCTCTGGATTCATTAATGGTAAATTGCATGGAAGTCTGAAGCATAAGGCGGCTTTGATACATCTCAAAATGCAATTTCCATAGCTTCCCTTGGCTATGTACAATTAATTATACAGTTAATAAGGGAAATATGTTAATGAAAGAAACATTATTCATCCAGACCACCTGCCTTCACCAAATATCTTTTGTAAGCTTCTCTTCTTTTTGTACTTTTGGTCTACAGACAGTAAAAAAAAAAAAAAAAAAAAAAAAAAAAAAAGACCTCACAATTGACAATGTGGTGATTTTAAACATCAGTCTCCCAGGCTGCAGCTACTTCCATTAACACAAGTCTAAAGAAAAATTAATTCAAGTTTATTATATTTCTACTAATTTCTGCCTTTTAAAAGCTTAAGATGTCTACCCATGGCATTTTAAATGCCTGAAACAGCTGTTTATCAAACAAAAAATTACTATTAAGCTGTCTTATTTCTACCAACAATACACTCATCTTCATAGATAAATGGAAAGCCCTGGAAAACTAGGAGAAACTGCAAGAAAGATGCAGAAGCCCCAATCATTCTGAATAGATTAAACTCTCTTAAGTCGTTTCTCATCCACTGCAAACCCCCGTTTTTAACAATCATTAAATCCTCTCATTCCTTGGATAGTTGGAGTTTGTCTATAGATGGTTTAGTGCAGAAGCCAATGGTAACCCTTACAGACAGTTAATGTCTGAGGCTTTGATGGGGAAGAGAGAGCCGAACAGTTTAACGAGAAAAGTAAACTGTCCAGCTGTAGCTACCTCTCTGTCTGCTTTTTATAAATTACTTGGACAATAGGAAAGAAAGCATCTGCAAATATTAGTTTTAAACAAATTTTTATTAATATAGATTCTTTATTAAATGAGATAATAAGCATTTGATTCCAGCCTCAATCATGTCTTTTTGATATATGAAAAATACTTTCAACCATGAGTTATTCAGAAATTCCATTAATGTTCAAAACGTGTTGGAAACCAACCTTGGATTCCAGCGCTGATAGGCAATAAGAGGAAAAAAAAGAATCATGACAATGCAGTTTTAAGATAACAAACCCTCAAAGATCTTCCAATGAAGAAACTAGTTCTGGGAGACAACATTCTCCCAAAGAACATCCCTGCCATCTCTAGCATGGGGTGGGGGGCCTGACGGGTGACGTCAGACAAGAAGGTGAGCGATGAAGAAATCACTGCATTTTCACTGTCATTCGGCGACTCAGGCAGTGCTGCCTCAAGATCGTCGTGAAAAGCAGTTGCGAGTAACGTTTCTGTGTGGGTACCAGCAGGTCCATATGTTTAAAGGGCCATCCGCCCACACCTCCCCAACCAGATGGTCACCTATAAAATTCAAGTGGCCAATCTCAAATCACAATGGTAAGAGCAGATTCTGAGACCCAACACCTTCACCATCACCTAGCTGACATGAAAAAGCTGAGAGGAGGCAATTTTCACTCGAAAGATGACGGCAACCGCTTAACAGGGAAACCTCTCAGGAAGAGGAAGGGGGGGGGGTGGTTGCCTAGCAACACAGAGACAGCATCTCGCGCATCGCCAAGCAGCAGGGCTTTTCTTAGCAGCAGTCTCTTCTGTTCTGTACCAGTGATGTACTCATTACAATTTTCTGATGGAGTTTTTAGGAAGAAAGAATTCCAGTGGGTGCACTAAAGGTTTGCTAGGAGAGCAACATACCCATGAATTTCCTCTCCCATATCCAGACGGGAAAGGCTGGACTCTATAGAATAGTATTAGGGGATATTTGCAGACGATCTAAAAGTCTATTTGGAAGTACGATGTCTGGATTTTAATTTTCTGAAGCCAACAGGCCACATGCTCGTCGGCAATAATATGAGAGCGGGGAACAGAAGTGACACCAAGACAGGAAAAGCTAATATAAGACACACACATTTACCCGCATCTTCTCCCCAACCAAACTTGCCGAGAGGGTATGAAGCCCAGACGTCGGTCTCCTGTCCTCCCCAAGACCTTCCAACCAGCAGCGAAGCCGCTAAAATACAGCGAAGAAAGAGGGAAAGATGAGGCTTTAATCGTCAGCACAATAACCACGAGTTGGTTGACAAGCGTTCTTTGTTCAGTTGCTTTCAAATGGGGAGTTCAAGGTGGAAGAGAGAAGAGAGTTGATCTATCAGACATTATTTTCACTTTTTAGGGTGAAAAGTTGGAGATAAGACTACCAAACGCACTTTTCATCTCTCCCCAGTTCAGCTGCCAATCATACCATGAGCTGCCCCAATGACACGCCCACGCGCTCTCAAGGTTTGATGGGTGAAGCGGAGGATTATCAGATGTCAGTCTTCCTGCTCCTCCAGCACAACCCAACTGGGAACCAGCAGGGCCCCTCCCAACAGCTGCCTCAACTGTCACGGCAACACACACGTCACTGGCATTCCCCGTGGCCACCAGACGTGCGCATCCAGGGTCCACTCACCTGCCCAGCTGCTGTTGACCAAGGCGCCTGTCCACGCGCGTCCACAGACAGCCTACGCTGCACACAGCTGTGCAGGCACTTCCTGAGGCGAGGTGACCCTTTTCAGTGCAGTCCCTCAGTTGTGTCTGACTCTTTGCGACCCCGTGGACTGCAGCACGCCAGGCCTCCCTGTCCATCACCAACTCCAGGAGCTTGCTCAAACTCATGTCCATCGCATCAGTGATGCCATCCTCTGTCGTCCCCTTCTCCTCCTGCCTTCTGTCTTTCCCAGCATCAGGGTCTTTTCCAAGGAGTCAGTTCTTTGCATCAGGTGGCCAAATTATTGGAGCTTCAGCTTCAGCATTGGTCCTTCCAATGAATTTCCTGATTTCCTTTAGGATGGACTGGCTGGATCTCCTTGCAGTCCAAGGAACTCTCAAGAGTCTTCTCCAACGCCACAGTTCAAAAGCATCAATTCTTCGGCATTCAGCTTTCTTTGTAGTCCAACTCTCACATCCATACATGACTACTGGAAAAACCATACCTTTGACTAGACGGACCTTTGCCGGCAAAGTAATGTCTTTGCTTTTTAAAATGCTGTCTAGGTTGGTCATAGCTTTTCTTCCAAGGAGCAAGTGTCTTTTAACTTCATGGCTGCAGTCACCATCTGCAGTGATTTTGGAGCCCCCCAAAATTAAGTCTTTCACTGTTTCCACTGTTTCCCCATCTATTTGCCATGAAGTGATGGGACCAGATGCCATGATCTTAGTTTTCTGAATATTGAGTTTTAAGCCAGCTTTTTCACTCTCCTCTTTCACTTTCACCAAGAGGCTCTTCAGTTCCTCTTCACTTTCTGCCTTTAGGGTGGTGTCATCTGTGTATCTGAGGTTATTGATATTCCTCATGGCAATCTTGACTCCAGCTTGTGCATCATCCAGCCTGGCATTT
>NW_011495061.1:1347137-1354045 GCF_000754665.1 Bison bison bison | reverse complement strand
ACACTGCGTATAAGTTAAATAAGCAGGGTGACAATATACAGCTTTGACGTATTCTTTTCCCAATTTGTAATCAGTCTGTTGTTCCATGTCTGGTTCTAACTGTTGCTTCTTGACCTGCATACATATTTCTCAGGAAGTAGGTCAGGTGGTCTGGTATTCTCATCTCTTGAAGAATTTTCCACAGTTTTTTGTGATCCACATAGTCAAAGGCTTTGGCATAGTCAATAAAACAGAAGGAGATGTTTTTCTGGGATTCTGTTGTTTTTTCTATGATCCAGTGGATGTTGGCAATTTGATCTCTGGTTCCTCTGCCTTTTCTAAATGCAGCTTGAACATCTGGAAGTTCACAGTTCACGTACTGTCGAAGCCTGGCTTGGAGAATTTTGAGCGTTACTTTGCTAGTGTGTGAGGTGAGTGCAACTGTGCGGTAGCTTGAGCATTCTTCGGCCTTGCCCTTCTTTGGGACTCATGACCCCTTTGCCCATGTACAAAAGGCAAGTGTGGGAACTGGCCTGGATGAGGTGGCTGGTCACTCTCAGAATACGGGAGCACCTTGAGGTGTCTCATTTATTATGCAGAACGTGAAGCTGGGCCTTAGATGTGATTCTGAAGGTGACGTGAAATCAACTGGCAGTGGCCATCCACACTGCATTTAACCTGCAATGAGTCTCGTGTTCCTGGAGACGAGAACAAGTAACCGGCAAGGCTTCCTCTGTGAGAACCTGGAGATGCTGGGTGGACGGCACGGCCTGCCTGTCACAACACAAAGGGAAGTCCCGGGTGCTGGGCTTCCACTGTCCACACGAGACTGTGGGCAACCAGACATGTAGGAGGCAGGGTGCTGGGTGTGAGCCACCTCCTCCCCAAACCAGGACGCCCAGAGACCACACGCCAGTGAAAGCATTTGCCGAAAGCATAAGCTCCACAAGGAGCTTACCTGTCTCCTACAGACTCAAAATGGGAAAACATTTGGACCTGGGGCCTCATCTAGGGTTGAGGGTCAAACTCACGATACGTACGTCACCTGGGAATCTCTGGGTGGGGAGCTGATGTAAAGATGGTCGTGGCTTCATGAAAGCCAGGAGTGGCAGGAATATCCATCTCAAAACCTCTCCTTTGGGGTCAACACTGTCAGCATGGCCTACACAAAATTCTGAGAGATAAAGCCCCACTGATGAGGAGCTTATAAGCTGAAATTCCAGAATCCAACAGATGGCAAACCTACCCAAGTGTGAGTTTCAGCCCATAGGAACCTAGATAATAGAAATATCACTATTACATGGAAACAGTCAAACGCTATGTTTATAACTGTCAGAGGAGGTTCAAGAATTTAAGACAAGTAGAACGCAGCAGGCAGACTTGGAAAGAGTAGCAGAACAACTGCAAACGAAAAATGCACTCCTGGAGACCAGACACAGAGCACACGTCATGTAGTGGACCAGACGCTGCTAAAGGGAGGCGAGGCACGCTGGGCGGCAGGGCTGGGGACACGCCCCGGAATGCAGGGCAGAGGGGCTAACAGGGAATATGCACAGGGACAGTGACAGCCTACAGTCAGAGGGGAGCTGTGAATGGCGCTCCACCTTCTAGAATTGGCGGAAGATAGGAATTCTGACTTCAGGAATCGCAGTAAGTCTGGAGCAAAAGAAAAATATATCGTGAAGTAGGTCCCCACGAAGACGGCACAGGGAAGCTCCTTAACGACGGAGCTGCGGACTTCAGGAAGAAAGTCAGATGCTCACGAAGGTACAGCCTCCGCACAAACAACAGCCTGTCAACAGCCTCCAGGGCAAGAAAACAAGGCTTAAAAGCGGCTAGAATCTGACCCTCGTCTCATCTATCATGCAAGTGTGAGGACTAATTAAAGACATTTTCAGACAAGAAAGGGAACACTTTCCTACTAAAGGACCGCAAGAAGAATATGTTTTAGGACAAGAGGAAATTGTACCCCAAAGAACTGAGAAAAGTGATGCTGATGTGGAAGAAAATGAGTCAACCTGAATAAGGGCTGAGTATGAAAATCAGTAATTAAGACATGGTTAGTTTAAGGGTATAAACATACAGTGAAACTAAAATACTGGAAAATGACAAAACTTGTCTCAGAGGGAGAGACCAGGGTCAGCGTCAGCGTCCCTGAGGTTATCTGGGAGGGGGCAGAGATGTGCTTGGTAAAATCACCCGGATAATAATTAAATTACAACGGCCGAGCCTGTGGGGGGCGGTGAGCTGGACTCGGGCGAAGCCAGGCCTCGCAGAGGAAGCGAGGGGGTGACGCCGCGGCACGCCGGCGGCCCGCCCCACACCTCTGGCACAAGGCGTCCTGGGCGGCCCTGCACAGGCGGCTCGGGCACCCTCACGGGGCTTCGTGAGCCGCCCTGTTCCTCGGCTGGGGAGACCAAGCCGATGGTCTTGAGCGGCCCCAGGGACTGCCCTGGGAGGCAGCCTTTGGGTTTGGGACCGCCTTTCGTCAGCGCCTCTCCCCTCTGACTCCGGAACAGAAACCGTGAGAGGACAGAGGTCGTGACCCCTGGGGTCCGGCTTGTGGGTCACGCCTTCACCTCCGGCAGACGCGCTCAACTGAGCAAAGGGAGAGCTGGACTCTCCCTGCTCAGGGAGCCGCAGGGGCCACATGCGGACGGAGTGCAGCCCCTCACTCTGGCCAGGGTCACGGCCGTTCAAGGCTGTGTGAACGCCCCGCTTCTCCCAAGCACTCTCACCCTGGGAGCAGGATTGGGGTTCCCGGAGGGGCTGCAACCTTTCCTGCCGTCTCCTGCCCACCCGGACAGCGGCCCCTCCCTGCCCAGGCCCCCCAGGACAGAGGGTCTCCCAGCAAAGGACCCGGCACTTGGCTGCATCCAGCCTGCTCCAGCTGCGCCCTCCTCCTCACCGCAAACAGACTGAAACCTTCTCGGGACAGCTCACTGACTACTCCACTCAGACACTCAGGAGCACGTGCTGTGCCCCGGAGCTGTGCCACGTGGCAGGGACGGAAGGATGAGCAACAGTGTTCGCTGATGAACTACTGGTGAAGTGCAATTTCAGAAGCTACATGTTATACAGAGAAGCTACGACAAGCCTAGATGGCATATTAAGAAGCAGAGACAGCTCTTTCCCCACAAAGGTCTGTCTAGTCAAGGCTATGGTTTTTCCAGTGGTCATGTATGGATGTGAGAGCTGGACTGTGAAGAAGGCTGAGCGCCGAAGAACTGATGCTTTTGAACTGTGGTGTTGGAGAAGACTCTTGAGAGTCCCTTGGACTGCAAGGAGATCCAGCCAGTCCATCCTAAAGGAGATCAGTCCTGGGTGTTCATTGGAAGGACTGATGTTGAAGCTGAAACTCCGATACTTTGGCCACCTGATGCCAAGAGCTGACTGATTGGAAAAGATATGGATGCTGGGGAAGACTGAAGGCAGGAGGAGAAGGGGACGACAGAGGATGAGAAGGTTGGATGGCGTCACCGACTCGATGGACATGGGTTTGAGCAAGCTCCAGGAGGTAGTGAAGTACAGGAAGCCTGGTGTGCTGTAGTCCATGGGGTCACAAAGAGTCAGACACGCCTTGGAGACTCAACAAGAACGACACGTTATATACTACTGATTTTACACAGTTCCGCCCTGGGCCTGGGCTCACGCTGTGGTCACTCCGTTTCCCGAGTGTTTCTAAATCTGCCACACCCCAGAAGAGCCCTTTGGACTGGAAGAACGTGGCCTGTTTTCTGGGCGACACATCAGGTTTCGCTGAGGAAGGCAGTCAGGCACACGGGGAGTGTTTCACGTCTGTGCGTGTGAACGGACACCTCCCAAGTGCTATCTGGACACCAGTTTCCATTTTTCCCCCTTGGAAACGTTAACTCACAAACTTACAGATTGTGTCTGAGCATTCAATCTAATTCAATAAACCCTAACTGAGTGCTGGGCCCCACTCCATCTTACACAGCTCACTCTCAACAAGAAGGTGTGACAAGCAAGAAGTCGTTCCGGCCTCATCCTACGACTATTAAACGACAAATCAGCTGTTTAATAATCACAAGACGGGTCACACCTCCCACCAAAAATGTAACGATGGTTCTGTGCCCCCAGGACTGGGCAGGGGAGACGGCACTCCCTCAGGACCAAACAGTGAGGAGCCACCGACGCCACCTGGGCCTCCCTGGCGGCCCAGTGGCTAAGACTCAGTGCTTCCAGCACAGGGGTGCAGCTGCACTTCCTGCTTGGGGAACTAAGGTTCCACATGCTTCAAGGCGGGGCCAAAATAAAAGGCACTGACCTTGAAGCTCCAGAGCAGCCCCATGCGGAGGGCCGGCCGCGTGGGCAGCACGGTCAGCAGGGGCCCTGGGTCGGCTCTGCAGAAGCCCAGGGCCCAGGCCCGTGGGTCTGAATGTTGCTCTGCCTCCCCACCTTCTATTCCCCGCTGAGCAGTGGTCCCCACCCCAGCTCCTGGTGAGAAGCTGACAGCCCCTACACGGTTCCTGCCATGTGCTGTTGCTTCCTGTGCTAACACCTTCCTTTCCTGAGCACCCTCCTGGAGACGCGCCTTCTCCCAGAGGAGGAGGGCATGGGGGTCACTGCACCCAGAGGGGTAGGGGTGGGGTCACTGTGCCCAGAGGGGGAGGGGTGGGGGTCACTGCACCCAGAGTGGGAGGGTGGGGTCACTGTGCCCAGAGGGGAGGGTGGGTCACTGCACTCTGGGGTCACCTGGCACCAGGGACCGTGGGGGTCACCACACCCAGAGGGGAGGGTGGGTCGCTGCGCCCAGAGGGGAGGAGACAGCCTGCGTCCACCAGCCCCCTCCAGCCCACTCGCCGTAGGTGGGGGCTGCAGAACAGACGCCCCCGGGAGCCTGGGGAGCTGGCCGCCTCCCAGCAGTGTAAGCCATCACCTCCAGCACAGTGTGTGGTGGAGGGCTCGGGCAGAAAGGAGTCAGGCCTCTCCCTGCCTTCACATGAGCAGCAGACGCACACGGTTCAGGCCTCAGGCCCCGTCACATGCTAACTGTGTCCCCCAAACCCATAGGAGGAAGTTTGGCCCCCAAGACCTCGGGTGCGAGTTTGCCTGGAGGTGGAGCCTCGAAAGAGGTGATCAAGTGGTGGGTGGGCCGTGGGCCACCCTGACTGGGGTCCTTGTAAGAAGAGATGAGGTCACGCACACAGAGGAACGGCCGCGTGAGGACGCGGGGGAAGACCACGTCCAGGTGGCAGAGAGAGGCCCAAGCAAACGAAATCTTCCCACACCCCGACCTCGGGCTTCCAGCCCCCAGGCCCAGAGACCTGACGGTCGGCCTCTGAAGACGAGCGTGGTCTAGAAACAGGCCTTTTGAAAAGGTAAATTCAAAGGTGACCCTTTAGCTTTCCAAAGGGTGGACGGGGGTCTGAAGAAGCCGTGCCCGTCACGGGTGTAAAAGATGATGCTGACCGCAGCTCCATGCAGTCCCTGACCCGAGGCCTCCGTCTCCGGAGCGCTGTCCTGAGCTGCATCAGACCTGGTCACGTTGCCTTGGAAACGCATCTTCAGAAGCCAGCCTGGTTCACCGCCCCATCTCCCCTCGTGGTGACGCTGGGGCCCCACCTCGCCCCAGGCCTGTGTGCTGCGTGGTCAGGCCCCGCCTCGTGGCCCCCTTCCTGGGCTCGCAACCTCCCCCCCCCGAAGCACCACTACGTGCACCCAGGGCTGTGGCGTCCGCACGTCTCCCCGCGGGGCAGGCCCTTGCTCCTCAGCTTCGTCGGAGGAAAATTATTCTCATTTTGGCCCCAATGCTTCCCGGTTTACTCGTCACAGCTGCAGGTCCACAGGCCCGGCATCTCACCCTCCCTGGGTTAGCCCTCACGGGGAACTCGCGGGGTGCTACCACTGAGCCTGTGTTGCGGATGAGAAAGCAGAGGTCAGAGGGTTCATCAGGGACTCGGGGCCGGGATACGGCCATGCTTCCTCGCTTCTGCCAGTTGTGGGGGCCTGGAGCCCTCGCCGCCAGCAGGACGTCCATCTCCAGTCTAGCCCCGGGCTCGGCAGCCCCGAGGCTGTGCCGGACCCCGTGGCGGGAGGTGGCCCTGGTCGGGTGGGCTGCCGTCAGTGACTTCATCGTCAGCACCGCAGCCTGTGACTGCGTGCACTTCTCCCGCGAAGGCCTCGCGGGGCCGCCTGCCTCCTCTAGGGGGAGGGCTGCCGGCTCCTTCTCACCCCCAGGAGGACTGGTGTGTCGAGAGCTCTGTATGGCAGCTCCCAGCGTGGGGCCTCAGCGCAGAACCCGACGACACGCCGCGTGGATGGGGTGGCCGGGGTGTGGGGCGAGGGCGCTCAGGGCCGAGGGCTCCCGCAAGGTTGGCCCCTTGCCGCCCTCCGGCTACAGTGGCCTGGCTCAGCAGCGGTCTGCTCCTCAGTCCCTCAGAGGCTCCAGGCTCTGCCAAGGGGCACGTTCCATCCTGCACCTTGGGGGTGAGGGCGCCTCCCAGCAGGTTCCCGGTTGGCTCCTGGGGTCTGCTTGGACTTGGGCACCCGTGGCCCCCCCACTGTCGCGAGTGATCCCGGGGGCCGGCTGTCTGATGCCGGGAGCGGTCCTGACGGAGGGCCGGGAGGCCCAGGCATGGCACGCCCGTGTCCCGGCGGCCTTGATGGGTCAGCAGGTCGGGGGTCAGGTCCCGAGATTTAGGTGCTCCGCAGCCCACGCGGACGCGGGCCCAGCGTCCATGTACCACTGACAAGACCGCCCGGCCCAGGGAGGTGGCCCCGTGAGAAAGGCCGCGGTTCCTGAGCCTAAGAGACGAGCCACACCACCTGCCGTTGTGGTGAGACGGTGTAAAAGGCCGCGGGGACTCGCTTCTGCCTGTTTCCTCGTCTTGGCGCCCCGTGCGGGGGATGACGACCACGGCGGGCTGAGAGGCCCCTCTGTGCCCGGGTCAGGGGGCGGCGGCTCG
>NW_011495061.1:1346202-1347037 GCF_000754665.1 Bison bison bison | reverse complement strand
AGTGGGGTCCTCATGGCCCCCTTGGCCTGTCTCCACGGGGTTTGCTCCCCACTCTGAGTCGGGAAGAGCAGCTGGTGACCCCCGTTCAGACGAAGTTGGTTAATGAGAGGGAGCTTTGAGTCCACGGGCCGGACCAGGGCATGCAGGTGTCTGTGTGGGATGGTGGTGGGTGGGGGTCGCTGCCGTTGCGGGGGCTTGCCCCATGTTAGCGGGGCTGCGGGCGGCTGGGGGATGGTGGGTCAGCTCTGTGGGTCGGGACTCACCCAGAGACTACCACCAGGCTCCCTCTCACATCTGCCGTCACACACGGGAACCGAGAGACACAATTTCCTATGGAAAACATAATACTCTCACCTCCCGTTTGGAGGTGAGATACATCAGGTTGCAACTTGAAGGTCTGGAAATATGGAAACATCCACGACAAAAACTCTCAACACACGTCTCCCGGAGGGAACCTGCCAGATAAATGGCCCTCGCCGACGTGTTGGCCCCAGCACGGAATCTCATCAGAAATCTGAACTTTTGGATACATTTCCTTTTCTAAAAGGGATGTGTTCTCTAAAAAAATCAGCTCTAAAGTAATATGACCACAGTTACTTATCCACAGAGAAGTTCCCTGGTGACTCGGTCTGTAAAGAATCTGCCTGCAATGCAGGTGACCTGGGTTCAATCCCTGGGTGGGGAAGATCCCCTGGAGAAGCGAATGGCAACCCACTCCAGTATCCTTGCCTGGGGTGCAGTCTGCGGGGTCACAGAGTCAGAGACGACTGAGCGATTGAGCCACAATCCACAGGAGAGGCTCTTCCTGGGTTGCTGGCTGTGGGCGCAGCCGGGC
>NW_011495061.1:1342756-1346102 GCF_000754665.1 Bison bison bison | reverse complement strand
CAGGAAACTGCAGACCCGGGACTCAGGATGCCCCCACGTCCACGCGGAGCCCTGGGAGCGTCATGCGGCCTGAGCCCTGGGCCCTCCGCCTGCAGGGGCGGAAGCAGAGCTGAGCTCCTGGACTTCAGCTTCCTCCTGTCCTGTGGTCTCAGATGTGTCCGTCAGTCTGTGAGGCACCTATATCTCCTGCCCTGGGACTCGCACATCCGGTAGTGAGGCCTCTGCCCACCGAGGTCACCGTGGGTGACCCGAGGCCTCACCTCCAGCTGCCCACCGAAGCTCTTTAGCGAACACGTGGTCTCCCAGCTGCTCTGGGGCGAACGTCTGTGTCTCCCACATTCCCTGGAATCCTGGCCACCAAGGTGACGAGGGCAGAGGTGGGGCCCTCGCGCTGAGATCAGGGCCCACACGAGACCCCAGAGCTCCCTGCCCCCTCCCCACAGAGGACACGCCGAGAGGCTGCCATCTGAGAGCCAGGACACGCACTCCCACCGAACCCCACATCTGCCGGCCTTGTCTCAGCCCCCGCTTCCAGACCGAGGGACTTGAGCATCTGCTAAGCCACCCGTCTGTGCTGGTCTCCTGCCGGGGGAACCCAGACACTGGCTTCCTGTGGCTGCACCCTAGCACGCATGCTGTTAGCAGATAAACACCTAGGAAAGTCCCCACGAAGAGCAAACGTTTAACACAAGGGCGGCATGTGGGACCCACCCCAGGGCGGGTCTCTGGACTCTAAGTATGGTGGACACTCCTCTCCGATCACGAGGGCCCAGCTGCTCTGGGGGCAGCAGCCCAGGCTCTGCCCAGGGTCACCTGCAGCCCGCCCCCAGCAGGAGGGACTGTGGCCAGAGAGACGGTCCTGACCAGGGAGAGGGTGGGGACCACAGCTGTCAGGACCTGTCCACACGGTGCAAGGGGCTGAGTTATGAACGTGCGCCTCTTATAAAACCTGGACAGCAATTATGCACCAAGTACCACCTGCTGGAAGGGCGGGGGGCTTCCTATGGGGAGGCTTCTGTGCTGAGCGGGCAGCTGACCCTTCCCACAAGAAGCAGCATGGGGTGGGGGGGACATTTATTCACCGAGACGCTGCTACTCAGAAAGCCTCGCACACAGTCGGCACTCAACTGTGTACATTGAGTTGGCGCTCACCTGTGCGCGTTCCCAGGGCAAACCCCACAGCTGTTCACTGGGGCCAGTGTTCTGTGTAGAGTGGGGACAACCCTCCCTTGGGGAGGCCTCGGGGGAAGGCTGGATATCAGGGTGCCCTCCCCTTACTGCCTCGCTAGTGTGCTGGGCAGTTGGGGACCCTCCCCCACCAACCCCACCTCTCCCAGCCGCTCCCCCGGTGGGCGGGGCGCAGGCTGGGCAGTCAGGGACCGCCCCCCCAGCCTCTCCCGGCCACTCTGCGTGGCAGGGCCCGGGGCCTTACCAGGACCATGTGGCCGGTGGAGATGTCCATGTTGGGCTGCACGGGCTCCTCTGACCAGGACGAGGTGCTGCTCCGCGCGGAGGGGCTGGGCATGGGCCCGTCGCTGAACTGGGAGGACACACTGCTGACGCGGGACGTGTGCGCGGCCTCGGGGCGCTCGGTCGTGCGCACCGCCATGCGCTGACGGCACAGCTCCTGCAAGACAGCGGGCCGGTCAGAGCCTCCCACCTGAGTCCCGGGGCCGCGGGACAGGGCTCACCCGAGACCATGCGCACCCTACAGATATGCGCACAGACACACACAAGGGTAGACATGCTCCAGAGACAGGCATACGGACACAGACACAGTCACACACACAGACACACAGACACATAGAGTCACACACACAGACACACACACGCATAGACACACAGAGACACGCACACACACACACAGACACACACAGACACACACACGCAAAGACACACACAGACAGGCACACACAGACACACACAGACACACAGAGTCACACACACAGACACACACACGCAAAGACACACACAGACACGCACACACAGACACACACAGTCACACACACACACGCAAAGACACACAGAGACACGCACACAGACGCGCACAGGCTCAGGCGGGGCTGCCAGGCCCACCGTGGCCGCCCTGGCCCGGGTGCTGTGTGGACAGACTTCAAGCGCCTCCTCCCTCCTCAGAATGTGGGCTCTGGTGGGGGCAGGGGTTATACTGAAATACAGACACTTGTACTTTCGTCACAGCATTAGGAAAAAACCCTCTTTTTGGTTCTTCTTGTTCCCAAAGCCTCGCTTGCAGCGGTGAGGCCGCGCAGGAGAGAATCAGCAGAAGCGCACACGGGGGACCGTGCAGGGTGGACAGGGACGGGCCTGCCGGACAAGCTCCCTGGGGCTGACGGAGCTTGGCTGGGTCACCGCGGGGCCTCAGGGCCCCAGCACAGGGGTGTGTGACCAGCCTGGCAGGGGAGGCCCGGCTGTGCCTGCGGCCGCCAGACTCAGGGCTCAGTGGTCACCCGGCCCCCAGGAGATCTGGCTGGACGCTCCCCCCTTCTGACCCACAGAAGTGCCTTTGGGGGGATCCCATCAGTCACACTGTGGTGACTCCCAGCCCTGCCCAGCGAACGCTGTCAGCAGAGCCGTCCAGCAGAAGGATGTGGAGAGAAAGTCTACAAGAGAATCTTGGCCCACGAGTTGAAGACTGCTCGGGACAAAGAGGCGGTGTGGAGACCCGAGGCTCCTCCTCTTCCCTGGTGCCCTCGGGGGCCGCACCCCGCACACCCGGCTGATGTCCTGGCCTCAAGGTCCTGCGGGCAAGGAGGTTTCCGCTCTGTGTCCTCTCACCCGGCCGCCTGTTTCTGGGACTAAAGCTCGTCCTGAGGCCGCTGAGGGCTCGCTCTCCCCGGGGACACTGTGCTGACCCTTCCCTGGGTCAGAGGATGGCTCAGGTGCGCTGTGAGGGGGGCCACCTGGCCGAGAGCCCCCAGCCCCGTCCGAGCATCTGCAGGGGGCGGGGTGGGCACTGCAGAAGCCAGCGCAAGAGACCAAAGGGAAGGAAGGGCGGTGGTGAGGGGGGCCCTGCCTCTCTCCCCCAGGGCTCAGGAGTTACCCATGGCTCCCAGACAACCAGTCTGCTTGAGACTTCCCCCTCGGCTTCACAGAATCTTAGAAGCAACAAGGAGCCCAACACAGCGGGTGTGCTCAGTTGCGTCCACAGGCCACCTATGGACTGCTGGCCAGGGCTCCTCTGTCCGTGGGAGTCTCCAGGCACCAATGCTGGAGTGGGTTGCCACGCCCTCCTCCAGGGCATCGTCCCGACTCAGGGATCGAACCCGCATCTGCTGCGTCTCCTGCACCACAGGCGGGCTTTTCACCACCGAGCCACCAGGAAGCC
>NW_011495061.1:1336567-1342646 GCF_000754665.1 Bison bison bison | reverse complement strand
CACCAGGAAGCCGCACGGCAGGCGACTGTGCCGATACGGAGGCAGATGGCCTCCAGGGCCAAGTCCACCTCCCACCACTTTCCACTTAGGCACCGCGGATGTCACCTGACTTTGAGAAAAGCACACCGAGAACTTTCTGCAGTAACTTGCGAGGTTTCATGTCATTCACCCAGAAGAATAGAAAATGCCCTCCAAGAACGGCTCCTCTGGGGAAGAGGATCTGAGAAGCTGGCAGTTCACCCCCCGAACAGTAGAACATCAGGGCAGCTGCTGTCTGCCCTGGAGGTGCTGGGATGAAGGGCGACGGGCACCCCGGGTTCCATCCTTCCTCGGTCCCCATGGAGAGGGCGCGCCCTGGCGGGGCCCCTGCCTGGCCAGACTCCCTGTGTGACCTCGGGCGAGGCATTCAGGGCTCGACCTGAGTGCTTTCACCCTGAGACGGAAGGAACCGGAGAGCGCAGAAGACTCAAGGGTTCCAGTATGCGGAACGCCAGCGAGGCCCCGAGTGAGGTCCATCACAGACCCTGTCACCATTCCTGTCACTGACCAGTGCGGGAGTGGGGGGCTCCCCTCACTGACCAGTGCGGGAGTGGAGGGGGTCCCTCACTGACCAGTGCGGGAGTGGAGGGGGTCCCTCACTGACCAGCATGGGAGTGGTGGGGCTCCCCTCACTGACCAGTACGGGAGTGGAGGGGCTCCCCTCACTGACCAGTGCGGGAGTGGAGGGGGTCCCTCACTGACCAGTGCGGGAGTGGAGGGGGTCCCTCACTGACCAGCATGGGAGTGGGTGTTGGTGCAATTAAGACAGAACCGTTCTCTAAACCAGATCAGCTCTCGGTGGCCTGGCGAGTTAGAGACACTTTTCTGGAAGCAGGAGTTTTAGAGGTGGGGGTGCCCCAGATCACCCCACGGCCTCCTCACGAGTCACTGGTGATTAGGACCGACTTGGAGAGCCGGCCCAGCCCACACAGGGGCCCGTGGCCCCCCAGGACTGGCCCTGCAACTCAGGCCCAGCATTCTCCAGGCCGCTACTGAGAGTGGATTCTCCTTGTGGGTCTCTGTGTTTTAAATAAAAGCTGCAGCAACAATCCAAGAGAAGCTGTCACCCCCGCATCCAAGAGCACCAACACTGACCACAGGGGCCCCAGGCTGCAGAGGAGGCCCCTCGCCTGCCCAGAGCGGGGCTCCGGGCCGCGCAGGCCCACTGCCGGGGGGGCCCACGCAGGGTCAGGCCTCTTTCACCTGCATATAAAAGTGGGTGCAGCCGCTAAGGGGGGGACACTTGACCTCAAACTGACCACAGTCCAGCCTCTACATGATAAATGATGAGGTGGGATGAGCTGAGAGATGGTGGAACCAGGGGAGGGTCAAGCAGAGATGAGACACCCGGGGGCTGGAGCCACTGCTCCTGGGGGCCTGGGAGGGCCCGGCCTGGCACCAGTGGATGGGTCGGGGGGGTGATACGCCCGGGGCCCAGCGGCCGCCTCGCCCCAGCTCCCGCAAGTCACCAGCAGAGGTGAGTTCCGAGGGCCCTGAGCAGACCCTGGGCAGCCCTGCCTCCGCAAAGCCACCCCTCTGGACAGCACACCAGGCCGCCCTGGCTGAACGCAGGCCCCCTGGAGCCCAGCGCCCTGCACCTGCTGCTCCAGAGGCTGCGATGGGAACAGCAGCATCCCCCACACTGATTCTCTCCTGGCTCCTGGAAGCGTCCATCCACTCACATCCGGAGTGCGATGCTGACGCTGAGTCCTGGGGATGGCAGTTGTCGGCTGTGTGACCTTGAGCAAACCGGCGAGCCTCTCTGTGCCCCCACCTCCTACTCTGAAATGGGGACACAGGCAAAGCCCTCTGGAGGCCCGCGTGGGAGACCAGGCTCAGGTGGAGCGTTCAGGAACAGGCCTGAGCTCCCAGGTGACCATCAGTGTCGTCACGAACTTTCTCAGCAAGGCTCCCACCCGACACTGGACGCTGGGGCCTCGAGGGGTCAGGACAGGAGCCCCATGGGCGGACGAAGGCTGATGTGGAGGCCAGGAGGTGGGCAGTGAGGGCAAGAGGGCAGGAGGCCCACGTGGCTGGAAGAACGCCCCAGGAGGGTGGCTGCAGGTGGGGGAGCAGGGGGCCAGGACCTCCGTGTCACCCCTTGGGGAGCAATGCCGGGCTCCCACCACACACCCTCGCTTGGCCCCCCCGGGGGACCTGGGTCCGGAAGCAACAAGTGTGGTCTCTGCACCTGCGTGGCTGTGGCAGCGAGGGTCAGAGCCGCGCTCCCTGGTCCCCCCAACCTGCAGCTCGGCTCCCCGGGGGTTTGCCTGCTGCAGTCCTCGAGGCTGGGGTCCCAACCTTGCCCTCTGGACCCGAGACATGGGGACGAGCTGCGTCTGGCTCGGATTAGTAGGCCGTGGCACTGTCAGAAGCTGTGGGGCTTGTCTGTGCTTGCTGCAGGACCACAGAGCTGAGTGCCATGCCGTGCCTGCAAGCAGGCAAGTCCCACCCCCGCCACAGCTCCTGACCTAACCCAAGAGCGCCAGACTGGTCCGTCCACAGCCAAAAAACAGGGCTCACCCCACAGTGGTTCAGTCTGACCCGCCCCAGTCTGACGATGAGCACACCCCCCTGGAGGGGACACGCAGGTCCCTGTGTTTGAGGAAAGGGCTCGAGTGAACCTTCGGTCCTGGCTCCTTCCACCCAGTACCGGGCAGAGTCCCTCACGGTCACTGCGGCCACCTCCCCGACCGGCGGCCACGTCACCCCCTACACGGTCGCAGGATGCTCTGGGTGAACCCAGAGAGGCAGACGGTCATAGAAAGATGCGGAAATCCCGGGGGTCACTGTGCAGCCTTTTAGGTTAGTCCTTTATGTTGATTACAGCTTGTAAGTTAATAATAGAAATTCTATATTTTGTCCATGCTCTGAGCAATGCTTGAAAATTAAAATTTTCAAAGGAAAAATGAACTTTTTAGAACATACCTGCCCTAGTAATGGTCTGGCAAGGAGACTGACTGGGTGGATTTTCACTGCCCAGGTGTACGGTCTTGTGGCAAGGTCCCAGTCTGTGGGTCTCGCAGCGAGGCCGCCTAGTGCGGCGGGTTCACCAGGCTGCCCGCCCCTTGACCAGATGGGGAACCTGCAGACAGAGCCTCATTCTTCATTCAAAAGGACCACGTCTCCCGAAAAAGGCATCCGCAGTCCCCATGGCGACAGCGAAGGCATGAACCCACTGACCCCTCAGGCGACAAGAGAGCGCACCAGCTGGGCTTAACCACTTATTTAAATGTAACGTGCAGTTCACAACGTGAGTTCCCATCACACGGAGCTGCGACCAGGCCAACGCGCTTCCCTGAGTTCACTGCCTGCGTTTACGACCAGGAAGGACCACGCGGCATCGTCGCGTGATAAACGCTGCAGTCGCCAAGACCAATCTCCTGTAGGTGATAGCCTGTGACGGGGGCTGAGAGTGCAGAGCTATGAGCTGTGATCATCCAGGGAAGGTGGCCCACTTGAGCGAAAGGACACTGATCACGCTGAATGAACTCCACAGCCGGCTCTGAGAGAAACCCAGAGACAAGCCCATTCACGTTCGGGACTTTTCCTCATTCATAACCCTGGCAGCCAGCAGACAGGGCAGAGTCCACGCCGAGCACTCACTCCCTGGGTGAGGTCACGGGAACCCCGAATGAAAACTATGGGACACAGCCCATCGAGGTACGAACTAGTGTGTGTGTGTATGTGAGTCACTCGGTCGCGTCCAACTCTTTCTGACTCCACTGACTATAGCCCATCAGGCTCCTCTGCCCGTGGGATTTCCCAGGCAGGAATACTGCAGTGGGCTCTGTCTTCTTCTCCAGGGGATCTTCCCGACGCAGGGAACTTGCGTCTCCTGCGCTGGCGTTCTTCACCGAGCCACAGGGAAGCCCGCGGACCACAGCGCAGCCTCACTGAAATCAGTCCCCTTCAACTTTGCAGACGTGGCCATGTCCTGAGCACAGACGAGAGTCTGGCAAATAGCCTTTGCTCGGCTGGACAGCACCTTCCAGCCCCTCCACCGAACAAAAAATCTTTAAGGAGTTTAAAGATCCAGACTAACTCTCTCTTGATTAAAAACGGACTCTGCTCATGATCTAGGACATGTTACTCTCATAAGAATGATCCTGAGCATTTAGCATGATGCCCTTGAGTGGATAAAGGCAATTATCATCCTCAGGTCCCGATTCACATGACTCAACAACCAAGGGCAATCCATTACGAAGAGGAAGATGGGCAGACTCAGCCACAGGCGCCTTTTGCTCGCAGACCTACATGCAGGGTCGACCAGCCATGTGTGGCTTCCCTTCAAACGTCTCTTGGCTCGGGGTGCCCCTCGTCCATCCCTGCAGAGTGGGCGCCAGCACAGAGCAGGAGCCCCGGGGCTGTACCCGCAGACGTGGGGCTCCCTTACCCCCGAGCACTCTCTGCGGCTGTGACCGGAGCTCAGGGAACACTCCCACTAGGAGTCTGGCCGGATCTGTTTCTCCTCACAGTGCCTGCGCTTTAGCAGGAGAGAAGACGGCGAGTGTGAAGGAAAAGAAGTACTTTTCCAAGAGCGAAGAGGAAACCGCCTGTTTGGGGCCACGCTGCTGTGGTTTCCAGGACGTCGGTCTCTGGGGAGCTGATGCTTCTCTGCGCGGCTGTGTGTCTTCAGCTTCTGGACTCTCTCAGGTCTGGGGACAGTCATGGAGAGGACAGATGCAGTGTCCCGAGCTCCTGTGGGGGGCGGTGCGCACGCAATCAGGTGGAGATGGGGCCCTTTGGCCGGCGAGCCCACAGCAGCATCAGCAGCGTCGATGGGGCCTCTCCTCTTGGGGAGCAGGGGTTCCTTGCCATGAGCATCTCAGGAGCCAGCCCAGGGAGAAGATGGACCCAGTGGGACAGATAGCTTGGCCCAAGACAGACCCCATCCTTGGGTCAAGGGGGTTGGGGGACAGAGCTTGGCCCGAGACAGACCCTGCTCCACCAAGCATCTCGGGTCAAGGGGGTCCAGGGACAGAGCTCGGCTGGAGACACACCCCGTCCACGCCAGGCATTTCGGGTCGAGGGTGTCCAGGCAACGACTCCCACCCAGAAGCCTCGGGCCTGAGTCCCAGCTTGGCCGCTCAGCAGCTGCGAGGCTTTGGACAAGCCGCCTGTGTCTGGACGTCAGCCTCCTGACCTGTGGAGGTGGGGATGGTGGCAGAAGGGCTGCACAGGGCCGTAGGGGGCATTCCAAGAGCGAATGGGCAAAGAGCCAACACAGGGCTGGGGCGTGAGGCGAGCGTGCAGCCGCCGACCACGCCTTCCTTCTGCTGGACACGGGCTCCCCGACCAGCTTCCTGGATCACGCATGGGTGTGCGGGAGCAGTCAGGATGCCCGGTCAGGTCCTCCTCCCAGGACACCACAGCTGAAAGGCGGGGTTCCACGCGCACTGTCCCCCTGCTGGCCATGCGGAACCCAGTTTGCCGACCGGCCACTGTCTACAGTGGGAAGGATCTCTCCCCTCCCTTCTTGGGGAAACCAGGGTTCAGAAGTCTCTAAAGAGAAAAGAATAGCACTTCAGTCCCCCTAAAATCCAGTACTCCATCACAGAATCATCAAACATGTGCCGCACGTGTCCTGAACGCGTCCTCGTTGGTCAAGAGAGGTGAGACGGGGCGTGAACCTCCCATGAAGCCAACGCGGGGCCCCCCTCCTGGCACCGTGCAGGGCGCCCCCTCAGTCCATCCAGCCCCGCCAGCCACCCAAGCGGGCAGGTCCAGAGAACAGAGTCAGCACAGCATCCGCTGAAGCTCTGAAGCCTCCCACTCCAGGGGTCCTCAGGGCGCGGGCGTGCGGGGGTGTGGGGGGCAGGAGGGGGTGCAGGGATGTGGGCTCAGGAGCCAGGCTTGCACAGCGTGTGCAGATCTTTGTCTGTGAAGCCACCTGCTTC
This sequence comes from Bison bison bison, assembly GCF_000754665.1. Taxonomy (NCBI): domain Eukaryota; kingdom Metazoa; phylum Chordata; class Mammalia; order Artiodactyla; family Bovidae; genus Bison; species Bison bison. The sequence continues at coordinate 1,336,707 of NW_011495061.1, read as the reverse complement.
CCCCGCTACCTCCGGCCGCGGCCCTGGGATGCGTCTGCAGTGTCCACCGTCCCTACGCTGTAGCACAATCTGCAAAGTGAGTCGAACAGGACTCTGGTGGCAGAAGGCCACCCTCACACGTGGAATCTTATCTGACAGGG
>NW_011495061.1:1321226-1336467 GCF_000754665.1 Bison bison bison | reverse complement strand
GGGCTTTCTCTGAGAGACAAGGCCTGCCGTCCCCAGACTGCGCCCGAGGAAAAACAGGACTCCCCGGGCTTTAGAACAGCCTCTTTGTACCTTTCACGGAGCAGCGGGAACAAAGCAGCAGACGCTGAGTGTGCACACAAAGGCCCCGGGTTTGTGGGGCTATTTGGGATCGTAATTAGTGCAGCAGCGCAAAGCTGGGGAGGGACGCGCAAAGCTGGGAGAGAGCGAAAGGGGTTCATTACGTGCCCCGGGGGGTGGGGGTGGGGGGACAATTACTCTCCGGGCGGATAAAAATGCTGAAAAGGAGCGGCTGCCCTGGGAGGTCTCAGCCCAGCTCCAAAGGCACTGTGGACCCCACAACATGGTGAGAGCAAGGGGCACAGGCGACCCCAGAGTGGCGTTCGGGGGGTCACATGCAAGAGGCCACGGAGACGCCATGACGGAGGGCGCCACGAACATGCTCGGAGGTGGCGTGACCACAAGCACCACGGCAAAAGGCCCGCGGGCAGCAGGGGAGCCCTGGGTCAGGCCCTCAGGGTGAGGCCCAGGCACGTCTCCTCTTCCCGCTCAGTTTGCTGGTTTGTAGTTGACTGATCAGGCTTCACTTTCCCAATAAAACCCCACACGAGGTATGTCTAACACACGGCAACTTCTACGTTCAAAATGAATGAACGAGTGAAATGTCTGACCCGGACACTCCGGGTCCAGGAATGTCCATCGAGAAAAAGCACAGGAAGAAAAGTGGAGCCTCACCCCCAGCAGCTGTGACGCGTGACAAGTGTGACCGGGAGGAACAGCCTCGAGCAGGCCGCGAGCACAGACTCATGCTGGGTGAGGGTGGGGTTTCACGGGGCCCCTCCCACTGAAAGCAGCTCATCTGCTCGGCGTTGCCCTGGGACGTGGACACAGATGTGTGCTCTGTGCACCCCAGGACAGCTCTCCCCAGTGGCCTCGTAAGGGATCGGGTGCCCCGGCTGTTTCTGGGTAGGAAGCAGAGGACCCCGGGGGGGTTAGAGGCATAGCAGGGGCAGTGGGCGGGGTCCCCGATCCAGGCCGCCTTCTGCTCTCTGGACGAGAGCTGGCGCTCAGCCTGTCTCTCCAGCCCTGGCGTGTGTCACGGGGTCCCCACCACTCGTCCTGGACCCTCTTCACTGCATCCACCAGCTGCTCAGTGATGCCCAGATCACGTTTACATTCCCCTGGCAGAACAGCATGCTCACCTGTGCACAGACCATGTGCATGCATGTGCACACACATGCACGCACACATGTACACAGCGCACACACCATGCACACACGAATGTGTGTATGTGCACACACGAACACACACCATGCACACACGTGTACACACACATGCATGCACACGTGAATGCATTGTGTGTACACACATGCACACACACACACATCCACGCATGTGCCCATGCAGGGGAGAAGCCCGTCTCCAGAGTGAACCCTGAGCTGGCCGGAGAGTCTCCACAAGCCGGTGCTCATTCTGACCTTTAACCTGTGCCCCACCAGCACCCCGACACCCTGAGAACAGCTGTGGCTGCAGACCCGGGCTCCTCTGGCGAGACCGCAGCCGCCTTCGGTGCCGGCTCCCGTGGCACCAGTCAACTGTGAGGACAGCCCCCGGGCAGCAGTGTTTACGGAGCAACAGTGAGTCACGGCTCCCGCCTTGTAAACGCTTTCTGTAAATGAGAGGTAAGGACACAGACTCATCTCTGCTGACAGAGGTGAGAAGGGCGTCCCGCTCGCTTCCCCGTCTGGAGCAGTCCACGGTCAGAGATGCGCGGCCGCGACAGTGACCCTGCCTGCTGTCCAGTTACCGCCACGTGGACAGTCCTCGCCTGCCAAACTGAGGGCAGCGGTCACTTTCTTGTTCTCTGTCCCCCTCGGTGTCCAGCACAGATCAATGAGGCTCTCCCGATGCCCGCTCATCAGTGGGTACCGCCTGCAGCCAGGAGCCCCTAGGGCCCAGGCCCCCCACGCTGGGCAGTGGCCGAGACGCTGAGGGCAGGGCCGCCCCCACGAGAGGCTGCGGGCGGTGGGGCTGCCTGGGGGCTGGACTCAGGTCCTCGGGTGGGGCTGGGACATCGCTGGTGAGCCTTAGGTGAAAGCTCGAGACCGGTCTCATTTTCCATAGCTCTCTAGTGCAAGAGATGAAATCACCAAATTACGGCTGGCCTGCTGCCTAAAGATGGGCCCAGAAGACACATTACTAAGTTCCTCCCCGGTGTGTCTGACTCGTCCACGTCCACAAGGCCCCGCCCCGAGCCTGAGTGTCCTTTCAGACCTGGGACACACGCCGTCGGCTCTGTTTCTGATCACCATCAGGGTGAAACCGGGGAAGAGCTGTGACGAGGAGAACACAGGAAGGAAACACGTAACTCCACGAGTATCTTCTCTCCTAACCCACAGTTACCATGGTTTCCGCAATGATCTCTGATGCTTCAGCTGAAAGCCGGAATTCATGGAGATGCAGGAGAGAGTGTGTCTGACCCACAACCTCGGCAAGACCCAGAAGCCCTCACAGGAGGGTTCCCGTCCACAGGAGGATTCCCGTCCAGCTAGAAGCCCCCAGCAGGGCCACCGTCCTTAAGACAAATAAAACAGCAAACACAAAGCCCGAACTTCCTGGACTCCTGCAGCTGACAGCTCCCTGGGTCCTGAATGTCAGAGACGCCTCATAGCTCACATTCGACTCGGCCTCTGAGGGCAAAGGCAGTCTGGAGTGGCTCCACTGTGTGCAGGGGCGTTTCAGGTTCATATTTCATATTCAGACAATAAAAAATGGCCACGTCAAGTGGAAACAAACTGCGCACCTCTTCAGGGAGCCCTGGTCCTGACGCGGACGTGGACGAGCAGCCGTCTCCTACCAGCAACGTTTGCACCTCCCTTATTTTCTCCTTGCTCAGCAGATACTGAAGCCCCAAGGTCTGTCATCACCGTCGTCTCGTTCATCCACATGTGGAGCTCAACACGCACCCCGTGCTGCGTGCTGGGCACTGCTCTCAACGCTGGAGGTTAAGGGTGATGTCTTCACGAGAGTTCTAAACACGCCCCCCGACCGGCTCCTCTCATGACGATACCTTAGACCCACCTGCCAACCAGGCTTTCCCGGGCTCTGAGCGGTCCCTGCTGAGGCTGAGCGTTCATTCCACAGATCCTCACCTTCTTTTCAGAGGACACGCAGGGGAAGGAACAAGCCAAGTTCTGGTCTGGCTCAGCCCGGGGCGAAAGCCCCTCCAGAAGTGAAGGGCGGTCCAAGGTGCTGGGAGGGGTCCCTCAGGAGGGGCCACGCTGGGCGGGCGGCGGGTGTGGGGTCCGGCCGGGGGACAGATGGGACGCTCGAGGGGGCAGAGCTGGGGGACGGCTTTCCGAGTGAGGGCTGCAGCCTGCACAAAGGTTCCAGGACAGAGGAGCTCAAGGGCGGGCCCAAGGCCAATACAGAGCCAGGCAGGGGCACAAAAGGGCTTCCCAGCTCCCCATCCCACCTGCAGCCTTGTTAACGCAGAGGCAGGGCCGCGGGGGACGCGGGCCGGGAGGCAGCTGCCTCCGCCTCAGAGACAAACTCACAGCATCCTTCGGGGACCAGTTACGCCACCGAAGCTGCTGTGAATGGCGACGCGGCCCCCCAACACTGATGCGCAGGGTGATGGGGGCAAGTCACCGTCAGTCCGTTTGATCTCGGTTCTCCCAGCTGTGAGGTGAGGGCGCTGACCTCTGAGGCCAGCAGGAACGTCTCAGGCTGTCACCGCCAGGAAGGCACAGGCGCCCAGCTTCCACAGCAGGTCCAAGCTGGCCGCGGCCCTGGAGGAAAGCCCCAGAAGGGGCATCCCAGGAGAGGCCCCGAGAGCAAGCAGACACGTGGGGCACTGCTGGCCAGGGCCCGGGGCCATGAGTCGCAGGTTGCTGGAGCCAGCGTGAGGTCTGTGCACCCAAGACGCGCCCCAGGAATCTGTCTCAGGAAGCGGGGGGCCACAGGATGGGGGACCAGAGTTAAAACGCACCACTTAACGACCACCATTTGGGAAACACAGGGTCTGAAGTCAGAAAAGAAAGTTCGAAAGCAAACAACAGGGGAACTGAGGTTTTTTTCCCCTTGGCGTTTCAATGTCAAGTTCTGCGGTCGCTGAACTCAGTACTTCCCTTCTCCCTGGATGTGGGAGAGGAAGGGGAAGCCGGGGTGGGGATGACTGGGGGCAGGTAAACAGCTGAGACTGCCCTCCCAGCTGACGGCTGCTGCACAAGCAACGCTTTCCTCCCACCCAAGACCACCGTGGACTCTACTTAAAGAGCACGGTGTTCGGGATTACGAAGGATGTAATCTAAAGAACATTCCTCTCACTTGTTATTCTTCTGCTTCACTGTCTATAAAACAAGAAAACGATAAAATGCTTACGTATAAAACAAATCCCAACTCCTAACTCTAGAGGATATATGTCTAGTTCCACACTGACACTGGCGCCCTGGGCAGTGTTAGAGCCCCAGCGTCCGTCACACAGACTCTTCTAGCTCGTCTGCGATGAAACATCACTAACCTGTGCTTCCTGTCCGTAACCCTCACACACCTTACACAGCCGAGCATCTTAAAGCATCTGGCCTTTCCTGCTGATGCAATCATTTGTGAGCCTTCCTTTTTTCATTCTCCAAATAGTCACAGACGCATGCAAACACACACCCAGATACCGAACTTTGCTGGTTGCATGATTTTTTACATTAAAGAACCTTAAAACACATTTTTTCACGACTGTCGCCTTCCTAATAGGAAGTCACCTGTATGAATACCTTGCCCTTGCTAATAAATAACCCACCACAATTCCATTCTTAATTATCAGCAAGTCTTTCAAAGCAGGAGTGCTTTGGCGGGCTTTCCTCATAGCTCAGTTGGTAAAGAATCTGCCTACAATGCAGAAGACCCTGGTTCAATTCCTGGGTCAGAAAGATCTGCTGGAGAACGGATAGATTACCCACTCCAGTATTCTTGGGCTTCCCTGGTGGCTCAGCTGGTAAAGAATCCTCCTGCAATGCAGGAGACCTAGGTTCGACCCCTGGGATCCCCTGGAGAAGGGAAAGGCTACCCACTCCAGTATTCTGGCCTGGAGAATTCCATTCATGGGGTCACAAAGAGTCAGACACAACTGAGCAACTTTCACTTCCAAAATAGAAAACCCCAACGGAGACTCAAATGTTTTGAGCCACAAAGTTTAAGAGCTGTTAATTAGATGGAGAAGAGAAACACTGTTACGGAGCTTCTCCCCCGTCGGGCATCCCTCCGGTGACGTCTCCCGAAGAAGTGACTTGCGTGCAGCACAGACACGCCCCCCGGCTCCTGGAACTCCCACCTCCATCTGTCCAAGATGCTCTTGGATCTGGGCTCGACCGCCTCCAAAGGCCTCTCTCTCCTTAGTGTAAGCGTCAGCTCCAAGGAGACGCCTCTGTCCACGGCCCAGACTCCGGCCCCCTCCTCTCCCAGGCACCCTGCCTCTTGTCTCTCCGTCTGAGCCCCCTCGCTCACCTCCTCTGGGAAGTCCTCCCTGACCACCGCAGGCTCCCAGGGGCCCCTCTCAGAGCTGCTCGTCTCAGGCACGTGCCTAACCCAGCGTGAACCGGTCCTCCCTGTAAACTGCTTCGAAACAGAGTTCTCTTCCGCCCCTGCCGCTTTAGAAACCATGATGTCATCACTGGAAGAAGTGGATTCTGGAAAAGACTTTCTGGAAGAGGCGTACTTCTCTCGAGGCACGTGGTCTTCCCGAGGCTCCCCAAGGCGTCCCTCCCCCAGGGTGAGCTGCAGGCCAGCAGGGACCCAGACACACAGGCCGTGCAGCTGCTGGCCAGGGGTGGGGACTGAGGCATACACACTCCACGCCAAAGGGGCCTCAGGAGACAGCGGTGTGGACGCTGGGCCTGCCCGGGCGGGTGAGTGCGCCGCCCTGCGTCGGGGGCTCACAGGTGGCCGTCCCCCGCGCCACGTCCCCGCACGGTCCCCTCTGACGTTTGGAAACCGCTGTGCCCTGCCTGACTCCCCTGGGTTGGGCTGTGCAGCTGCTCTTTCCGAAGCGTTCTCCCCTCGTAAACACACACTTCTGTGGCCTCCAACGGTCGGAGCCAACAGCCCTCGGCTTTCCCCTCAGTGAGCTCTGCCCTCTGTTGTGCCAGGCCCATGTTGAGTTAAGAGCTGGGCTTGGCCGCCTTTGATGGGGGGGTGCACGTCACTGTGCGTGGCACGGGGGGTCCCCGGGGGCACAGGTGCCATCGGGCCAGCAGGGGCTCAGGAGCTGACCGGGCAGCGCTGCGGGGCTCTGCCCATGGCCGCCCGCGCCAGGCCCATCCTGGAGGCCTGGTGGACAGACAGCGGGCTCTGCAGGCACAGGCCTCTGTGGAGCCCCCTCACCTTCACGGGGACGCGCGCTCCCCGGGGCCGGGCCAGCAGGAGCTGGGGAGCGGGAGGCAGACCCCGGAAGGGGAGGCGGGTTGTGGGCCTGTCGCTGGGCTTCGCGGGACCGCCTGGCTCACTCACGGGACCCCGGCCTCTGATTACCTGCCTTTTAGCATTCCCTCCCACCCTCCTGCCGTCTGGGTCTAAATCCCCGTTGAATCCATTTTCACACTTCCCTGCACTCTCGCAGGCTTCTCCTCCCAGCGCCCACCTTTCAGCAGAGCTTGGCATCGCCGAGAAGCCCACAGGGGGTCTCCCGGGACACCAGGCCGCACACGGGCTCCGCCGCCTGCTGAGGGGCGCCCGCGGCCGGGCGAGGGGAACAGACGCGCTGGACTCAGGAGGCCCTGGACACACACACACGAGTCCACCTTCCTGCAGACGGTGGAGGACGGCAGGACTGACCTCCACGGACAGACGGGGAGCAGCGCCCCACGGACACCACGGCCACTGTCCCCACAGCCCGCCTCGATCAGCGCCCTCCCCACAACGTCCTGGACTCCCCAGGACAGTCAGGCCTCGGGTTTCTCTGGCTTTCCCCAGGAGCACACTGCTATTCTTGCAGAACGTATGTGCTAAGCTGCGGTCCAGGAAACGTGCCTGCATCTCTGGATCAGGGTCTAAAGCAGAGAGAACAGCCCTTGCAGGGCAAGAAGTCAGAGACGTTCACCTGAGCTGGGGGGGCCCGAGCCGCGCCTCCAGAGGAAGCCACACCCACCAACACCCGAGTGCCATGGTCAGCACACACACCGCGGTCAGCACACACACGCCGCGGTCAGCACACACACGCCGCGGTCAGCACACACGCCACGGTCAGCACACACGCCGTGGTCAGCACACACAGCCGCTCCCTGAACAGCACATAGAGATGAGGTGCCGGGCGCCTCCGTGACCTTCTCGGACCTTCTAGAGCCCAGGGACCAGCCCGATGCGCTTCCCTTCCCGTCCCATGGGTGAGGAGCGTGGGGCCTGGGGACATGGCTGGCTGCTGCCGCCAGGCGGTGGGGCAGGGCCGTCCACGAGGTCAAACACTGGGAGGGAGGGAAAGGAGTGGAGAGAGACTGGGAAGCGCAGTGGGAAAACAAGAGGGCCAGAAGGCCAGCTGGACGGGGCGACGGGCCTGGCCCACCGTCGCCCTCACGCAGGAGAAGTCAGCTACCCGCAGGGGCAGCATGGCCCTTGCTCAAGGGTAGGGAGGGTCACTGGCCCCGTGGCCCTGGACCCCGTCCCTGTTCCACAGCGCAGGGGACACGGCGCTTCGGCGCGTACTCCTGCCCGCACATCCGCCCGAGGGTCCACACTCAGGCTCCAGCATGCCGCCCCGCCCTCCAGCGGGCTCTGTGCCCCTCCTGTGGCCCAGTGTGGGAGGTCCCCATCAGGCCAACGACCCCTTGGTCATCTGGGTGGTGCGGTGCCCAGGCCTGGGGTGGGTTTACAGCCGACGCTGTGTCTGCGAGGAGTCCCCAGCCGGCAGGGCGCGACGTCCGCCTCTCCAGTGTCTCCCTGGCTCCCCTCCCCTCGAGGAGGAAGGTGGCACAGGGGCCATCAGACCTGGGGCAGGGAACCCTGTCCAGCGAGCATCCTGCCGCCTGTGTGTCCCGTGGCCAGTTCAGCTCTGCTGCCTGCCACCTGGGGCCCGGGACAAGTCATGCCCACCCCACGCCTGCTTCCTGCACGCGTATGACAGGCCCTGCCGCCTGGAGTGGCCCCGCGGCATGGACCAGGGTCAGAGCAGGCTTTCCCAGCATGTCTACGGGCACCGCTCATGGGAGCCGGAGGCTGGGGGCAGAGGCGGGGCTCTCGGAGGGTCTTCCAGGCCCCGGGCTCCTATGGCGCGCTGCTTGGGCCTCAGGGAGGTGGAAGTGGATGCCCATGCTAACAGAGAGGGGCAGGCGGACGCGAACATTCCACCCACCCTCGCCAGAATCAGAGTCAATTCAAGTGACGCACCTTCCCTCCCCACCTGCCCCAAACCGTGCCGCCTGGACCTGCCTCTCAGGTACACTCTCTGCCCTCGGCTGTCACGGGACAACACAAGACCCGGGAAAGCAGCCTGACCCGGAGGAGGCAGGTGAGCCCCCTCTGGCCCCCATGCCCTGGGCCCGCCTGGGGTAAAGCCCAGATCCATGGACACATCGCCAAGAGGAGAGCTGACCACGGCATGTAACACGGGATCCCGGGAGCCGCAGAGACCAGGCCGCAGCGTCCTTCGCGTTAGACGTCCTGATCGTTCAGTTCCCAGACACCTCACTGAGGGGTCTCCGGTGTTTAATAAGTCTGGTCCGACTGCCACTGTCTGACCGGGGCAGCAGCTGCTCCATCGGGAAGGCGGTGTGTTTTCTGGGCGTGCATAGGTGTCTCTTTGGCCATCTTTCTAGACTCCAGCCTCCCCTAGAAGACGTTCCCCGATCTCGGGGCTATTTCCGAGAGAACGCGTTGCACAGAAGCCAGGGAACGCGCATGCAGTCGCTGCTTTTGGAAACGGCACGTTTGAAAGTTTAAGATTTATGAGAAAAACACGCTACCACTTCAGGTTTCCAGAGGCACATTCAGACCCGGAGTGGAGAGGTATCGGGAAGGTCTGACTGAGCATGCAGGTCAGAGCCCGTCGGCCCTGAGCCGGGTCCCCTGACACGGAAAACACAGGCAAAAAGCAGGTCCCGCAAACAGGCCCCCTTACTCTCACCACCCAGAAAGTGAGCATGTTTTCCTGGGGTTCTCACAAGGCTGCAGGCAGGGAAGCTGAACGGACTCACAGGGGGCCCAGGCCTGCCCGGGGGTCACCAGGCTGTGCCCTCAGCAGCCTCCTGCTGCCCGGCAGCCCACACCCCTGCCACATGACCAGAATTCAGGACGTTTCGAGGGAATTCTGCCTGCGGTGGTTGGTACTGATGGCCACTTCTGCAGAGGCAAAACCCGAAAGACTCCAGTCCTCAGGCCTGACTAGGTCATCACAGAAAGAAATGTTCTTTAATAGTATTTCAGGGCACCCTTCCAGTTTTGAAGCAGGATAGATTTTGCTTATTGGAATTTGCACACAGAATTATTTCAACATGAGAATTTAAACATAAAGCCACGCCAAGCTGCTAAAAGATTCGCAGTGGACTGAGGTGGGAAGGGCTGGTTTAGAACCTGGATCAGGTAAACCCCAGGAATTCCCTGCTTTCCACGTCGAGGGGGGAGGGTTTCTGTGTTGAGAGCCACAGCAAGTGAGAAGAGGAGAGTCACCGAGGAGAAGGCCCCTGAGCCAGGCCAGGAGCAGAGGCAGCCTGGGGCCTCCCTCCCCCTGAGCCAGGCTCTCCTCGCCCCAGCGCGGAGGTCGGGGGCCTCTGGGCTCCTGGGACCGCGGTTCATGGGCACCCCCAGCCCGACCCCGCCCTCTCCTCTGGGTCTGGCTCCAAAGGCCCCAAACACCCTGGGGCCTGTGGGCACCAGAGGCAGACCATCAGAGGAGGCCTCCTCGCCAGAGATTCTGCAGAGCTGCGCCCTGGCAAGGGGAAGGGGAGCAGCCGCTGCTCTGAGATGATCAAAGCCTGGAAACAGAGCCGCGTTCAAAGAAACTCGGGGCGGGGGCGGGGGATAGGCGGGGACACCTCTGAGCATCCAGGGGCTTGTTTCTGCCCAGTCTTGCCCAATCCCCTTCCACGGAAGTAGGGCACTGACGTGACAAAACTCACTTGTGGGCTGTGACTTCGTCCTGCAGCCCCAGGGCTGCCCTCAGCGAGCACGCGTGTGTAAATACACGCTCACGCATGCACATACGTGCGCATCACGTGATGTGCCAACTGGGGGGAAATAGGAATAAAGGCAAAGACATTGGCCTTTTAGACCAAAAACACCGATTTAATCGAAGTATCTTATGCTTATCTACTTAGAGAACAAAAATAACATTTACTAAAACAATGGAGAAAGTTTAATTGCAGAATCCCATTAAAACATGACCTTTAAAGATGGATTTCAGTTCTTCTAAAAGTTAATACACCCAGTTCTTCCAAGTCCAAGCAAATTAAACTTCAATAGATTACCTGGTGAAATTGATATCTTGTTACTTGTTAAAATATGAGTCTGTTGAGAAAGATGTGATTTTTCCAATAGGAAAAGCAAATGAAAATACCACACTCTCACACATACGTAAGAGTCTTTAAAATGCTGACTCTTGTCTATAAAATAGTTCTATTTTAAGGGACAAGAGAAAAAAATGTTTAAACGTATTTGCACTGGAAGCTAATAATGCAAATTACTCGCTGTTTGGAAACAAGTTTAAAGAAAAAAAACCCGCCGAGCACTCAGGGACACTCCGCGAGCCCACAGGAGCCCCGAACCCCAAACCGTGGATTAGACGAGCAGGCAGGGGCTGGCCCAGAGGACCAGGGACGTGCAGGGACGGGTTTTAGCAGAGCAAGTCCAGGTGTGCACGGAGGGCCGACCACCCGAGGGCTGCCCCGCTGGAAGAGCCTGGCGGCCGCGCCCCTACTGTCCATGGGCTCTCCGCTCGGGGAGCAGGCGGACGCCCAGGTGCACCAGGCCCGCCTGCAGACCACCAGACTCGAGCCTCCACTGCCCGCCCCCAAGGCCGCTCTCCTGTAAAGGCTGACCTCCTCCTGCTCTGAGGTCAGTAAAGCTACGACACTGCCACCTACCACTCCCGGGCCACTCGCTCCTCCCCGAACGTGCAGAGTGCTCATCTATCTTCTCCTTCAGAAACTTCATAAAATGAATGGGACGTTCCCAGACGCCCCATGAAAGAAAGCTCCATATTAAGTCATTCCGTCTTCCTTGTAACCCCGGGATGAGGGTCACTAGCCGGACGGTACCCGTAACCTCGAGCACAGGGGAGAATTGGCAAAGTGCCGAAGTCCAGTGATTTGAAAACGAAGCACGGAAGCCAGCAAGACACCATCTGCAAATGGCTGTTTGGGGTTCGAAATACTTAAAAAAAACTTTTTCAGGCAGATTTTTAAACTCGAAGGGGTCTCCATGGCAGTTATAGAAAACCCTAATGAAGGAGGGATCCGTGAATGGATGAGTACCCGCCCTGTTTACAGAGGCAGACTCCTCTGTGTGCAACTGCACCCCCACCAGCCCTTAACACATGACTCAGCAAATGCAGAGCCAAGAATCAGGACAGCCTCACCCCATTTGCTGAGTGTGCTCTGCTAAAAACAAGCCCAAACAAGACGACAGCCCAGTGCCAGCATGTTCTGAGCAGTGAGCAGTCCACTTCGGAGGAGCAAACCTCCACATTTCATCAAAGTAGCTCCCACAAGGGTGTTCTGTAGTAATCTCAAAACCAAGCCCACCAGAAAATCTCTACAATACTTTCATTTCCAAATTTTCCTAGACCCTATTTTTAAAGTTTTTTTCTGTGTTCTTTCCTTTTTTTTTTTTTTATTAATCTGGATTGAAGAAAAGCACACATTTCATTTATTGTCTGGATTACAGATTCTTATTAAACAAACCAGAGCTCATTATAAAATCAATATCAACTTAGCCACCATGCCCCCAGGAGGAGCCACATAAAGGTCACTCCAAGAAATTCAAACAATTTTCCTGCTGGAAGGGCATGATTTTAATTACAGATACTATTAATTAGAGCTGTCGCTGGGACGCTTTTTTTCCTGTTAATTATCACAAACGCGGTCCTAAGTATGCATTCGCAACCTGCACTTTTGCCAGAACGAGTCACTTCTGCATGCAAGCCCAACCTTTCCATTCTATCAATATTTCATATTTGAATTTCAAAGCGTATCAAAGGATGCCATGCTTTCTAAAACCCTCCGCCCGTGTGATCTCCCGTCTCTCACACACGGAACAGAACCGGTGTGATAATTTATTTATGTCCTGGCACAGGCCTGGCCCAGCAGACCCGGCTGCCTATACTGGCCTTGCTCAATAGAATTTCTGGATAAAGTCTTACTAGTTGGTGTGACATTTTTCCCCAAGCTTCTCCTTCAAACGTGCTTTTTCTTTTGCTTTGAAGCAAAGCTAGCTCTGCTCTTGAAATGCCATCTCCCACACATCTGAAGTTGCTGTTTCTTTAATAAGAAAAGACTGCACCGACCAGGCTTCTGACCCCCTCCAGAAAACCAGAGGTTCTCTTCATTCAACAACACCACCAAGAGTTTTGAAACGGGGAAGAAGGCTGTCTTCTGGTCTCTTTTGAGCAGAGTGATTTTATAAACTCATCCCAGTGGCTTATGCGAGACAGGGTCAGGGTGTTTCTCAGACAAGCTCCCGGGGGCGGGTGGCTCTGGAAAGGGCTTGAGCAGCCTCCAACAGTGCAACTGTGATGACAGAATGGAAACATTTATAGATGTGACTGCGAAACAGGACGCACTATCTACATGACATACGCCGTACCAGTCACATGACCCGAGGAAACAACGACTCCGCTCCAGTCCAATGGGAGAGAGTCTTTTACAAAATAGACGACTGAATTTTAAAGAAGATGATTGAGTAAATTACTTTCCCAGGTGGAAAATACACTTAGAGTTACATTATATTTTCTGTTAAAAGCAATCAAACGCCCTGACTGGCGTATATTCCGGGCCTGCACGGCTGTTAGAACTGGAAGACTGTTTTCCTCAGAGAGCACTATTACACCTGGAGTGTGTGCTCCAGAACCCCCAAACATTCTGTGGACTTTTCTCCTGTCCACTTCGGTCTGAAGCTGCCTCCCCTCACTCTCATTGGTCCCCATTTGTTTCCAGGTATGTTGGGACTGTTCCTGTAGCCCCCTGCCCACACACGCTCCCCCACCATGGCTCTCCTAAAGACACCTTGGTTTGCTTTCCAGCCATCAGCCTGAGATTCCACGTCATCCAAGACACAGCAAAGGTGGCAACAGACAGGGTCAGAGGGTCTTTTCATCTAAGACCCTGAGGAAGTCAATGATGTAAGAGACATCTTCGTACATCTATACAATCAATTTATCTTGCAACTCTGGTGTTTTTTTTTTTTTTTATTACTAGTGGCCAAACTAAGAAAGATAACAGATAATACATAATTCATGTATTGTACATTCTCCACATTTCTAATTAGCAGCCTGCTTTCACAGCTAACGTGAGACCATCCCAGAACAGCCTAAGATTAACTTAGAGAAGGAAAACCGGGGTTGCAAGGCATTTACATGAATGCTAATGAGAAGTTTCAAGTCGTCATCACACAAGAACCCAAACTATGAACAACTGCCGGGCATGGGGGAGGCCTGTTCTAAGGGTGAACGGAATGGCCATGGCACCGAGAAAAGTGTCTCTTTACCTGGTAGGCGTCGGTGGCATCTGGGCCCGGGTCACCCACCAGTCCGGAGAGCTTCTCCTTTAGCCTGTAGTGAGAGTTGTGTCGCAGGCAATAGATGACGCCGGACGCCAGCAAGACCCCCACGATGACCACGATGGAGACCAGGGTGAGCACCACGAACTTGGTGGAGTCCTCCCGCGCAGCCTGGTGAGGCAGAAGCTTGATTCTGCTTCTCTGCAAACAGGAGAGGGGGCGGTGAGAGGTGAGTACCCAGCTCCTGAAGACAGTCCTTTCCAAAGACACCCACAGGGGTAAAGCTCTGGGCTGGCACCGGACCGACCCGAGGGCGTCCAGCCGTGCAGCCCCCGGCCCAGGTCCAGGGTCCTCTGGACATAGCGCACCTGGGTCAGCAGGGCTTTCACCAGGAAGGTCAGCAGCGGCATCGCTCAACTCAACGACAGGAAGTATCTGGGCCCTAACTCACTGCCTTAAGGAAAACAAAGCCTTTCTCCCTTCTCAACGGGTAAGAGGGGCATTTAGGGCCACCACCGAGGCATCTGGGGTGGAGAGACCGGTGGGGTGGGGGGGTAGAAGCCGCAGCACAGGTCAGACCAGGGGCTGAGCTGCGAAGGCAGGCGACTACTCCTGGCTACACTGCAGGGGGAGGCCAGTTCAGAAGTCCTGCTCTCCTTCGGAGGCGCACCCCGCCCCCCTCCGCCGTACAGACCACCGACGGCGGGGCGGGGCGGGGGCGCTTGCACCCACACAGACCCCCACATCACGCACTGGGGCAATTTTCTTTGAAAGCAGGGGTTTTTCAAGGAAAGACAGGGGCTCGCGATGGTCCAGGAGTTCACTTCTCGGTGGGTGAGAGGTAAGAGAGCCCAGGTCCATCAGCTTCTCAGGCTTGATGAGGGTGGGGGGTGGAGGTCAGAACACCCTTTCGGTGCGTCTCACCGTCTCCGTGCGCCCAAAGCTGCACAGTGCTCGCCCTCATTAGCTTCATTATAAGGAATATTAGCAACAATTAAAAAACGCCAGGGGGACGATGGACCGGCTCCGGCCAGCACGCCGTCCGCAATTACCCGGGAAATGAATAGAGACGCGCCCGCCTCAGTGCGGGTCGCTACGGGATGAGCACAATTAGCAAACTCCTTTCCACCACCTAATTTCGCGTGGTAACAAAATGGATTTTTCCCCATGAATGCCTGGCCGGCCTATTCATTATCTCCCTTCTATTAGTGATTTTCTGCGCCGCGTTCGGCCTCCAGCTCCTCACTTCCTCCGGCTCCCAATGTACACAGGGCCTCTTATGTCAGGCCGGGCCGTTTTTATCTTGTAATCATAAAGGCCACCAAAGCAATTATCGCCGGTCTTGACTGGAAAAGCTGGTCATTAATTAGCCTCCTTTGCCTTCCGTGCGGCGGATTAGTTGATGCCAGGACTGGGTTAATGGAAACGCGGGCGAAATGAGAAAAGACGCCGGATTTTCTTGCCTGGATGCTCGGATCCGAGGAGGACGGCAGGTCCGCCCGCGGCGGGAGGGACGGAGGCGCGAGTACTC
>NW_011495061.1:1320141-1320280 GCF_000754665.1 Bison bison bison | reverse complement strand
GGCCCGGTTCCTCCACACCAGCTCCAAGTCTTCGCAGCCCAGCCGGGACGGCAACAAAGGGGGCGCGGCTGGCCCAGGGGCGTCCCGCTGCCCCCGCCTCGGCGCTCCCGGCCATCACGGCATCCCCACCCCGCCCAGG
>NW_011495061.1:1316467-1320041 GCF_000754665.1 Bison bison bison | reverse complement strand
AAACACCACCCGCTGGCCCTTCGGTTCCAGGCGGGAGGCCGTGAGCGCGCAGGAGCCCCCGAAGGAGGCCGGCCGCGGCCTACACGTTACCCTGGCCCAGGCCTGTGGCGGCAGGAGAGGTCCCGGCGGGGCGCGCACCCCCACCCCGGAGGCTCTTCCAGGGGAGGCCAGGCGGCCTTAGCGTCCTTGATGCCAGAACCCAACCGATGCCGTGACCAGCAGTGTGCTTGGCCTGGGGAGCGGAAAGGAGCCTGCCTGCTGCCCCTGGCGCCGCGTTTAGAATTGCCTCAGAGGTCAAAGGAGAGCGTCCAGGAGCGGGACTGCGGGTCCCTCCTCCCGGGCCCGTTGCCCAGTCCCCGCGGGGTTCCAGCTGCCTCCGGAGGGTGTAGGACTGGACCCACGCCCACGGAGCCCCCTCTTCTACGCTCCTGCCCGGCTCCCCGCTTCCCCGGGCCGGAGCTGCCCCCCAGGGAAGGGATGGCCGGGGTCGGCAGGCTGGGCGGACTGGGAGAGGTGTGGCGAGGCTGAGGATGGCGGGCGGGGCGGCTGGAGCAGGTGGGGAGAGGAAGGATCTGACGCGGCTGCAGGGATGCGGGGCTCGGAGAGGCCGGAGACCCGGTTCTGACCACTGTGGTGTGAGGCCGCAGGAGCTTAGCGGCCGGCTGGGCGGCCTGCCTGCCGCTGGCGCCGGGGCACTTCAGCCGGACCCTGACAAGTCCCGCTCCTGGCGGGCCCCTCAGAGACTCTACAGAGAGCCGCCGGGAGGGTGCGGAGGCGGGGACTGTCGACTGCAAGTCCGGTCTTAGGAATCTTGGAAGAAACAAAAATTTATATTC
Source organism: Bison bison bison (assembly GCF_000754665.1). NCBI lineage: Eukaryota > Metazoa > Chordata > Mammalia > Artiodactyla > Bovidae > Bison > Bison bison. Next base: position 1,319,205 of record NW_011495061.1, on the reverse strand, counting down.
ATGTTTTTAAAATTAAAGAGCATAAACTCCCTCCTTGTCACAGTGATTGTGTTGAAATAATTTAGGATTATTTTATCTCCTTTCTTTTTTGTAGAGTTAAAAAAATCTCAGGATCCCTGCTAACCAGGAGAGGTGAGAGAAGGACACGTGTGCTTTCGCTTAAAGGCGAGTCTGACCCTCCGTCCTTCCGGGCGTAACCGGGTCCCCGGGGCCCCCTGCGGAGCGCCTGCCACACAGGTGCTTTCCTGCCATCGCAACCTGGGGCTGAGCCCTGCAGAGAGCCCTCCACTAATTAGAGGCATCTTGTCAGTCTTGACTTGGAATTGAAAGAAAATAATGCTTAAATATTTATGACTTTGACATTTACAGTCAGGCGTCTTTTAAAAGCGGACCGCCTCCTTCTGTATAGTGGCAGCTCGCTTCCCTCCGGAAAGTTTGGAGCAGGAAGGAGGGGGGTTGGAGGAAGCAGTCCCAGCAGCCTGGGCACACAGGGAGCGTGGGGTGTCATGTACCCTAGGACGTAGGGGACACATATACAACTGGCACCCATAACTGAGTTTCAGAAGTAGGAAAAGTGTGCTTTTTAAAAATAGTTCAGGAAGAGTTAAGTCAACTTTATATCAGGTGAGATGCATCTTGAGAGTAAACTGAAGTACAGTAGTACATATTTTTCCCACTCAACCATCTCCACCTGCAGCTCCTTGAATTTATAATATAAAATATTTCAGAAGCTGTGGTTTGAAATACACGTGTGACCACAGAGTCAATCAGTGGAACTGCCCTTAGGACCCACAGACATTATCCTGACCTAGTTAGACTATTTTGATCTGTGCTTACAAGTGGAGGTGCATGGGGCTTCCTTTCTGTTATCTTCTGAGCCATTTCTGGCAAAATATCTTCAGAACGTTTTTTTTAGCAGTCCATGTGGTAATCTTAAAATAAGAGAGGAGAAAAAAGAACACTCTATACCCAAGCTTGACTGAGAATTGAGGCAGCCACACAAATATAAAACTTTATGGTAAAAATATTTGTTGACAGGTAGAAAAATTTAATATTTTTCTAAGACTGTGCTATGTAAACAGTTAGCAAGAGTAATTCATTACCTAAGTCATTGACTTCAGTTTTAAAACACACTTGCACCCAAAAACTTATATGGGCACTGGCATATAGCAATTTCATTGATACTAAAGTTCTTATACTGTGGATGTTACTATAATGGTAAAGATATTTTTCTCTGTAAAATTTAAAAATTAATTTTAGGGACTACTAATGAGCTGCTAAAACAAGTCTGTCTTTGGTTTCCCAGATGAATCATCTTAGAATTACTTGGGAATTTCATGCTAAATTTACTAAAATATATTTGCTAAGATACAGTAAGTATCACCTTAAAGCTGATCAAAAAATTTTAACATTTTTCAGGCCATGGGAATGACCAAACTTAAACATATAGAGGGGGGAGGTGTCTTAAAATATTTTAAAAGTATTTTTAAAAGCTGTTAACTGAACTATTTTTAATTTGGACCCTGCCACAGAATTCTAATAAATGAGAGAAGTCAGGCGGAAATAATCATGTATTAATTCTCTGCATTACAAAATCTTTTCAGAAGCTATTATCAGAGCAAGAGGCATTGCGGTCTGAATTCAGGGTGGGAGAAATCCTTTGTGCAGCTGAAGGCTATTGTTCGTCTGTGCAGATGAAATTGTACTTGCAAATCTGCCATTCAAGTAGCCAAAAAGAAAAAAAAAAAGGTCTATAAGGGCAAAAGAAAACAATCTCCAAGAAACAATTATTGTTAAATATAAACTTTAATGGAAATAAACTGGGGATACGCTGTTTTAAAATAGGCTATTTGTGAGGTGTTTTCCAGGCATAGTCAGAAAAAGAAATACATAAAAGGTGATGAACTGTCTATTTGCATCTTTAAGCGCTCCTGGAAGGTCAGTTTTGGGGAGACACTCTGTTTTCCGGTGTCAGGGAAGATTTACGACATTTATGTTTAAAGTGGGAAAAACACTCCCCTGTGAACCAATTTTTAGCAGAGCTTCATAAGCACCAAATTGTCTTGAGCGGGGTGGTGGGGCGGAGTGGGATCCGGGGAGGGGGCTCATGGCCCGCAGCGCTCCGCGAAGGGGCGGGCGCGCCTCGGCCGGGCCATCGCTCAGACTCCGCGGCAGGTTTACTGCACCCGAACTCGGGCTCCGCCAATCGACTCGGAGCGCGGCCGGCGCGCACCGTCGGTCGGCGGCCTGCCTGGACCCGGGCGCGCCCCCAGGGTCGGCGGTCCACTGGCTCGCCCCTGCTTTCCAAGGAGCTTCCCTCGGCAAGGACCCAGCCCTTCTCAGCACTGAACTTTCCGCTTCGTCTCCTTCGCGGAGTCTGAGAAGCCGCCGCCTGGAATCGCCTGGAATCGCGCGAGTGAGGCCCCGGCTGCGGCGCCGCTCGGAGCGGGGTTCCCGGGGGCGCACGGCCGTTTTCGGCCCCTCCCCTTTCGACAGGCCCGGTCTTTCTCCCTCCTCCTTCCCAGTCCCTCCCCCCTTCCTATTTACGCGATCCGCACCGAGGTCAGAAAGATCAGACCGCAGTGCTGGACACAAAGGGTTCAGGGTTCCTGGGCGCCGCTGGTATTCATGGCACCGAGGGGTTCCCAGGCGGCCTCAGCTCGTTTCCCGGGGACAAAGGGGGGGGGCATAACCTCCCCTGCCACAAAGCGCGCGGGCCGCGGAGCACGGATCGATGC
>NW_011495061.1:1315701-1316367 GCF_000754665.1 Bison bison bison | reverse complement strand
CGATGCTTCCTGCACACAGGCCTCCACCTTCTCACACTTCGGTTCGAGTTAAATTCAGAGAAGGTGGGTTTGCCTTGCAGCGCGCTTGACCCCAGGCGGGGAGGCTCCCCGGTGCAGGCCTGGGGCCGCTGTCTGCGCACTTCGCTCAGCCACCGGGCCGCAGGGCCGGAGCGCGCGGGGCCAGGGCCGGCCCTTGAAGCTGGGCAGCCGGGCGGAGCGCGGTGAGCACTGCGGCCCAAGCGGCGGCGGCTCCCGGCCCCTCACTCTCCGGCTGTGTGTTTGGGTGGTGGACGGGCAGAGGTGACGGAGACGACAGCCACAGCCGTCCAACGCGGAGCAGCCTCCGAGCACTGATAGCGCCAAAGGGCGGGAGTCCATCTCCGGCTCGAAAAGGCCTCTTCGGCTGAGGTTCCCACCCCTAGGTCGGGGTCTGCCCGACGGCCCCGAGCGAGGCTGCTGGAAAACCCGAAGCAAGTCTCAGCTCAGAACCACGCAGGGAGTGCTGAAGGAAGGAAATCAAGTTCCTCATTCAAACAGCTCCGCGTCAGAAGTTTCTCTGGCAAGCGCGCGCCCGCCCCGCCAGGGAGGGGGCCGAGAAGGCGCAGGTTCCTTTCGGGGGAGGAGAGGCGGCCGCGCCGAGGCGATTCTCCACCGGGCGGGGAGGTC
>NW_011495061.1:1314767-1315269 GCF_000754665.1 Bison bison bison | reverse complement strand
CAGGCAGCCTGCTGCGAGTCAGAGCTAGTCCCTGGACTGGGCTCTCTCCAAAGCTCGGGTCGCCCCCCCGCCCCCCTCCTCCCCCGCCGCGTGCAGCCTCCATCCTTCCCCGGCTCGGGTTCCTCTCCGCGCCACCTACATGCCTGGCAGGTGCCTCCTTCAGTGGGACTCGTCCGCTCCCTCCCGCCCCCGACCCAGCCCCTGTCCTTTCTCCGATGGCCCCACCAGTGCCCACGCCCCGGCCCGGCGTCCCTGGTTACCTGCAGCGGGGCGGGTGCGGGTGCCCAAGCCGGAGGAGAAGGGGGACGTGTGCCCGGCCAAACAGCCTCGGGGTGCGGCGGCCGCGGGCAGCGGCGGCGCCATCACCACTGCCAGCCTTTTCCCGGCGCCGGAGCCACAGACAAGCGGGGCCATCCTGCTCCTGACCACAAACTTCTCGGGCAGCCGGCGGAGACAAAGGTGCCGCGCGCCGCAGCTCCCCCGGCCGCGGCGGCGGCGGCGG
>NW_011495061.1:1313515-1313715 GCF_000754665.1 Bison bison bison | reverse complement strand
AACTTTTGCCATCGTTTGGTCCAGGCTGGCCGCGGGGCCGTCTGCCCAAGACGTCGGACTGAGATGACGGGGAGACGAAGGCGTCGAGCCGCCCAGGTCGCAGGCTCGGCCTGGCCCACCGGCCTGCGGGAAGGGCAGAGCGGTCACACGGCTCAGGGCGCGAGTCAGCCAGGCCGTCGGCGCCCCAGGTCAAACAGGGG
>NW_011495061.1:1312096-1313117 GCF_000754665.1 Bison bison bison | reverse complement strand
GCCCCTCCCCACCCCCAGGCCCCTGGCTCGCTGCCCCAAGACCAGCCGCGCGCCGAGGCCCCCTCAGGGCCACAGAAATGCCTAAACCCTCCGCCCGGTGCTCAGGACACGAGGGCCTGCGAAGGGCTCGTCTCCAGCTAAAGTGTCCCAAGGACTCCTTCCTCTGACCGAAGCAGAGAACTACCTGTGTTTGGTGCTTCCCTGATGGCTTAGATGGTAAAAAAATCTGCCCGCAGTGCAGGAGATTCGGGTTCGATCCCTGGGTCGGGAAGATCCCCTGGAGAACCAGAATAGCAACCCGCTCCAGTATTCTCGCCTGGAGAGTTTTGTGGACAGAGGAGCCTGGTGGGCTACAGTCCATGGGGTCGCAAAGCGTCAGACAGGACTGAGCGACTAACACTTGAGGGGCCGCGAGTGGAGCGCTTCAGCGAACCCGGGCTCGCTAGGCCTGGGAGGGCCCGAGCTCGTGGGGGCTGGAGGTCTGCGAGCCGCTATGCCCGGCTGCCAGAAGCGCGAGCGGAAACTCGGTTCTGGGGTGGGGGGCAAAGGGGAACCAGGCTCCTCTCCAGCTGCGCACCCCAGCCCCACACAGCCGGCAGGACACGTGGGGGCCACCCCGAACCTCGCGTCCCCGCGCGGGGGTACAGGGTGCAGACCCCCTCCCGGCCGCCCTCCGCGGGGCCCAGGTACCTCCTGGAAAGAGGAGGTGAAAGGGAGGAGGCGGGAGGGCCCCCGAGAGCCGGGGAGGCCTGCGGGAGGGGACCTGCGGCCCTCAGCCTGGCTGGGAAGCGGCCTCTCCATAGCAACCGCCTGTGCGCGCGCGCGCATGTCTGTGTGCGCGCTCGTTTGTGTGCGGAGGAGTGGGCTCGCGGGCCTCCTTGGCCCGGGTGGGGGGATCTCGAGCCCTGGGGACGGGGGACAGGGAAGTTCTCTCCGGAACAGGGGGGCCGGCCTTTTCGAAGGTGCTGGGGACTCTGGGATCTGGGCACACGGCGGCAGGCACCGGCCGAGCAGGGGGGAT
>NW_011495061.1:1300859-1311996 GCF_000754665.1 Bison bison bison | reverse complement strand
GGTGCAGCCGAGCCCCTCGCGTGGCTGGGAAGCGCACGGAGGGGACCCTGCCCGGGCCCCCAGCGACGCGCGAGGGGCTCGGCTGCACCCTCCCCGCCGGCGCCGCGGTACATCCCTCTGGCTTTCCTCGCGCTCCACTCGATGGCCGGGAGCCACCACCAGGTGTGAGGACCCCCCTCGGGCGGGCTGGGGAGTGGCCCGGGGAGGCCCGGTCCCTTGCCTCGGTCACCAAGGTGGCGCGGCCCCCATGCGCCTCCCGGCCCTACGGCTGCGCGAGCAGGACCGCTGCCGCGTGATCTAGAGCCCCTGGGGTGGGGTGGGGGTCAGAGGGTCGGCGACCCCAGAGGGGACGTGCAGCTCAGAGCCAGATACTGTCCTGCTTTCCACAGACACCATAGGACATGTTAAATAAGTAAACAGTGCTCGGTACATCCATTTTATTCTGCTAGTTCTCCCATTGTCCCAAAGGGTTTCAGTTCCGACATCAAAGCTGCACGTTCCGGGTTTCGTCTGAATTTGAAAGCCGAGTCTTTCTAGTGCTTTCAGAAAGGGTGGGAGGCGCCCTGGAGGCACAGTAGGTTTGCTCGGGGTCACTTTAGTGTAGAGTTAGAGGGGCCTTAAACTCTGAATGCGGTTTTCATAAGCAGAAAAGTCTTCTCTCACCCCACACCACATGGTATGTTCTTTGTGGGGTCCTGACTTGCCAAGTTCCCCTACCCTTTCCTCTCCGACACCCCCAACCCCACCCCAGGACACCACCCGGACTCCAACACTCCCTCTCAGAGCTTAAAGATAAACGGATTGCCTAGGGAATTCATTAAAGAAGGTATTTGTATTTTAGGTTCTGATCCTTTTCAGAAACTGATAAATTAATCCACCAGATTTTCATTCTATTTCCCTTTATTTTAAAATCCTTTCTTATATCCAGGGCAAGGAAAAATGTATCTATCTTTTAATTCTTGAAAATACTTTAGTAGGAAAGTGTTTTGACAATAATGTAAGACCAAGTTCAGCTTATAACTTGGAGAATGTTAGGATTTTGGTTTTTGTCCTCAGAGCTTAGACTTCATTTAATAATAAATTCCAATTTACGATTTCAATGACATTTTCAGAGAAAGGCTTTACACGTGATGCAGAGTGTTTCTGAGAGGCATGTTGACTGACATTATTTATATATGATGAGTATATTATTCATATAAAAGTTAGGATTGTCTGGCTGATGAATAAAAAGAATAGCATATGTGAAATTCTACAAAGTATCTGAACAATATAAATAGTTTAAAATGACATGTTGATTTTGCTAAGACTTCTTTTAAAGTGAAGTTCACATTTGTTATGTGTAAAACCTAATGTTCTGTGTTAAAAATCTCATTTTCAATTTAGGGAACACCAAACTGTTATAGATCACATACTTAACTGATTAGAATAAAGTTCCAATGAACTAAATTATCAAAGAAAATGTATTTTAAAACAACATAGAGAAAGACAATCATGGGAAACATTATTATAAGGCAAAACAATACCTATTTCAGAAAATTTCAATATTATGATAAGATAGAAAATGGCAAAAACACCTTCTGAAATACTTGCCTGATTTCACAAAATCTGACTCAGTTTTGTTAAAAATATAGAATGGCACATGAATTATATTTAAAATGCTTTTGATTTGTAAATCCATACAGATGACTTTAAATTATAAAAATGAAATTTGATCCTTTTGAATATTGTAGCTATGTATATGTTGTATTTTCATACTTATGTAATTTTAAATAACGTAACATTTTATATCAGTGAATGAACTTTGGGAAGTAGGATGCTTTAATTGGTCAGCCTCCTAGTGAAACAGTAACTGGCACAGATAATTTTCTAAAAAGGATGCTTGTACAGGTCAGTATAGACGACTCAGAATTGAACGGCATTAGTTGTAAATGGCAGTATTTTCAGGGGCAACATTTGGAAGAGCTTTAGACACTAATGTCAAGTCCTTCCTCTTGGAGACAGAGGACAAGTCTCTTGCATGTCTGAGTACAGTTCTCACCAGGCTCCCTTGCACACCAGAGAAGGACTATCAGATTTACAAAGAGGGGTGATTCTTTAGCAACTTTAACACGTCGCTGCAAAACCTTTAAAACTGAGAGGAATGGAAAAATAATAAAATTATTGGTTCAGATATTTTACTTTATTTCAAGAAAAATGTAAATTCTTTACTCAAAGAAAGTCTTTTGGTTTTTAAAAAATTGCCAACATAATTCAGCTTTTATTATTAATTCTCATTTGGCTCATGTTCAGATTGATCTAGAGCTTCCCTGGGGGCTCAGTGGTAAAGAACCTGCCTGCCAATGCAGGAGACTTGGGTTTGATCCCTGGGTCGGGAAGATCCCCTGGAGGAGAAAATGGAAACCCACTGCAGTGCTCTTGCCTGGAGAATCCCATGGACAGAGGAGCCTAGCGAGCTACAGTCCACGGGGTCGCAAAGAGTCAGATGTGACTGCGTGCGCATGGGCACGCACACACATATACAGATTGATCTAGAATTTTTGAAATCCAAAAATAGGAACTCTGTTATGAAACAGAGTTTCAATTCCCTCCAATGGCTTAACATGATCACACAAAAGCATCATATTAAAACCAAAAAAATGGATTTCAGCTAGAGTCTGTGCTTGAAGGGTTGATTAACAAATATGTAGGAATTTTAGACTTTTTCAAACTTTGAAATCACAGTTCCTGTAAGGACAGGAAAAGTTTTGAAGCCTGACTATTGTTATTATTAGTCTGTCCATTAAAAGTAGCATTCTGAAAACTTCCTGGGGACAGAGGTTGAGAAACAGCAGTCTCGCTACAGGTTGATCTGGTTTTTATTCTCTAGATGCTAGCCTAGGAGATATATTATTTTCAATCTACCTCTTTGTAAAGATCTTTATTATTTACAAAACAATGCTGTAAAATACATATTTAATAATTGACATCCAGTATAGTAAATATACTGTATGTTCAAACTAGATTTTATTCTTCACAAAACTGACCTGAAATTCTGTAAAGTGTGGCGAATACTGGCAAGAAAGACTCATTACCATCGACCGAGCACCTGACTTTGTTGAGAATGTGTGCATCAGGCCATTAGGCTCAGAGGAAGCACAGGAGCGCTGTGAAGCCTGCGCGGCTTCTCTCTCCTTTGCGGCTGGAAGTGCCTCCACACGCTTTGTCATACGTGTCACATGAACATTACATATGCACGTCCACTACCGTTGTTTGGAAATAGTTTATTTTTTCCCTGAAATTGCTTGGGAATTAGAAGAACAGTAACTCACATCAGTGTTTGCTTCATAATTATGCATTTCAGCTTCCTACTGTCCACATATACTTTTTTAGGAAAACACGGACGGGTGTATGGAGATAGGTTCCCGGGTGTATGAAGACGATGCTTTTGTGTGATCATGTTAACTGTAAAACCATCACAGCCTGACAGTGGGTTTAGTACCTGGAGTCCGCAGAAGAGCACTGGGTATAAAGTGGTCTTTTCTGGTTTTACATTGCAAACATTGCACAAGTGTTGAGATCTAATGGGCACAGAGCTCCTGGAAGCAGCCAGCGGCGTGGCATCTGACACCGCATGGAGCAGTCCCAGAGAACTCAGGGTTAGCTGTCACTCTGAGAAATCCAGTAATGGCCCTTCAGGATTCCGAACGAATTCACCCATAGCTGCCAAGTAGCCGAGTGAATAAAGAACAGTGGGGTCTCCTCTGTGGATGCAGCACCATGCACGTTCGCACTCAGGGAGTCGGGGACACAGTCAAGCAGCGTGCAACCAGTGTGCTCCGCACACAGGGCGCCGTGGTGGACTGAGACACCCACCCCATGTACGCACATACATACAATCCCCCGAGATCTTTCGATTCAAACCCTTTAGGAAATTACACACTTCCTTCGACCTTTCTCCGTCACATTTGAAATTCTCGTTCAGAATTACCTGGGGATGTGCTCAAACAAAACTCGGAATCTGGTTTTATGTTTTCGAAACATTTTGGATTTCTCATTCCCCGAAGACGCTATTATTTACCCTGATGGCTGTCTAGTTCACTGTCCTATTGCCAAATGGCTTCTTGAGTATTTTAAAAAATAAACCTTTAAAGAAAGATTACTTTCGACCGTTAAGAATACTTTTTAAAAGGCCATTTACATGGGCAGTGCCCAAATGTGGTGTGCTGGGGCGTGGGGCTTCCTGGGTAAGGCCCCTGTGGGCTCAGTGTGGTCAGAGCAGATGTGGTTCCTTCTGTTCTGGTGGATGTCCTGGTTTCCATGACAACGGCCCCTCTGTCCTCAACGTCCTTCTGAGGGTGAGGCTTGAGGCTTTCTCATCCTCTGTCCCACTGCGGTCAGGTGTGTCCCTTCCTGCAGACCACAGTGGGCTCTGACCTCCTACTGTGGTCCCCGCCCGAGCCAGCACAGGTCGGCCACGTCCCGTGTCCGCAGGGGCACTGCCCTCAGCCCTCAGGGTCCACCCCTCCATCTGACCCCTTCCCTTCTTGCTGTGACCTGTGCCAGCTCATCCCCAGGTCATGGGACCCTCTCCTCCCACCATCCAAGCTACAGGCACACACACCTCCTCACCAGGTCACACACCACCTACAACATGCGTCAGCCATGTCACACGTGTACAACCCTCTCACACACATGTGCACACGTCACTCACCTACAGGCACACATACAGCCTCACCAGGTCACACACCACGTAGAACATGCATCAGCCACGTCACACGTGTACAACCCTCTCACACACATGTGCACACGTCACTCACCTACAGGCACACATACAGCCTCACCAGGTCACACACCACGTAGAACATGCATCAGCCACGTCACACGTGTACAACCCTCTCACACACATGTGCACACGTCACTCACCTACAGGCACACATACAGCCTCACCAGGTCACACACCACGTAGAACATGCATCAGCCACGTCACACGTGTACAACCCTCTCACACACATGTGCACACGTCACTCACCTACAGGCACACATACAGCCTCACCAGGTCACACACCACGTAGAACATGCATCAGCCACGTCACACGTGTACAACCCTCTCACACACATGTGCACACGTCACTCACCTACAGGCACACATACAGCCTCACCAGGTCACACACCACGTAGAACATGCATCAGCCACGTCACACGTGTACAACCCTCTCACACACATGTGCACACATGACTTCCCATGTGAACATGCATCGTCTCATACACTCTGTAATGCTGGTACTGTTGAGTGGAGCAACTGTTTCCTACTCAGCATCACGACGGGGCCAAGTTCCTCTGAAGTTCTCACCTGGTGTCCAGCTAAACAGCTGCGGTTACTTTCCAATCAGACTTCCTGCTTGGGATTAAGGCGCCTGCTGAGAAACTCCCGCTCTGCTCACATTACTGGGGGGCCCAGGGGCCACCCAGACTTCCAGGTGGTGCTAGGGGTAAAGAATCCACCTGCCAATGCAGAGACTTAAGAGACCCAGGTTCAAGCCCTGGGTTGGGAAGACAACACTTACGTCAAACAGACAAAGACAATCATGGAGATGCCTGGTAGGAAACTGTGGATCTTCCCCCCACTTTCGGAGCCTGGTCTACCTTCTTTGGGCTGCCCTGGTAACTCAGTCGGTAAAGAATCTGCCTGCAATGCCAAAGACCCAGGTTTGATCCCTGGGTCAGGAAGATCCTCTGAAGAAGGCAATGGTGACCCATTCCAGTATTCTCGCCTGGAGAACCCTATGGACAGAGGAGCCTGGAGGGTTACGTCTATGGGGTTGAAGAAAGTCAGACACGACTGAGGTGACTTAGCACACCCACACACCGGCAACCCAGTGAGGTGGTTTAGAGAAAGGACTCCCACCCAACTGCTGCCGCTTCCTGGCTCTGGCCTGAGTGAGGAGCTCCAGTCCTTGGTGGCTCTGGAAACGGAGATGAGGAGGGTGGCCCGTTGGGCGTGTTGGAAGGGTCACAACAGAGGGCTGGCCTCGGAGCAGGGTGGAGGTCCGTGCTGGGGCTCTTGCTGCCCATTGTTAGCGTTTTCTCCGCCTGTGGGCGCCGCCATCATTTCCACTGAGGCACATGGAGGTCCTGAGTGCAGACAAACGCTGACGCTGTGATTTAAGGTGACGCAGCTCAGCAGCAGAAGTGCAGAGAGGAAGAGGTGCCTGCAACAGAGGCGGGAGGCCCCGCGCGTCTGAGAGCAGGCCCCCAGTTCCGCCCCTGCTCCCTGCACCCCTGGCCTGCAGCTTCTCCCAAGGGCCGTCAGAGGGACGGTGGGGCTTCTCGGGGTCTGGAGGCGGGACCTTGAGCAGGAACTCGGGTCTGTCGCCGGGCTGCAGGCCCAAGGCAGGTCACGGCGGGAGCACGTCTGACCTGCCCCGCTGGGCCCCCTGCGGTAGCAGCGATGATGGTTAACAGCTGTCGTTGAACAGAATCCCCGAGGCGCCCAGCCCCTCCGTGTCGGTGAAGGCCGCAGGGGTCTTCCTTCCAACATCACGCGACCCAGCGCTGCTCACCCGACTTCAGGACCAGAGTGCCCGGAGCGATCTACTGCTTCCGGTTTTCATCCTCCAAGGAAAATCCCCGTGGTTATCCGATTTCAGCAAACACTGCCAAAACCGCGGGGGTTTCACAGTCCCGAGCGCTCTGACGTTCACGCTGTAGACGCCGAGGGGAAAGCCGGGTGACCGGTCCTGGGGCTCTGCGGCTGGGCGTGGGGCCGCGGTCGTCCACGCGCGCTCGTCCCAGAGAGCCAGGCCTTCCTCCGCGGGGCTGCGCTCTGTCATCGCCGTGGCTTCCCTTCCGCTCACGCCTCCTTTCTGCATCCTGCGGGACTCCCTGCCCTTCCCGTTGAGAACGCCGTCTAGGTGCTGAGCGCCTGTCCACGCTCGCCGTGTCCCTCCCGCCTGCCCACGAGGGTCATCAGGACAGCTCATCAGGGCCGGCCCTTGAGCCCCGGGAGGCGCTCCCGACGGGGCCCAGACAGTCCCTGTCTCTGCTTCAGTCCTCGGGGGGCCTCGCCCTCGAGACCTCCGCAGCATGGCCGGAAGTGAGCGCCCTGCCTGTACAAACTCTAAAGCCATGTCTGACTTGACGCTTCACGTTAGCCGCGAAGGTGCCTTGTGATGGGGAATTCTCTCCATGGGACTGAGAGGTTCATAAACCAACGAGTGCGATGTAACCACCCAGAGGTACATAATACGTTTATCCTTTCTCTCAGATATACTATGGGTCATAGGCACAGTTTAATAACAAATCAAGTGGGGCTCAGTAGAAATTATCACGAAGAGCTGGAAACGTTCTTCCGTTAACTTTCTCTGCCGAGTCTGGCTCTCGCACAGGGTCCTGAGCAGAGAGAAACCGTCACCAGAGTGGGCACCGCTTCTGGGGTGAAGAGAGGCTGCCCGGGCCGGTGCTGAGTGAGCCTGGGAGGGTCCCTGCAGCCCCCCGTCTTCCGGCGGAGGGAGGCCACGGGCCTCAGGGAGACGCTGCCAGGGGCAGAGTCCCACTGTGGACGGAGCCAGGCCTGTTTGTGGGGCTGCCCGACGCGACCCGGGGCTCCATGTGGGAGAAGTGGGCACATTTCTGTACAAAAGCACAGGTTCTGTCCAGAAGCTCCTAACCCCTCAGGTCTGGACGGAGCTGCTGAATTTTATTTCCCAGAAGATGACGGCGATGCTTTTGACCTCTGACTATTGTTTTAGATCCTCCCTTCTTCAAGGAACTGAAAGCGGGTGTGAGGCGTGGAAGGCAAGTGTGCTGTGTGTGAAAACCCTCGCACAGACTCGACAGCTGGATTTCCTAGGTCTAGGAGACGTGGGGGCAGGAGGCCCGGACCCTCCAGAGAGGCCATCTCTCTCCCAGCGTCCAGCCTCTGCCTCCTCAGGGGTCTCATCCACGGTGGGGCAGCTGCAAGGATATGGAGCTTAGGGGTTCACAACCTGCTCTGGGAGCTAAGTGGCACCTCCTTTGCTCAGATGCCCCCTGACTGCTCAGGCTCCAGAGGTCTCAGGCGGCAGAACACAGGCGGGCCCCTGATTAGGTGGGGGCCTCCTGGGAGTTAAGCGTTCAAGAAGGGGCCACGAAAACCCAGAAGAGAAAATCACGCGAAGTGAACAGAAAGATGCCCGGTGGGGCCTGCTCACCAGGAGGCGAGGCCATGGGCCAGGGCTCCAGGCGACCTCTCCAGCGGGGAGTCCAGGCTGAACCCCTGGCGAAAGGAGGCTGGGTGAGAAGCCCTCCCCCTGACCTCCCCAGCCATCAGTTCTAGCCATGCTTTCTGGAACGTTCGGAACAAACGTAACCCCCGTCTCTCCCTGTCTGGCCTTTCAAATGTGAAGACATGGTTATGTGCTCATCAAAACACTTTTCCCAAAAATTCTGATGCCAGATTATGAGCACCTGAATTAAGGCAGTGGCAAAAGGGACAGTGAGGAAGAGAAGAAACAGATTTAGGCACCCAATAGACCTGTTATAGAAATGACATGTAAGAGGCGAGACGGTTCCAGTTTCCAGTTTGAGAGAGACACTAGTGTAAGGAGATGAGCTGGGCAGCAACCTCGGGCCTCTGCACTCGGCCCAGGAAGACTTGCTTCCTCCCGGCGGTCTCAGGGGCACGCGGGTGGTGGGGTGTCCCTGCCTGCACGGCCACGCCCTCAGGAGGCTTCCTTCAGTTTCTTGACTCCACAGCCGCACAGGGCCTCAGTATCCTCCTCCAGTCCCTTTCTAGCCGCTGGCCAAACCATGAGGAGACCTTTGGGGTCCATCACGGGACAGCACGCTCATTTCTTTGGGGCTTCTCTGATGGCTCAGATGGTAAAGAATCTGCCTGCAGTGTGGAAGACCCAAGTTCGATCCCTGGGTGGGGAAGATCCCCTGGAGGAGGGAATGGCCACCTACTGCAGTATTCTGGCCTGGAGAATCCCATGGACAGAGAGGAGCCTGGCGGACTATGGTCCATGGAGTGGAAAAAAGTCGGACATGACTGAGCGACTAATACACACACGCACACACACACACACGCACACACACGCACAGCAGTTGGGAAGATCACTTCCTCCATGAGAGGTGGGTCATGGAGCCTGGGAGGTGTGCGGTCTAGGGGGCCCGAGAGGAGGGGAAGATAGACTGGGCAGAAGACACAAACACACGAGGAGGAGGCCTGGCGATGAGCACGGAGTCCAGCCTTGGGAGGAGCCCACGTCAGGCCCAGTCAGGCCCAGAGCCTGAGCCTCCAGCAGACACACCCAAGCCCCTGGGAAGTCAGGTTCCCAGCAAAGAGGAGACCGGCTGCTGATTCCTCTAGGGGAACCAAGCCCTGCCCTGCGGCTGAACTTAGCTTGGGGGCAGGGAGGAGGCCCATTTCTGAGAGCAGGGCAGGAAGGGGCTCCCATTTCCAGCAGCATGATGAGATGGCAGAGATGGATCTCTGGCATCTCAGCAGCTGGCGAGATGGATCTCAAGGAGAAGCCTGCTTCAGGAGCAGTGAGGCGGTCCGTCCACGGCCCCCAGCAGGCAGACCCGAGGTGCTCTATGCTGCTCTGCCCGCCGTCGAGTCCGAGCTGTGCGCTGACACTTTCTTCAGCGTTTGTCTCAGGCGAGAAAAACGCCCAAGTGTCTTGGGCACACTCAGCAGTGGCAGCGCTGAGCGCTTCCCATTTGTCTCCGTCCAGTGAAGGCGGGTGCCCTGGGACAGACACCCCGGTGAGGCCACGTCGTGGGCAGGGCCTGGGGTCCGAACATGGCCCGGCATGACCCCCGGGTCCCCGAGTCCTTTCATCTGGATCCCAGCGCTGGACTTCCCTGGGCAGGCTGGGTCCTCTCAAGCCAGCACAGGCAGAGCTGTGGGTCGTGTGTGCACATGTGTGATTGCGTGTGTGATTCACGCACCTCCATCCAGGGCCGTGGCATCTGCCGCGGGTGGGGGCAGTTTTGGCTGCACAGCGGGAGGGGAGGTGCCCCCGGCTCGCTGGAGAGAGGGGGTCCACACCTCAGGTTCCAGCGTGAGACCGACTCCCACTCATCTTCTTTGTTCCTACTGCCTTCCTGGCCCGGGTCATTCACACCTTTAATAAACCCAACTGGACATCATCAGGCTTCCCAGGGGTGCAGTGGTAAAGAGCCTGCCTGCCAGTGCAGGAGACGTGAGATGTGGGTTTGATCCCTGGGACGGGAAGATTCCCTGGAGGAGGGCAGGGCAGCCCACTCCAGTCTTCTTGCCTGGAGAATCCCATGGACAGAGGAGTCTGGTGGGCGGGCTACAGTCCATGGGGCCGCAGAGAGTCGGACACGCCTGAGTGACGGAGCACGCACACACAGATGTCCTTCAGC
This sequence comes from Bison bison bison, assembly GCF_000754665.1. Classification (NCBI taxonomy): domain Eukaryota; kingdom Metazoa; phylum Chordata; class Mammalia; order Artiodactyla; family Bovidae; genus Bison; species Bison bison. The sequence goes on along the minus strand of NW_011495061.1, from coordinate 1,301,643 downwards.
TAGGCTCCAGACAAAGCTGCTGGACGGAGCTCAGGTTACACCCCGCACGGCCCACCCCAGGGGGCCCCTCTCGTACGTCCAGCTCTCCTGGCTGGTTGTTCACCCAACAGCCTGTGAGAAGAGGCTGATTTCCTCAGTGAGACATTTATCTGAAGGCGCCTTCATTCTACTTCCCTAGGTTTGCTTTTGAAGATTCTGTTTAAAATAAATTGCTGGCATCTATATTCTTGGTCAATAGCAGTTCCTTGACTCCCCAGAGAGACACCTTCAAGGAAGAGACCAGCAACGCCTGACCCCCCAAAGTGCCAGGAGCCACCTGTTTGCGGAAGGTCCAGGATTTTACACGACCGAGATGGGCACCTTGGCCAGTGTTCCCTGAGCCTGCCCTGAGCCCTCAGTGACCACTCACCAGATTCTGCCACCCGCCAGCCCTGCTCCCTGCGGCCCTGTCACGGCCAACTCGGGGCCTGACCCAGCTTCCTCTGATCCCTGAGACAGGACTCGCTCAGTGAGATGCAGACCAGGACGGACAGGGGGAGTCCCCCAGGCCACGGGGGCTCTGTCCCCGTGAAGGAGGTGCCCTGCACTCATCACTGTGAAGATGCATCGTCACCCCTGGCTACCAGTGTGGTGACTGTGTCTTAGCGAGAAGATTCCATGAGTGATCATGACCAACCTAGACGGCATATTAAAAAGCAGAGACGTTACTTTGCCTGCAAAGGTCCGTCTAGTCAAGGCTATGGTTTTTCCAGTGGTCATGTATGGATGTGAGGGTTGGACTATA
>NW_011495061.1:1297806-1300522 GCF_000754665.1 Bison bison bison | reverse complement strand
GGTGATGGACAGGGAGGCCTGGCGTGCTGCGGTTCATGGGGTCACAAAGAGTCAGACACGACTGAGTGACTGAACTAACTGAAAGCTGTGCAGTCTGCTCTCGGGCGTCCCTCCCGTGTTTCATTCTTGACCAGCAGGTGGTGGCTGGTCTGAGGTGAGCTCGGCTGCCCCTGTCATTTCACAAGGGACACTTAACGCTGTGAAAACTAAGAATTCGGTCCACGAGGCCGCAGAGTTGGACACGACTGAACTGAACTGACTGAGCGCTACCGCGTACAGTGTTCAAACTAATGTCTTCCTCAGAACATCAGCATGCTGACGCCTCAGGAGAGCCAGCGTTGGCCGTCATGGGGTCAGGCGGTTGGGGGGTGACATGTGGAACCCACGTCCCGTGGGAACATGTCACCCAGCCCGGGAAACACTACAGCTCCCGCTTCCAAATGCGCGTCCGGGGCCTTTTGTGTTGCCTTTGTCCTGACGAGTGAGCGTGCTCATGAGAGTCTCTGCCAAGAGCCGTCTCCTGCAGGTTGGGAGACACACCTGGTGATGCCAGGGGCGGGGTGGCGGGCCCGCAGGGACGTGGACGCCTGTGGGCGCTGGGGCGGGTCAGGGCCGGGGCCTGGTGACGCCAGGGGTGGGGCGGCGGGCATGTGGGGACGTGGACGCCTGTGGGTGCTGGGGCGGGTCAGGGCTGGAGCCTAGTAAGGACAGGGGCACCCAGATGAGCCTCGAGGCCCTTGGGACACGAGTCCTCTTCCTGTGGTGGCCCCAGACGGGCCGAGGAGGGGTCAGGACGGGAGAAGGGATGGGGTGGGGGCCCAGGATTCAGGGACGTGCAGCCTTCTTCTCGTTGGTTCTGGGCTCTGCTGACCCCACCTGTGGCCTGAACGCTGACCCACACTTCCTCTTGGCCCTCCTGACTTTCATCCACTCCAGGAGTCATCAGCCCAGGACACTGACGACAGAGACTCCCAGGAAATCCACCAGGAGCTGGAACCGCCGAGGGGAGCGTGGGCTCGGAGGGCGTGCCGTCTTGGGTGGGGGGCCCTACCCTCGCAGCAGCTCCTGGACCAAGGGGGTTGTGTGTAGGGACCCCCGTGGGTGAAGCTGCGAGTGACACATGGTGACATGCAGAGGCTCTGAGGATTCTGGGCTCAAGTCTCAGATTAGCTAAGTTTTTTTGGTTCAACCCAAACCTATCTGAGACTCCAACTGGCCACAAGACGAGGGACAAAGACCACAACCTAAGGTGGAGCCCCTGGGCTGGGGTGACCGGCAGAGACCCCGAGGGGGTACCCTGAGATCCCTCACGAGAAAGCACTTGATGGAGGAGACGTGGGCCACCCCGCCCAGCTCTGAACACCACTCACCCACCCAGCTGGAGCCCAGGTCCCCCTCAGCGTTGGCAGAAATGACGTGTGCGCACAAGTGTACGCATAGATGTGTATTTGTGTGTGCACGTGTGTGTGTGTGTCTGTGTGTGTGGGAGCACAGCCGTCAGGGTCCCCGCCCGTCTGCAGTGCTGAGCTGCTCCTGGGGAGTCACCTGCGTGGGCATAGCCCACACCCCCATCCTGGCCTTGGGGGCCGCGGAGCTGGGGTGGCCTGTCCTGGGTCCTTGGCCGTGAGTGTCCGTGGGGACTGGCACCTCGCCCTCTCGGCTCAGCCCTGGAGGACCCACTCACTCCACATGCTCAGAGCAGCCTGGCCTTCCCGCGGGCGCCACCCTGGCCCCTCACCCTCACCCGCATCTCTCGTGTGACGCCGGCAAGGACCCCCCCGGAGCCAAAGCGGGTGGAGGAGAACTGGGGGCCCTGACCCTCGTGTGGCTTCAAGGAGCTGAGGTGACACATCCGTCGGCGACCGAGACACACACGCCAGGCCCTTCCATCTCCCCGTCCTCACTCGCCTCCCCACACCCATGCCCGCCTCTCGCGAGAGGCCTCCCTGCCCGACACTTGTGGGGTGACCGCTCTTTCTTAACCCCTAATAAACGACCTCTGCAATCGCCCCCGAGCCGTCGTGCAGAAGGACCGGCAGCAAAGAGGAAATAGACCTGCAACAAACGGGGTGTGGGGCCAACGGCGAAGATCAGGATAATCTGAATGAACGCAGCAGACAACCGTAGGGTTTTGAACTATCAGCTCATGAGTAAAGGAGGCTATTTTTACAAACACTTGGCATCTCCGCCTTCACATGCACTGCGGACAGCGGGGCTGAGAGCACACCTCGTGCGCTGACCTCCCTGGGCGAGGGGACAGGCTGGCCGGAAACCACACAGTCAGCCAAGGCACTGTGCAGGGCGCGAGCTTTCCCCGCGCCTCGGGGCCTCCTCGGGGGCTCTGTTGCTCCGTCCTGGGTGCCTCCTGGGTGGCACAACACCTCCGAAGTCCTCAGGGACAGTGAGACGCGGTCTGTCCTGTCTCAGTGTGGTCAGCGGTCCCCGACATGTGCTCTCCATGCCCACCCAGCCCTCCGACTTCCTCCTCCAGGCAGGCACCCCTCCTTCCTCTGCTGGCTCTGAGCCCTGGTGGAGCTCCCTGGGCCTCCCGTGGGATGTCCTGACTCGGGGTCCCAAGGAGGGGTCCCCAGGGTGCTTATGTGGCTCCTCTCCCCTGATGGCTGTCCACCTCTCCACCCACCCACTTGGTTCTGCAGCCAAGTCCAAGCCCCAAATCCTTTCTGATGGAGGTGCCCCTCAAGCAGGAACCCCCTCC
>NW_011495061.1:1293286-1297706 GCF_000754665.1 Bison bison bison | reverse complement strand
GTGGGAGTGCTCTGACTCCTTGCCCACTGGCTCTGGGTGGTCCAGGCCAGTTCTCTGCAGGGCTGTGTCTCCCAGTCTCCACTGCAGCCTGCGGGCCAGGCCCTCCGGGGGACCTCAGAGCCCGCTTTAGGTTTGGGGATGGGGAGCCTCGCCAGTGGAGTGGAAGGAAAATGCCGGCCCCTCCCTCCCTGGGCCCCGGAAAGGGGCTTCCCTGTCTCCCGCAGCCCCCATGCCCCGACCACCCCCCGCAAGCCCCCCGGGCGCCGATCTGCCCTGGCCTCGGACGTGGGCTCAGAGCTCCCTTCCCATGGGCTTCTCAGTGTTGGGGAGAGTCATGGAAATGATGCGGAACCCAGAGCACACGGACGGCCTGGGGGCTGCAGGGATGAGTCTCCCCCAGGAGAGCAGGGTGAGACCACAGGCCGGGCCGGGCACAGACGGAGCTGGCCGTCTGCGTGGGGCCAGGGCCAGCAGAGCTCCTGGAGGGTTAGCGAGGGCGTCTTCAGAATGAGAATTCAGGACGCTCATCAACTATTCAGGCTTCTTCTCTATTTTTGTCCCTCTCTGTCATGCTGGACAGCGGTGGGACCGCCGGCACGAACCTCTCCTCCAGTCTGAGAGGCAAACGCGCCGAGGTGTGAGTGTGTGCTGACATGGGAGGCAGCCTCCTCGCGGCTCTTCTGCTGGTAGGGCTTCACGCGTTGGTGGCACGGGCAGGGAGCCGGGGAGCCTGCTCCAGAGCCTCCTCTCTGAGGGATTCTTCTTCAACCTCTTGCCGCCTGGAATCTCCCATCCATCCCCCACGTCTCAGAGGCCTCGCTAATCTACTGTCTAACCGGACCAAGAGATACATTAGACCTGCTACTAAGGAGGTCGCACGTCAGCCAATTAACCCACTGGTGTCTGTTCATCAAGTGCTTTTGTGTCTTTGAGTCCAATGTGCTCCGTCGAGCTGCGGGGCTGTGAACACGAGAGACGTGGTTCCCTTTTTAAGGGAAGCAGGCAGGCAGCCATCCACACGAATGGCCACAGCAAGTGGAACACGCAGGCAGTGCTGTAACAGGTGAACTGGGCTCCTGGGGCTTAGCGGCGAGCACGGTGCCTGGGCTCAGATTCATTCCCAGGACTGCTTCCTCACCAGCCCCTCACAGCTGCAGGGGCCTTTCCTGTCATGACCGGCTCCAGACACGGCCACCATCCAGTGGGCCACGCACCTCACCTTCCTGCGTCCTTGGCTACCTCCCAGCTGGGTGTCCTTGGTCCAGAGTGAGGTTCGGGGTGTGGGGAGGGCAGGGCTGGTGAGCGGCTGGCAGCTCCCCTTCCCATCCGTCTAACAATGCGCAAATATCAGCGTGTACGAGTGAAGGTCTGTCTCGTGGGGAAGCACACGGCACCCCAGGCAGAGTCAGGGCCCAGCTCTGTCGCCTCCAGAACAAGAAACGCTGGCACCCCAGCCTCGAGTTATGGACTGAGTCTGTGTCCCCCCGGACGCGTCTGGTGAAATCCCCACCTCTGTGAAGGTGTTTGGAGGTGGTGCCTTTGGGAGGCGATGGGGTCAGTGCTCTGAAGGAGGAGACCCCTGAGAGTTCCCTCATTCTTCTTCCCCCACCCCCCGGAGGACACGGCGAGAAGACAGCCGGCTGTGAACCAGGAAGCTGGCCCCGATCAGACAATCTGCTAGCAACTAGGTCTCAGACTTCCAGCCTCCAGAACTGTGAGAAACGAACGTTTGGTGTTTAAACCACGTAGTCTGTTTTGCTGCTGTTGCAGCAACCTGATGTCCAAGACCTGCCAGCGCCTTAGAATGTGGCCTTTTGGGAAATGAGATTGTTGCAAATGTACCCAGTTAGGGTCAGGTCAAAGGGTGGCCCTGATCCAATACGACTGCTGTTCTTACAAGAAGGTGCACTGTTTGAAGACAGACACAGTGTTGACGGAGGCAGAGGACGGAGGGGAGCACCAAGGAAGGTCAGGGGCACCTAAAGCCGGAGGGATGAGGGAGGAGCCTGCTGAACAGACACGGCTGCAGAGGAGACGCAAGGATGGCCCACGGGGTGCTCACCACCGCCAGTCACCAGGGAAATGCAGATCAAGCCGCCACGAGGAAGTGCCTCCGCCTGTCAGAATGGCTGCTATCCTAATGATGCGAAGTAGCAAGTAATGATATGAAGTAGCAAGTGCCGGCCAGGACGTGGAGAAAGGGGAGCCTCCTGCACTGCTGTGGGGACGTGAGGAGGCGCAGCCTCTGTGGAGGACAGGATAGATTCCTTAAAGAGCAAGAAATAGGGCCACATATGAGCCAGCAATTCCACTCCTGGGTACACAACCGAGGAAAACAAAAAAAACCAATTTGCAAAGATGCACACATCCCTGGGCTTCTGAGGGCTCAGTGGTAAAGAAAGTGCCTGCAATACAGGAGAGGCACGTTCCATCTCTGGGTCGGGAAGATCCCCTGAAGGAGGGCATGAGAACCCACTCCAGTAGTCTTGCCCGGAGAATCCCATGGACAGAGGAACCCAGAGGACTATGGTCCATAGGGTCACAAGTCGGGCACGATTGAAGGGACTGAGCTCGCTCGCTCGCGCGTGCGCGTGCACACACACATACACAAACACGCGCGCGCGCGCATCCCTATGTTCACTGCAGCAGTATTCACCATAGCCAGGATATGGAGGCAACTGAAGTGTCCGGCTGAAGAGGAGTGGGTCCAGAAGATGCATATATACGTACACGATGGAATATTACTCAGCCGTGAAAAATAATGAAACAATGCCATTTGCAGCAGCACAGATGCACTTTGAGGGCATTATCGGAAGAGAAATAAGTCAAAGACAGCTACCACAGGATCGCTTTTATGAGCAGAATCTGAAAAAACCTCAGAGAAACAGAGTACGGAGGCTGTTGAGAGTGGGGGTGAGGAGAGGCACCTGCCTGTCGATAGGGACGAATTTGAGTTGGCAGGTGATTGAGTTCTGAGATCTGACGTACAGCATGGAAACGTTAATAAACACTGTATTAAAAACCTGAAATTTGCCAAGAGAGGAGGCCTTAAGCGTTCTCACCACGAAAACAAACAGCCCCAGATGGTCATCTTCTAGAGCTTTCAGAGCGAGCCTGGCCCGGCTGACACCTGCCCTGCAAACCACCCCCAGGACCGTGAGAGAAGCAGGCTCCGCTTTGTTTAAGCCACCCGGTCTGTGCACATCGTTACGGGATCTCTGGGAAACAGGCAGAGAAAGAAACCTCTGCAACACATGGCTGTTCACTGAGCGATTTTGTGATGCACACAGCCAGCTGAAAAGCCACAGTCAGAGTCAGCTGGAATTCCTAAAGGAACACGCTAGTGCTGGGATTCCTAAATGAAAATGGTTTACTTAGTTATTTAAAATTTAAACCTTCTAATGTGAAACTCCCTCTCACCCCAAGAAGCGTCCTTGGTCTGAAAAGCCCACAGAAGAAAATTAAGTAAGAAAAGGTGACCAAAACCGGGAACTATTCTGCTGGACATTTTCCAGAACATCAGCTCCCGTGACTCACGGTGCACGAACCCAGTGTGACCCTCGGGGCAAGACGCTGGGGTCAGAGACCATGGGTGAAGGCGGCCAAGACTCAGCTTCAGGGGGCGACGTGCCAGGACCCCCCCAGGCCCTCGGGGCACAGTCATCTGCTGGGGTCTGGGTCCCACCCGGGCCCCCCCTCCTGCCCCCAGGGACCATGTCCCAGGCGAGGACAAGCTTTCTGGAGCAGATGCCCGGGACCGTGGCCAGCTGCACCATCCTGAGGCTGGGCCAGCCCCTGCGGCCCTGGTGTCTCTTGAGAGGCCGACCCATGCTGGGGGCTTGTGTCACAGGCCCCCCCATGCCCATCAGGGCCCCCCCTGAGCTGGTCTCCACTGGCCACAGCCCCGGATGAGCATCTCAGGCCCCACGGCCACAGGGAGGTCTCTGGGGGCCCTCACCCCCATCAAGTCCACACACACGTAGCACAGCTGAGCCCCAAGACCAGAGGAAGACCCCGGGCAGGAGGCCCCCCACCGCAGGGTCAGCCCCATCCTCAGCTTTGCTCCCACCGTGGAGGGCACCATCCTGCTTGCGGGCTCATCGGTCCTAGAGGACCCGCCTGCGGCCACTCCTCCTGGGTCACACGAGGGCACACCAAACCCCTTCTTCCCGAAGTCCAGGGAGGTTCGGCTCAGGGAAGTCGTGAGGTGAGTGGCTCTGGGAACCAGGGCCCCGCTCTGCCTGTCCTTGGGGGGCTGCCAGTGCGGGGTCCTTGAGAAGGCTGAGACAGGCAGCGGCTGTGGCCTCCGAGCTCAGAGTGACCCCTGGCTGGGCCCTCAGCGGGGGCACCAGGGGGGTCCAGGGAGCTAGTGTGTGGAGCCCGCTGGCCGCTGGCATCTGGGGGCTCAGGACACGGCCAT
>NW_011495061.1:1291447-1292805 GCF_000754665.1 Bison bison bison | reverse complement strand
CCCCGGGGGCTGAGAGGCGACCCCGGGGGCAGGTCTGCCCCATCGCCAGTTGTGTGGGTTACTGGGTCTGGGCTTTTTGCAGGACGTATGCCTGTGACCCTCTGAGGGGGCCTTTGGGGTCGGCTGCTTCTGCTGGGGGTCCCCCGCCGGGAGTCCATGGGCTTGTCCCACGAGGAGAGGCAGGAACAGGCAGCGGGCAGGGGCTCCTGTGCGGGGCCAGTGCTCGGGAAGCAGCCACAAACACGCACGCTGTCCATGTCCCACCTGTCAGCCGCATCGCCAGACAATGTCTACACCGCAGGGAGAGCTGCCTCGAGCTTCTCTGTGAGGCAGACAGTCCCTGAGTCATGGGTAATGGGGGGAGAAGTTCAAGAGGGAGTGGGCAGGGCTCAGGAACCCTCCCTGACGGAGGGCTCACTGGATCCATCTGGGGAGGGGTCGCCGCGCGGTGCCTAGACTGGGCCCCCATTAGTGGGCAGACCCCGGGCTCCGTCCCTGACCTCCAGCGCCTGAGTGCCCGGAGCTCTGCCTCCAGCTCTGGCCTCGGTCTCCCCTGGAGTCCTGGGCCTGGCCCCACGGAGCTCAGGTGCCCCCGCCCAGCCCCTCTCGGTCTGTGGCACGAGTACCGACGGCACCCTGACTCTGCCCTCCTAATCTGCATCCATCCTGCCACTCATGTGCCCAAACCCTCCATCCCTCTGGTGCTGCTGCCCAGCTCCCTGGCTCTGGCCCCAGCAGACGCCACCCTGCCCCAGGCATTCTGGCTCAGACAGCCCATCTCGGCCTTGACCGCTGCAGCAGTGTGGAAGGTCCATGTGATGCGTGCTCTAAACTTCCAGCTTGCTACTGAGGGGTCTGCAGGGCTGGCTGAGGGTGGGCCCTGGGGAGTCGCCAGCTGGGGGTGGCCAGCTCCCGAGGGCTCCCTCCCGTCATACCCCGCACTCCAGAGTCAAGGTCAGAGCTGAGGCTCCCAGGGAGGGTGTCCAACCTGGAAAGAATTTAGACCACTCACAACAGAAATGTGTTCATTTACAGAGGCTTGCTTACGAATAGTGGCCTGAAATTTCATTTTAAAAACTGAAATTATAAAAATAAACCATTTTTAATTGAAAAAGAATGTTCAAATGTCTGGTCATTAAAGCATTTTTTTTGGTCTATTATCATCATAACACCTATTTAAATTTTAACTTACATTTTAAATGTGTCTTTGGTTCCCAAACTAAGCATGATATATTATTGTTAAGTTTACTTTCACAAACAGGACTGGAAAAGGTCAGTTTCCATTCCAATCCCAAAGAAAGGCAATGCCAAAGAATGCTCAAACTACCACACAATTGCACTCATCTCACACGCTAGTA
>NW_011495061.1:1290670-1291347 GCF_000754665.1 Bison bison bison | reverse complement strand
CTGGACATGGAACAACAGACTGGTTCCAAATAGGAAAAGGAGTACGTCAAGGCTGTATATTGTCACCCTGTTTATTTAACTTATATGCAGAATACATCATGAGAAAGCTGGACTGGAAGAAACACAAGCTGGAATCAAGATTGCTGGGAGAAATATCAATAACCTCAGATATGCAGATGACACCACCCTTATGGCAGAAAGTGAAGAGGAACTCAAAAGCCTCTTGATGAAAGTGAAAGTGGAGAGTGAAAAAGTTGGCTTAAAGCTCAACATTCAGAAAGCGAAGATGATGACATCCAGTCCCATCACTTCATGGGAAATAGATGGGGAAACAGTGGAAACACTGTCAGACTTTATTTTTCTGGGCTCCAAAATCACTGTAGATGGTGACTGCAGCCATGAAATTAAAAGAGGCTTCCTCCTTGGAAGGAAAGTGATGACCAACCTAGATAGCATATTCAAAAGCAGAGACATTACTTTGCCAACAAAGGTTTGTCTAGTCAAGGCTGTGGTTTTTCCTGTGGTCATGTATGGATGTGAGAGTTGGACTGTGAAGAAGGCTGAGCGCCGAAGAATTGATGCTTTTGAACTGTGGTGTTGGAGAAGACTCTTGAGAGTCCCTCGGACTGCAAGGAGATCCAACCAGTCCATTCTGAAGGAGATCAGCCCTGGGATTT
>NW_011495061.1:1287909-1290338 GCF_000754665.1 Bison bison bison | reverse complement strand
GAAGGAATGATGCTAAAGCTGAAACTCCAGTCCTTTGGCCACCTCATGCGAAGAGTTGACTCATTGGAAAAGACTCTGATGCTGGGAGGGATTGGGGGCAGGAGGAGAAGGGGACGACAGAGGATGAGATGGCTGGATGGCGTCACTGACTCGATGGGTGTGAGTCTGAGTGAACTCTGGGAGTTGGTGATGGACAGGGAGGCCTGGCGTGCTGCGATTCATGGGGTCGCAAAGAGTCGGACACGACTGAGCGACTGAACTGAACTGAACTGAAACACCAGCCTGAGCTGTGACAAACTCTTTTACCTGAACAGTTGCCTCTTTTCCCATATATTATACAGAAACAAACTGACTTTTAAAAAAATCTTTTTTTTTTTTTTTTGGATTCCAAAGAAAAGAAGGTTTTATTGCTGTTTCGTCACTAACTGATGTCTGACTCTTTGTGACCTCATGGGTTGTAGCCTGCCAGTCTCCTCTGTCCATGGGATTTCCCAGGCAATAATACTGGTGTGGGTTGCCATTTCCTTCTCCAGGAGATATTCTTGACCTAGAGATTGAACCTGAGTCTCCGGCATTGCAGTCAGATTCTTTACCACTGAGCTATCAGGAAAGCCCAATTACAGAGTTACGATTCCAAAGAAAATAAGGTTTTATTGCTGTTTCTGTTGTTTAGCCGCTAGTCATGTCCAACTCTTTGTGACCCCATGGACTGTAGCCTGCCAGGCTCCTTGGTCCACGGGACTTTCCCGGCAACAGACTGGAGTAGGTTGCCATTTCCTTCTCCATTAAAGTCCTTTGAGGGGAAAAATAGTCTTGTCTAGAAATTGTGTTGGAAAGCTGGACACCCACATGCAGAAGAACCAGGATGGACCCTCATGTTGTACCAGATACTAACGTTGACTAAGGTAAGAGGAAAAACTATAAAACAGAAGAAAACCTGAGGAAGAGTCTTCATGACACTGGATCTCCTGCCTATGACACCAAAAGCCGAGACAACCAAGGATAAAAACAGATAAATCTGACTTCATCAAACAAAAACTTTAGTGCCTCAAAGAACACCCTTACAAAAGTGAAGACACCCCAGGGAACGGGCGTTTAACAGGGGTTAGTGTCCAGAATGAAGAACTACAACGTAAAACAGACAACCGCATTTCTGAGTAGACAGCGCTCAGGAGGCCCTTCTCCAGAAAGACACACAGATGGCCAATGAGCACACACACAGATGCTCGCGGTCCGGGATCCTCAGGAAAACGCAGACACAAGCCACAGGGAGACACTGTCTCACCTGTCAGAAGGGCTTCTAGAAGCAACACAGAAAATGGAAAAATGCAGGGAGGATGTGCAGAAATCAGAATCTCCACACGTTACTAGTCGAAACGCAAACTGGTGCAACCACTGTGGAGAAGTTTGGTGATTCTCCAGAAAGCCAAACACGGGGTTACCGTGTGTGTGTGTGTCAGTCGCTCGTCGTGCCCGACTCTATGCAACCCCGCAGACTGTGGCCCGCCAGGCTCCTCTGTCCATGGGATTCTCCAGGTAAGAATACTGGAGTGGGTAGCCATTCCCTTCTCCAGGGGACCATCCCGACCCAGGGATCGAAACTGAGTCTCCTGTATTGCAGGCAGATTCTTTACCATCTGAGCCACCAGCGAAGCCCTCCAGTGATCCCACCCTCATTATATACCATGGACAACTGAAAACCAGGGCCCAGACAGACCCCAGGACCTGTGCCCACAGCAGCGGGAAGACGGAAGCAGGTCTAGGGGCCATCTACAGAGCATGGATACATACAGACCATGGGATGTGTGTTGTTACTGTGGTTCAGTCATTAGGTCGTGTCTGACTGCATTTGACCCCATGGACTGCAGCATGCTAGGCTTCCCTGTCCTTCACCATCTCTTGGAGTTTGCTCAGATTCATGTCCATTGAGTCAGTGATGCCATCCAACCATCTCATCCTCTGCTGCCCTCTTCTCCTTTTGCCTTTAATCTTTCCCAGCATCAGGGTCTCTTCCAATGAGTCAGCTCCATGGAATACTACTGAGTCTTAAAAATAAAGGAAATTCTGTCACCCGCCACACCATGGATGAACATTGAGGACATTATGCTCAGTGAAATGAGCCCGTCACAAAAGGACAAATATTGAATGATTCTACTCATAGAGCAGCTTTGGGAGGGTGGGAGCCAGGGGCTGGGGAGGTCACGGAGAGTAGTGATCCGTGGAACACAGCTACAGTTCTGCAAGGTGGAGGGTTCTGGAGGTGATGCTGGCCCAGCAGTGCGAGTGTACCTGACACCCCTGAGCTGTAGCTGAAGACGGTGAAAACGGTAAACTTTAGGCTGTGTATATTTCATTGTAACTTAGACAAAAAGGACATGATGGTGGGGAACAAAATCTAACCCACAGAGCTGCTAGGAATGCTACGCTCC
>NW_011495061.1:1285722-1287800 GCF_000754665.1 Bison bison bison | reverse complement strand
GGGGTGCTGGGCTGGGGCCCCCAGGGCAGGCTCGGTGCTCGGCCTCTGCCTCGGTCCATCCGGCAAAGCCCTGGCTCGGGCCCCGAGCCTCGGGGCTGTGTCCTGGGTCTCTGGGAGCGGCTGTGCCTGCAGGGCCATCCTCCTGCCGATGTGGGGCCTCTGCCCAGGGGAGCTCTGGCCCATCCTGCCCTGTGGGCCTCACTGTCTATGCCTGAGCCTCACACTGGCTCCCGTGAGGTGCCTGGGACCCCGCGGGCGCCCAGGGAGTGAACCGTGGTGAAGTCCTGTGAGGCGCGGTTGGCTGGGGCCCTGGGGCCCAGGCAAGGATGGGCTGAGCCAACCTCCCCGAGGAGCGAGGGTGCGGGTCTGCACTCGCCTATGTCCAGTGACCTTCTGACGACGCCAAGGTCGGGCCAGGCGTGTCTGAGAGCCGGGCGGCTCTGACGTTGACAGGGTCCTCAAGCCCCAGGGAGGGAGCTTAGCCAAGTCTCTGCTGGAAAGAGACGGGCTGCCGCTTTCTGGAGCCATGGTGCCTGCCTCTGGCCCGTCTCCCCCCCATCCTGGCGGGGTCAGCAGGGGGCAGGGGCCGCGCTGTGCTGCCCATTAAACATGCCACAGGGTGTCTCTCGGTTCAGCCGACGAAAGGGCCTTAAAGTTCGAGGCTAACGCAAATTGGATTTTAGAAACACAGAGTCTTAAACATTTGTACCAAACCAAGGGATTACACTCTTATCTTATCCTCAGAGAAGCCTTTGAAGAAGTGGTGGGGGGAGGGAGCTCAAATTTTAAACTGGGCCTCAAAATGTGCTGGTCTGGGGCCCGCCCCCCATCCCCCCACCCCTGGCGGGCTGCCTGTTATCAAAAGGTAAAAAGTCTGACACTATTGAAAAGAGGATTTGCATAAATTGCTTTCACCTGCTTCTCATATGCGGTTAATGAAATGCGAACAAAGGGGGATGAATTCCCAAAGCCCGGGACCCCAGCCCAGAGACCTCCTTCCCATGGAGCCGGGAGCGCTGGTGTCTGGGTCGCTGCTCTGCCCTGGGGAGGTCCTCAGGAGGTCGGATCGGCCTGGCGGTGGCCCCGCTGGTGGGGGCTGGGCACCCAGCACGGCCGCCACTGGGGTCCGGGCCCTAACGCGGGCGCTGAGCCCGGAGGCTGCCCCGGTGCACGGGCATAGAGTCTGCGTGGTCCCCAGCCTTGGAGAGCCAGGCATCAACGCTGGGAAATGAAAATAAACAAGGAGGAGGCGGCTTCAAAGGTGGGAGGTCAGTAACCACCTGGATTCACGCGGCTTTCGGAGGAAGCTTCACTAAACACAGTATTTGTTGTTGCTGTTCAGTTGCTCAGTCGTGTCCGACTCTACGACCCCATGCACTGCAGCACTCCAGGGCTCCCCGTCCTTCACCATCTCCCGGAGCTTGCTCGAACTCATGTCCATGGAGTCAGTGATGCCATCCAGCCATCTCATCCTCTGTCTCCTCCTGCCCCCAGTCCCTCCCAGCATCAGAGTCTTTCCTAATGAGTTTTAAGTAGAATGGGTTCCTGATTTACCTGTACTACCAAAATGATTTAAAAGTAGTATAAAAAGTCATTGTTCCAACTTCAGATACGTAATATAGAGTATTGTATTTTTCATCTTCCCCTCTATCCATCTTTGAACTTCCATGCATTGCAGGAAGGAGAAGCTGAAGGTGCGAGGCTGCTGGTGCAGACTGGTTTAGGTGCACTGGATCCATGGCTGCAGAGTGCACCCAGCCCAGGGATCGGTGGCTGGATGCCTGCCTGGACCCTCTCTCCGCCTTGAGGTCTGTCGTGTACTGGGATTCCTAGAAAACGTCTCTCTGAAGAAAGGTTTCTGCTGCTGAAACTTGTGTGAACACTGCTGTTGGCTTAAAGGGCGGATGTGGGAGACACGAGAGCAGACGCGACCTTGTCACCCAGGTCCCCAGGGACCACGATGGGTCAGGATGGACGTGGCGCCTTCGGCCCCTGGGCTGCGACAGCGGGGTGGGACCGCCCCAGGAGGGCGGCCAGGCCCTCCCCGAGCTCAGCCGGCCCCACAGGGGGTCCGGGGG
>NW_011495061.1:1284547-1285622 GCF_000754665.1 Bison bison bison | reverse complement strand
GGGCCCCGGGGGACGTGCCAGGAGGGCTGAGGGCTCAGGGGCCCCAGGCTCCCTCCCCTCTGTCTCCATCTCTCTCCCTTTGCCTTTCAGGTTATTTTCACATGACCAGCCAGAGAGGCCCCAGCGTGCAGGGAGCGCTCAGTGCACACGGCACCCATGCCAGGCAGGGGCAGCGTCCCGCAGGCCTGAGTCCTTGTCTACAACCTCCTCCGGCCCGAGTCCTGCCCTGCACCCCTGCCTGCCTGCCTCCCCCCGCGGAGGCCTCACCCCGGGCCCCGGTCACCCACATCGTCACTGCAGCAGGGCTGACCGCCTCTCACAGACCCAGCTCGGGACAGCTCCTGTGAAGTGTGATGACTGTCGCAGATGGTGAGCTGAACTGGCCACACGCGGCGAGCGTGACCTGGCCAGGTTGAGCCTGGCCGGAGCCATGCTGTGTCCTGGGGACAGCGAGGCCACGAGCTGGGAACACTGAAGACACCCCGCCCACCCACAGTGATCCCCTTCCTGGGGCTTCAGCCCCTTGCCGCCTTCACTGAGATGCTGAGGTCACTCCAGGGTGAATGGTGTGCCCCTGAGGGGTGGGGACATGATCAGGGTCTCTGAGTCCGAGTGTGTGTGCTCAACCCCATCTGGAAGCCAGCGCTGCCCAGAGGGGGATGCCGGCCCGCCACGCCAAGGTCGGACCCCCAGGCTTGTCCGCACTGTGAGCCGTGCAGCTGCCGGGCGGCATCCAGCCCGGAACAGAAGCTCGGGAAGACCCCCTGGGGAGCAGCGAGTCAGCTCCTTGGGCACAGGGGCGCTGCCACTCACCTCTGTGTCTCAGGCACTCAGCGCGGCATGCCGCGGGTGTACAGGGAGCGCGCCGTAAACGTTTGTTCCAGGAAAACACAGCACAGTCCTTAACGAGGATCCACGGCCGGAAACAGGTGCTGCAGGGAGAGTGGTTCTCTTTACAGCGACTCTCGGCTCCTCGGGCTTGCAGCAAAGAGGGAGGCAGAGACGACATTTCAGCATCCTCCAGGCCCAGAGACGTGCAAATGTTTTAGCAACATCCGACGACTGAACCGTGACT
>NW_011495061.1:1278254-1284447 GCF_000754665.1 Bison bison bison | reverse complement strand
CCAACGCGGCCTGAGTGAGCAGCTCTCTGTTCTCCTCTGCACCACCCCCCACCATCACCGGGCTTACACCTGGACACGGCCGCTCTCACGTAGCTTGGCAGTGACACGGCGGAGCGTTTCGATCACTGGGAACCACCAGGGCCACCCCGCCAGTCACTCAGTCCCACCCACACGTCACGGACGGAGACGCAGGAGGTAGGGTTGGCCAGGGCGAGGCAAAGTCACACCGGGCCCCCAGGGCTCTGACCAGGGCTGCCTCCACGGCGGCCGCTTCGGCCGCTCTCAGGAGACGTGCCTGTGAGACCCTGGATCGGCCACTGACAGCCGCTGTGGGGGCTGCTGTCCCCTGACCAGCAGTGGTCCCAACACTGTGGGCGGGCCCGCCGTGTCTCAGGTGAGTCCTCCTCACGGCTGGGATGGAGCTGTGTGCACAGCGGCCCGGGGCAGGGGGGCGGCTGGTGGCCGCTGAGCTGTGACGGGCTCCTGGGCTGCAGCACTTTTCAGGGGCCTCCGTGGAATGCGCATTTCCATATTACAGACTTTCTCACCAATCGCGTTCACCCGCACACCTGGATGGGCAGCTTTGACCAAACAGATGAGCTGGACAAGCCTTGAGTTGGTTTGGCGGAGACCCCCTGGAGCTGCGGCTATGGGCGGCCGAGTCGGTGGGTAAGAGCATCCCTTTGGCCGTTCGGTGGAGGGCAGGCAGGCTCTTCGTGCCGCTGGTCCAGGGCCTCGGGCGTCCGAGAGGTCGGAGTCGGAGTGGATCCACCTTTGCTGGCGACCTGCCTCCTACCTGTGCCTCTCCCACCCTAGCAGGAGTCCAAGGCACGGGGCCTGTGGACTGGCTCTGAGAAGAAGTTCGGACCCGCCCCTCGGAAGTGAGCTCAAAGCGCAGGAGCAGCGGGTGCTCGAATACAAGGAGCGCACCCCTGGATCTGAGACATCCAGCCTGAGGACTGCAAGACAGCCCGCATTGTGGTAGTTGGTACTTGGCAGCCCAGGCCGATGCAGACCAAGGGCGTGAGGCCTTGGGCAGCCCTGGGAAGGCAGGGCCCGTCTCCGGGTGAAACGGGCGTCCGGCATCTCCCCGGGGGCCACCAGAGCCTCGCCGCGCAGCACCTCCTGTTCCCCGCTTTTTTGCAGGGCGTGCCATTCACCCAGGTTCTGTGCAGCTGCTGCCACTTTAAGAGACAAAGATCAAAAAGGACACAGTTCCTCCCGGGCCAGGCTGGACACATACTGGCCTTGGAGCTGAGGGGCAGCTCTGCCCTCTGCAAACAGCCTGCTCCGTGCTGGTGGGTTGTGTGTGCGCGCGCGCGTGTGTGTGTGACATTTCTAAAGGGGAGAATAAATTTGCTCCAGCTTTGGCTGCCCTTTCCAGAGGTGCCGGAGCCCCTGGGGGATGCGTGTCCTCGTGAGGGGGAGCCCCGAGGATGCCCACAGGCACGTGGAACCACACGCTTGGCCGGGGCCCGGGTCCAGATGTGTGTGAACCACTCTCGTTACAGGGTAACTGCACAGGTACCTCGTGCAGCCTTGGCATACTCTGAAGCAGCCCGCAGTTTCACTGTGGCCTGTCTGCCCTTCGCCAGATGCTGGAAAAGGCTTCTCCCAACTGCAGCTGGGCCAGGGTCCCCACGGGATCAGCCTGTGAGCCAGTGGCCACTGCTCCTGCACTCAGCACGCATGCCCCGGCACCTGCCCATAGAGGATGCTCTGGACCCCAGGCCCTGTCCCCGAAAGGCTCTGGCTCCAGGGGCCCTGGGCCGTCAGCTCCTGTGAAGCAGGAGCCCCAAGGGGAGGTCTCAGGGCCCCTGGTCTCCCCCAGGGTCGGTGCTCCCATTCTGGTTCTGTGGCCCCGGGTCAGAGCTGGCGGGAAGGAGCCAGTGCCTCCCCAGCAAGGCCGGAGTGCTCGTCTTTAGGCGCAGCGTCCTGGCTGAAGGACTGCCCGCAATCTGCAGGACAGAGCACACGGGCCCCGAGTCGCCTGCTGCAAAGTCTGGAGAGACCCACTTGTGACTCAGACGCTGCGTGTTACAGCACACGCACCCCGACTGACGGGGAGCAGCTGCGTCCAAGGCTAGTGAGGTGGAGGCTCACGGTGGCTGGGGCTCAGGACCGGGGCTCAGGTGGACACGCCGGCCGGAGGAGAGGCTCTGCTAGCACCGTCCTCCCCAGGCCACCGGGCCTGCTCACGGGGCCTCAGGGCGGCGGCTGAGGAGGCCCCGTCTCTGCCTTTCCTCCCAAGGCCCCAGAGGGCCTCCCTGCTCTGGACTGCCATTTAGAGCTTGCACTTATCCTGAGCACTTTCACTGTTAAACAACAGTAAGCCCTCCTGGGGGCTTCCCAGGGCACGCTAGTAGCAAAGAACCTGCCTAACAGTGAAGGAGACCCGGGTTCCATCCCTGGGTGGGGAAGAGCCCCTGGATAGGGCATGGCAACCCACTCCAGTATTCTTGCCTGCAGAATCCCAAGGACTGGGAGCCTGGAGGGCTACAGTCCACGGGGTCACAGAGAGTCGGGCACGACTTAGTGAACAGCAGCAGGCCCTCTCGGCACTGTATTTCTTTAAAATACCCATTTATTGATTGTTTATTGGATTGATTAGGAGAAGTCTGTCACACGCAGCTAGCCAGGAACGAGTGACCCCCCCGGGGGGCAGACGCCGCACGGTCACCGCCTGCGGCCCCTCAGGTGGGAAGGGACCACCCGGAGCAGGAGCGGGGGTGGCTGCAGGTTTGCTGGTGGAAGCAGCGCAGATGCAGGCCTGGGGCCCGACGCTCTGTGGTCTGGAAGCCCGCGGGGCCCCCAGAGGGTACGGCCTCTCCTGAGGCCAACCCAAGTGACGCGCAGAGCGGGGGAGGGGGACGGCTTGTTCCCGCTGCCGCCGTCCCCTCCCCCAGGCAGCCCCGTCCAGCACCACGTGGCCATTTCAAGTGAAGTCACCTGGTAGCCGATGCTTTAAGAGAGTCGTCATCACAGGAAAGAGAGCCCTTTCCCGCTTCTAGACCCGGTCTCAGGGTTCTGTGCTGTCATTTTAGCGACACGAAGGGCAAGGGGGGCCAGACTTTTAGATGTTCCCGAGTCAAAACAGGCCGGTCCACCGCCGGATGCAGCTCCAGCCGACTGGGGCTGGAGGACGGTCACTAGGAGCTAGGAGCAGAGGAAAGGGCGCCCTTCACCGTTTGAAGCGCGAGATTAACCCTGTATTAAGTTATCTCTCATTGGAGCCTCCAACTAAGACAGAGTCCTTCCAGGAGCGCCGAGCACGCTGAACGCCAGTGTTTACTTCTTGTCCCCAGGTCCCTGTGACGCGGGGGAACGTCTCCCTTCACAGAGCTCGGTGGAGAAGAAGCCGTGAAGCCCAGTGAGGGACGCGACCTGCTGTGGTCACAGGGGACCTGCGATCCTGGGGTCAGCCTGGCCTCCCTCCCCTCCCCCAGCAGAATCACAGCGGCTGGGACGCCGCCCCCAGCCCCAGGGGTCACAGCGTGGGGCCAGGGGCAGCCCAGGGGTGGTCATAGCATGGGGCCAGGACAGCTCAGGGGTGGTCACAGCGTGGGGCCAGGGCGGCCCAGGGGCGGTCACAGCGTGTGCGTGCGGTGTCAGGCGTCACCTCCTGGCCCGTCCGTCCGGAGTTCCTGCCTCCTGAGCCCTGGAGGCCTCTGGGATCGGGTCCACACCGAGTCCTTCATCTGGGGAGGGTGGTCCTCACGTTACCCCAGGGGGCCTGCACCCTGCCCCCCTCTCTCCGTAGAGGGGGAGACTCCAGCGGCTGGAAGCTTCGGGGCACATTCAACGCTGTGACGGCCCCTCCGCATCCCACCGTTGCCGCAGCGGGCTCAGTGCACACCCCGGGCCTCGGCTGGCGCGGCCTCTCCTCTGCGTGCCCACCCACATGGCCGCCGTCGAGTCTGACGGCGAACAGCGAGAAGGCTCACTCCAGCCTCTCTGCCAGCCCTCCCCAGAGGCACCGCAGGCCTCTGTGCGCACTGAGCTCTGTGTCGCTGGAGGGCAGGGGGCAGCTCAGAGGTGCGGACATGGGGTCTGAGCGTGTTCACACACGGCCCGTCTCTGCACCCGGGTCTGGGGCGGTGCCCATGGGGGAGGGGTGCCCGCCGGCAGGCTCCAGCCAGAGACTGCAGGGTTCCCAGCGACGTCCTGTCGTGGGGTGCTGCCCACAACACGGTGGGGATCTCAGCCCAGCAATCTGCCCTGTGGCCATCAAGTAGGGGGTGGTTAGGAATGCCCGGGGAAAATGAAAAATGCAAGTCAACCCAAATCTCACCCGCATTCTGTTCTGCTGAGGAGGTGCTGTCTCCAGAGAGGCTGATGGAGCCCCATGCCTCCCACCCGCCGGGGCACGGGAAGGGACGGTCCACACTGCTCCGCCTCCATCATCCGCCTTTCTCACGCTGAGACGAAATGACTGTTTCCTGGTCGGCCGGGTGCGTTTCCAGCAAGGCCCCGCCAAGGATGCTACGGAGATGCTAACCCGCCTTGCTGCACCCGCGGACACGGTGAGCTCTGGCCACACTGCGTGTCCACGTGCCCCCGGAGGACCATCGATCGGCAAGTCAGGCAAGGGCACCACTGGGCTGTTTTCTGTGCTACGACTCGACTGCTGGGAGAGCTCGTGTCTGGCGCTGTCTGGATACTTTCTGTCTTGTGCAGAGTCTTTAATTCAACATGTATTTGCTGCACAGCTGCCACATGTTAGTGACTGTGGTGAAGGGACAAGCACCCACGAGTGCCTGGGAGACGGAGGGTCCAGGCAGAGGGGGCAGCCAGGGCGAGGTGATGGAGGGTGCGGCGGGGCATCCCCAGGCGGAGGGGGCAGCCAGGGTGAGGTGACGGAGGGTGGAGCGGGGCGTCCCCTGGTGTGGGGGCTCATGAACCTCCCCCAGCATGGGGATTCCTAGACACCGAGTTGAATTAAAAAGTTTAGAATTCAAAGAAATGGAAGGCATTGGAACATCCACCTAAATGCAGACGACGGGGCCCCTGGTCTGGTGTTTCACAGCACCTGACCCCCACTCTTCGCATCCAGGCCCTGGGGTGGGGGCTATGGCAGCAGTAGGGCCCACCCCAGGGATAGTGAAAGGCTCTTCTGGAAACACGCCCAGAACCCCAGTTAGTATTAAAGGTTACAAGGTACTCTTCATTTAAAACAAGCAGACCTGTGAAACTGCAGCCACCTCAGTTGGGATACGAGGCTGGTCTGCTTTTGAACCTCAGGAAATACTGACGTCTGCTCTCTGCATGTTCGATGTGTGAAGCACCTGAGAACGTGTCCAGGAGAGAGGCGACGCGGCGGCCAGTGGGGTCCTGGGATGAACCTGGCTGAGCCCCGCCCCCACTCAGGCCACGTCATCCCTGTGGGGACTCCCCATGCGTCTGGTCCCCAAGGACACACCGTGAGCCACACCGCCCCCAGCCTCTTGTCCAGGCAATCCTGGGCCTGCCTCAGGAGCCCAGCTCCCGGGTACAGGCACCTCACAGCTGCTGACCACTGTCTCCTCGAGCCCTGCCCCCTCCCCCCCCCCAGCAAGGGGAGGGCGAGGGGCCAAGAGGAAGCAGGGGCAGGCCCTGGGGCCCGTCCTCTCTCCCCGGCAATGACTGGAGCGTGTCTCCAGTTCTTTTGAAAACAGGTCTTGGCAGCCAAACAAACGTCTCTGGCGTCTAGCGTGTGCCCTCCCAGGCTCCGTGGCTGAGACCCTCCCCATCTGCTAAGAGGGGCCTACATAACTGTGCTGGGGTGCGGGGGGTGGGTTTCTCAGTCAGCTTAGAAGCAGCCAGGATGCCAGGATCCTGAGATGACCAGACCAAGCAGGGACCGACCTGCAGAGACTCTGCCGGTGGCTGGGGCATGGGCTCTGGGGGTGTGGGCATCGGCTCGTCCTGCTGGCAGGAGCGCCCTGGACCTCAGCGTCTGCATGGAAAGGGTTACTGGGCCGGATCTCCCTGCAGACACGACTCACCCGTGAGCGCCCTCCCCCTCCTGTGTCACTCTGGCTGCGGCCGTCTGATCGTGAAGGTGCGAGGGGGATGGCCTTCCAAACATCCACTAATGGCCCGGGGGTTACACACAGGGGCCATCTGGGGAATTGATTTCTTTCTCGGTTACAAATTGCAAATGGAGACATCCTGCCAGGTGAAGGGAAGCCCGGGGGCGCGGGGGCGCGGGGGC
>NW_011495061.1:1277279-1278153 GCF_000754665.1 Bison bison bison | reverse complement strand
AGACGGCTGAATGTGGTGTGCACGCCCGACACAGTGAGGCTGGGTCAGCGAGAAGAGCCGCGGAGAGAAAGGAATCCATCCCAGGAGTAGCCCGCCTCCGGCAGCGGGCTTTACTTCTGAATGAGAGCTCCGTGCATTTAAATTAAATGTCAGATATAATTTCGCAGGGAGGCATCACCGGCTGCGGACCTGCGCGGGCCGACAGCTCTCCTGAGTGGTTAATTGCTGCGCCTCCTCTCGCGCCCTCTCTGAGACCTCAGGTTGGGGCGAGCTTTCCATCTCCTTTCGGGGGAGGGTCTCTGCCAAGGTGCAGAGGGGCTGCAGCCGCTGAAACAGGTGAGGCCGGGTCTGGAGAGCCCTGCCCTCCTTCTGTCCCACTGCCCTGGGGGGCGCAGCTGTCAAGGAGGGTGGAGCTGAGTCTCACGATAATGATCCTCTGTTCTCTGTACCCCCAAAAAACGAGGGGACCCTTTCCTGTGGGGAAGACGCCCCTCTAACAGCTTCCTGCCCCTGAAGGAGGCAGGAGGAGGGGGAGGGAGAGAGAACCAAAAGGAGCAGGGAGGAGGGGCTGGGGGTCCAGGTGAAGGGAGCATCCCCGCCCCCACGCCTCTGCTTCTTGACGTGGACGGCCTCAGCCTGGGCAGCCACGGGGCCTGAACCTGACTTGGAGAATGTGCCTGGGAGGTTTCCTGACCCTCGAGGGCCAGAGGTGCCGGGACACGTCCGGCTTCTGGGGCCTGAGCCTCAGAGCCTGGGTCCCTGCACGGCTTCTATGAAGCACCTGCTCTGCGAGGCCACCTCATTTCTGGGGCAGACACCCCAAAGCGGCGGGTCCAGAGGGACAAGGAGAGGCTGGGGGTTCCCCGAGGGGGGG
>NW_011495061.1:1276540-1277179 GCF_000754665.1 Bison bison bison | reverse complement strand
AACCCCACGGAGGCCCAGCCAGGCCGGCAGAGACACGCGAGGCCCTCGGGGCACCAGGCTCCCTAGGGCACCACCACGGGAGCTGCAGCCACAACCTTCAAGTGAGCTGATGCTGCGTGGACCCTCGTGGTAAAAGCGCTGCAGATGCGTCTTCAGAGGCCCTGTGCTCAGGGACGCTCCTGCAGATGACTGTGAAACACTGCTCACTGCACAGCTGTCTGTTTCTCTGCCCGCGTCCCGCCGGGCCATCAGCACGTGGCCCCAGAAGATGCCCCTGCAGATGTGGCCAGCGCCCCAGCTCACCCTGCTCCACCAGAAGTCAGGTGGATGTCACCTGTGGGCACGTGGCTCTGCCCTCCCTGGCTGCCCCATCCCCGCTGTGGGGAGTGTCCACCTCTCGGCTGCCCCCTCCTGCTTCACTGATTTCCACTTGCTGACGTGGATGTTCACCTCTGCTCCCCCCCTGCTCACACCGTCGGCTCCTTGGAGGCCGGGAACGGCCCCAGCCAGCGGTCAGACCTTGACTGGGCCCCCCGCACTCACATGTCCACTGTGGCCGAGCACTTGCTCCAGCCAGCTGGGCCCCCACCCGAGGGTTCATCAGCAGTTAACCCCAACCCTCGGAAAGTCCTGTCCTGC
>NW_011495061.1:1274632-1276332 GCF_000754665.1 Bison bison bison | reverse complement strand
CAGGCCAGACACCCGCCACATCTGTGAGTGGGTGCTGGGTGAGGGGATGATGGCCACGCCGTGAGGAGCCGACATCCGAGGTCGGGCAGACGGGGAGGACCACAGAGGCCCACTCGGCCGACACCCTCCAGGAGGGAAGAGCGGAGCCTGGTGGGCAGCCCGTTCTGCAGCCCCCCGAGCTCAGGCCTGTCCCGGACACGCCGCTGCTGTCTGCCTGAGGACCCCTGCCCGGTTGTGGGAGGTGGGAAGCAGCCGCAAACACGGACCACTGCAGAGAAAAACGAGGCAACGCTGGGGCTGCGCTGAAGTCAAGGTCTGCGATGGAAAGGCTGTGGCATGGGCTGCTTCGGTGCAGATAAGCTTTAGTATGAAGTTTTGCTTTGAGTTACTCTTTGTGGAAAACACGAACATGGAAACTTTAGATTAAGCAAGCTGGACAGACACCCAGAAACGGATACCTTCCAAATGTTGAGAAAACCAGAGACACTGTAATTTAAAGCATGGGCTTCTAATGAATTTTGTTATTTTTAAATGACCACGTGGTACTAGGGTGCCTACGGGGATTACAGAGGATATTTCTTTCAGAAGTGCACCAAACTTGAGAGCCTGGTATTTATGTCTTTGGGTTCGTGGGTGAGTTTTGTACAGTTGAATCATCTCCATTTGGCGTACAAAATGGGACAATTTTCTATTGTCAAATGTTCTTCCCACGGCCGTGTCATGGACCCCAGGACAGCACAGGCGTGAGCATCGCGGGCAGGAAGCCGAGCGGCGCTTGGTGGCCGACTGTTCTGACAGTTTACAGGCAGGATTTGTGCAACCACAGAGCAGTTCCAAGTGAAATACACGTGAAAAACGGTATGAAATGTAGTGACAGGATAGGTCGTAATCATACAGTAGTGTGTGTGTGTGCGTGCACGCAGGCGTGTGCGTGTGTGTGTGTGCATGTATGTGCGTTATGTTGGGTGCGTGTGTGCGTAAGTGCATGTATGCGTGTGTATATGCCTGTCTATATGTATCCACGTGTGTTTGTGGTTGTAGATGTGTGCGTGTGTATATGTGTGTGTGTGTGTGTTTTTTGTGTATGTGTGTCTCTGTGTGTGTGTGGATGCGTGTATGTGGTTTTTTGGGTGTGTGTGTATGTGTGTTGTGTGTTTGTGTGCGTGTATATGCATGTGTCCGGTCCCATCACTTCATGGGAAATAGATGGGGAAACAGTGGAAACAGTGTCAGACTTTATTTTTCTGGGCTCCAAAAATCAATGCAGATGGTGACTGCAGCCATGAAATTAAAAGACGCTTACTCCTTGGAAGGAAAGTTATGACCAACCTAGATAGCATATTCAAAAGCAGAGACATTACTTTGCCAACAAAGGTCCGTCTAGTCAAGGCTATGGTTTTTCCTGTGGTCATGTATGGATGTGAGAGTTGGACTGTGAAGAAAGCTGAGTGCCGAAGAATTGATGCTTCTAAACTGTGGTGTTGGAGAAGACTCTTGAGAGTTCCTTGGACTGCAAGGAGATCCAACCAGTCCATTCTGAAGGAGATCAGCCCTGGGATTTCTTCGGAAGGAATGATGCTGAAGCTGAAGCTCCAGTCCTTTGGCCACCTCATGCAAAGAGTTGACTCATTGGAAAAGACTCTGATGCTGGGAGGGACTGGGGGCAGGAGGAGAAGGGGACGACAGAGGATGAGACGGCT
>NW_011495061.1:1271728-1274532 GCF_000754665.1 Bison bison bison | reverse complement strand
GTGTGTATGTGTTTTTTGTGTATGTGTGTCTCTGTGTATGTGTGTGTGTGTGTATGTGGTTTTTTGGGTGTGTGTGTGTGTGTGTGTGTATGTGGTTTTTTGGGTGTGTGTGTATGTGTGTTGTGTGTTTGTGTGTGTGTATGTACGCATACGTGCATATATGTGTATACATGTATGTGCGTGTTTATGTGTGTGTACGTGTGTGCACATAGGTGGGTTTTTGTGTATGTGTGTGTCTCTGTGCGCACGTGTGTGCACACGTTGAGTGTTTGTGTGTGGGTATGTGCATATGCACGCATGTGTATACGTGTGCGTGTATGTATGTGCACATGTGTTTCTGTATGTGGTTTCGTGTGTGTGTGTGTGTGTGTGTGCACATGTGTTTCTGTATGTGGTTTCGTGTGTGTGTGTGCGTGTGCGTGTGTGTATGTATGTGCACATGTGTTTCTATATGTGGTTTCGTGTGTGTGTGTGTGTGTGTGCACATGTGTTTCTGTATGTGGTTTCGTGTGTGTGTGTGCGTGTGCGTGTGTGTATGTATGTGCACATGTGTTTCTATATGTGGTTTCGTGTGTGTGTGTGTGTGTGTGCACATGTGTTTCTGTATGTGGTTTCGTGTGTGTGTGTGCGTGTGCGTGTGTGTATGTATGTGCACATGTGTTTCTATATGTGGTTTCGTGTGTGTGTGTGTGTGTGTGCACATGTGTTTCTGTATGTGGTTTCGTGTGTGTGTGTACGCATACGTGCATATATGTGTATACATGTATGTGCGTGTTTATGTGTGTGTACGTGTGTGCACATAGGTGGGTTTTTGTGTATGTGTGTGTCTCTGTGCGCACGTGTGTGCACACGTTGAGTGTTCGTGTGTGGGTATGTGCATATGCACACATGTGTATACGTGTGTGTATGTATGTGCACATGTGTTTCTGTATGTGGTTTCGTGTGTGTGTGTATACGTGTGTGTGTGCACATGTGTTTCTGTATGTGGTTTCGTGTGTGTGTGTGTGTGCGTGTGTGTGTGTGTGCACATGTGTTTCTGTATGTGGTTTCGTGTGTGTGTGTGTGTGTGTGTGTGCACATGTGTTTCTGTATGTGGTTTCGTGTGTGTGTGTGTGCGTGTGCACATGTGTTTCTGTATGTGGTTTCGTGTGTGTGTGTGTGCGTGTGTGTATGTGCACATGTGTTTCTGTGTGTGGTTTCGTGTGTGTGTGTGTGTGTGTGTGTGCACATGTGTTTCTGTATGTGGTTTCGTGTGTGTGTGTGTGTGTGTGTGTGTGTGTATGTGCACATGTGTTTCTGTATGTGGTTTCGTGTGTGTGTGTGTGTGTGTGTGCACGTGTGTTTCTGTATGTGGTTTCGTGTGTGTGTGTGTATGTATGTGCACGTGTGTTTCTGTGTGTGGTTTCGTGTGTGTGCGTGTGTGTGTGTGTGTGTATGTGCACGTGTGTTTCTGTATGTGGTTTCGTGTGTGTGTGTGCGTGTGTGTGTGTGTGCGTGTGTGTGCACGTGTGTTTCTGTATGTGGTTTCGTGTGTGTGTGTGTGTATGTATGTGCACGTGTGTTTCTGTGTGTGGTTTCGTGTGTGTGTGTATACGTGTGCGTGTATGTATGTGCACATGTGTTTCTGTATGTGGTTTCGTGTGTGTGTGTGTGTGTGTGTGCGCGTGTATGTATGTGCACGTGTGTTTCTGTATGTGGTTTCGTGTGTGTGCGTGTGTGTGTGTGTGCACATGTGTTTCTGTATGTGGTTTCATGTGTGTGTGTGTATGTATGTATGTGCACATGTGTTTCTGTATGTGGTTTCGTGTGTGTGTGTGTGTATGTATGTATGTGCACATGTGTTTCTGTATGTGGTTTCGTGTGTGTGTGTGTGTGTATGTATGTGCACATGTGTTTCTGTATGTGGTTTCGTGTGTGTGTGTGTATGTATGTGCACATGTGTTTCTGTATGTGGTTTCATGTGTGTGTGTGTATGTATGTATGTGCACATGTGTTTCTGTATGTGGTTTCGTGTGTGTGTGTGTGTATGTATGTATGTGCACATGTGTTTCTGTATGTGGTTTCGTGTGTGTGTGTGTGTGTGTGTGTGTGCACATGTGTTTCTGTATGTGGTTTCGTGTGTGTGTGTGTGCATGTGTGGAGGTAGATTTCCCTGGAAAAGTGGTATTTCCAGAAAGGAGTTTCTGTTGATGGGTACAATGTTGGCCTTGGTGGCTGGCTGGGCTCTGGTTGGGGTCTTCTTGGTTCTGTCCCATTTGTGGGGGAGGCAGGAACAGTGAGAACATCGCTGTCGCGTGAGGACTGCAAAGCCCCCTCAGCAGTGAGGCCAGAAGAGCCCGGGAAGCGGCGAGCACAGCCGGCCCGTTCGGTTTACAGCAGGCGCGGGGAGGGGGTCAGGAGAAGGGAGGGAGACCAGCCTTCTCCTGACGGATGAGAACCCGCTCAAGAGAAAGGAGAAATAGCTTTTCCACTCCATTATTCTCCTGCCAATGCGGAATGGATTGAGCCGCCAGTCGATAATCCGGAAGGAGGACGCAGCCTCTGAGAGGCCTGGGAGCCCGCGTGGGCAACGCCACTCCAAGGCCGTCTGACGGTCCAGGGCGGGACAGGGCAGGGCCCCAGCAGGCAGGCGGGCCGTGGGCTCCCAGTGGGAAATGGGGAGACGCCAGTGGAGCGCAGGCAAGAGACCCCAAGGGTGGCTAGATGCAAGCTTCCTTCCGACCCCGCTCGGGCCATGCAGGCACCCACACAGAAGCAGCCTTGCTACGAGGGACCCCCACTCCCCCCAGGCCCCAGCAGGAGCG
>NW_011495061.1:1270267-1271628 GCF_000754665.1 Bison bison bison | reverse complement strand
CCCCAATGACCGCTGGCATCAATGAGGGTCAGGCCGGCAGGGGGCAGGCTGAGCTCCCCACAAGCTCCAGGCCAACTGGCAACCGGGAGCAGGATGGGCAGACACGGAGCTGCGACTTCTGGGTGCTGGCTGGGTGTGGGACCCGTCCTGCTTCAGGGCGGGTGTCGTCCATGCCTTATTGAGCCAGTTTCATTTGTCCCCTAGTTAGTGTGAAGAACCCGCCTGCCAATGCGGGAGATGTAAGGGATGAGGGGTCCATCCCTGGGACGGGAAGATCCCCTGGAGGAGGAAACGGCAAGCCACTCCAGCATTCTTGCCTGGGGAAGCCCATGAAGGAGCCTGGTGGACACGGGATCACAAAGAGTCGGAGACAACCAAGCGACTTAGCCTGCATTTGTCCACTGAGGAAAGTCCAGACGCCGGGTATTTCACTCACTCATTAGACTGTTTCCTAAATACATGTTTGCTTGTGTGTTTTCTTTTTTAAAGAACCTCCCTCATCTCTATATTATGTTATATATAAAAAAATCGGGACATGAGTTTGAGTAAGCTCCGGGAGTTGGTGATGGACAGGGAAGCCTGGTGTGCTGCAGTTCATGGGACACGACTGAGCGACTGAACTGAACTGAAAAAAAACTAAACTTGCAAAACATATTTTGAGGAATAGTTCCCCAAAGACCCCTCTGCTCTAAGAACAGACTGCTGCAGAGACCCTCAAAGAGAGGGCACGGACAGGCAGCCTTACCCCCCGACACAGAGCAGAGACCCTCCGTCAGCCCTCCGAGCCCCGCCTCTCCAGGACGCCCGCCTCAGTCACTGTCCTCAGGTCAGACAGGGAGAGGAGGCCAGGGCCGGCCCAGCCTCCAGCGCTTCCCGCTGGCCACCTGCCCTGTGGACCCGCAGGGGCTCGAGGCCCCCGGGCCGCAGCAGCTGCCTGCCCCGCCTGGTCCCTGACGGCCGGTCAGCGTTTCTGCTCCAGCCGGTGGCCCTGAGCTTCTTGCTTCCCTCCAGGCTCCCCTGACTCACAGAGGGAGGTCCTGGTGGAGAAAGTGAAGGAAGGAATTGTTCTGGAATTTCTGCACTTAGAATTCACGTCGCACGTTCAAAGTTACCTAAGTCACACCTGGACTGATTTTGACATCCCCCTTGGGTCTGAACAAATCCGGCACCCGGAAGCCTCTGAGAACCTCTGGAGTAGACGGGGTCCCGGGCCGGGTGTGGACACTACGTGTTCCCTGCACTTCGGCGCGGCCTGCACGCTCCTGTCCGCCTCTCAGAGGCCGGGGCAGCGCCTGTTCTGGGTGAACCTAGGTCAGAGGAGACTGCCTTCCGCAGCTGTCTCTTTCGTTCGTGGACACATT
>NW_011495061.1:1268718-1270167 GCF_000754665.1 Bison bison bison | reverse complement strand
CACGTCGCACGTTCAAAGTTACCTAAGTCACACCTGGACTGATTTTGACCATCCCCCTTCGGGTCTGAACAAATCCGGCACCCAGAAGCCTTTGAGAACCTCCCCCTTGGGTCTGAACAAATCCAGCACCCGGAAGCCTCTGAGAACCTCTGGAGTAGACGGGGTCCCGGGCCGGGTGTGGACACTACGTGTTCCCTGCACTTCGGCGTGGCCTGCACGCTCCTGTCCGCCTCTCAGAGGCTGGGGCAGCGCCTGTTCTGGGTGAACCTAGGTCAGAGGAGACTGCCTTCCGCAGCTGTCTCTTTCATTCGTGGACACATTCAGCTCTTGGTGGAGACCCGATTCCAGTCCTTTAAGAAAGCAGCCCAGACACAACAGACCCCCAAACTTGGCCGCGCCTGCCCGACGCAGGGAGCAGACTCGTGATGCTGGCGAGAACCACAGCACAGCCCTGGGTGCTGGGGGCCTTCCCACACAGGGTGCCCCTGCCTGGCCCACACGGAGCAGGTGGTCAGTGTCTGCATGGAACGGACTCTGCACGGCCAGAGGGTGGCCTTACCAGCTTCGATCCCTGGGCCTCACATCCCACTCAACACACATGACCCCAAACTTCCCAAATGCTCAGGATGCAGATAAAGTCACCACAAGGCTGGCTCTGAACTGACCATCGTCCGACCCCGGGAAGACTCGTGATACAACAGCGAAGGGGAAGAACGAGTGACTGGCCTGCCCCGTCCTCCTCAGACGCTGGCTGGCCTCCCCCCATGGCCGCTCTGGCAGGCAGTCTGGCCCCAGGGCGTCCTGGGATACCAGCCATTTATCAAGGTATCTGGAACTGGGGACAAACTTAAGAGCCAAAGTGAGGGGTGAGGGCCAGGAAGTGGACAGAAGGGACAGGGCAGAGCCCCTCTGAAGGGGGGACCCCACGCTGTTCTGCTGCTCTGGGGCCAGCCCTCCTCGGGGCCCAGGGCACGGGACACAGTGGGTGGGGTGCCCGCCCCTCCTCGGGGCCCACGGGCATGGAGCACAGTGGGTGGGGTGTCAGGGGTGGAGCTGGGGGGCCTGCCTTTCCTCATCCGTCTCTCCCTCCTGTGTCCCAATAAAGGGGCACCCACCATGGGCACAGAGCCACTGTGATACCCGGAGCTGGGCTCTCATGGCTGGAGAGGAGGTGACCAGGGGCCAGTCCTCACAGCGGTGACCCCGGAGAGCATGGGTTGGCTGGGCTGGCGGCCTGGGTGGCAGCCCTTCCCGCGGCCCCAGGCCTCCCTGCAGGACTGGCAGGCTGCCCTGAGTGCGGGCAGTGGCCCCCGCAGCCTGGCCCTCAGACCAGCACCCGCCCCTCCGTGAAGGCGCTGTGCTGCAGATCAAAGCCCACTTCAGGGCTGAGCGCTTCACCGATGATTCCGCCCTCATCAGGCATTAATTTCTCACTCGGAATGCGCTGGC
>NW_011495061.1:1267611-1268618 GCF_000754665.1 Bison bison bison | reverse complement strand
GGACAGAGGCGCTGGGTAGTGGGGGGCCGTGGGGGGCCGGGGCGGGCTGCACCCCGTCTCCCTGCTGTGCCGGGGGTCTCTCTCCCCGGCTGCTCGCCGGGGGCTGATTGCACCTGGTGTAGCCCGGCTCACGCCAGCATCCCGACTCGGAGAAACCACAGCTCCTGCCGTCCCACCCGAGCTGCGGCCCCCGCCCCCGCGCTCCGTCACACTCAGAGGGCCTCCCTGGTGCCCTGAGCCCGGGCCGGCCTGAGCCACCACCCCAGGAAGACGCAGAGCAGGTCGAGAGGCTGTGTGCTCGCCCACCAGGAAGGTGCAATTAAAAAACAAACCAACCGGGAAATAGGTGTCGGCGGAGACATGGAGGAGAAGGAGTCCTTGTGCCTCTGGGTGGGCGTGGAAAGTGGAGCAGCCACCGAGGAGAATGCTGAGGAGCGTCCTCAGACAGCTCAGATCAGAGCTGCGTGCGACCCAGCAACGCCCTGCAGGTGTTTATCCAGGAGAACTGAAATCAGGGCCCGGAGGTCTGCGAGCACCCACCTCCTTAGCAACGTTATTCCCAAGAAGGAGCCCGACACGGTCCCGACGTCCCCTGATGGATGGATAAACCGACAAACACAACGTGGTCCAGCCGCGATCCAGCCTTCCAAGGAAGGAGACCCTGACACAGTTACACTGTGCGTGGACCCTGGGGTGTCGTGCTGAGGGGGGGCACCAAAGGATGACACCCGTGTGACCCCACGGCTGCGAGCGCCCCCGGAGGAGCCAGCCTCACAGACGGGGGCTGGGACAGGGGCCACATCCGGGATCACGGCTGGGTCAGCCTCGCGGGGCCCGGAGCACCCAGGAGTGGCGCCAGGGCACCCGGCCGGCCCAGCCCTGGGGCCTCCGGTGCTGTGCGTGGGCAGGCTGGTCTGGCGGCCCTGGCCCCCTGCCCTCCCCGGGGCTCAGGCTGCCCCTGGGCCTCCCTGCTCTCACAACAGGGTCTGGACAGCCCCCTCCTCCCC
>NW_011495061.1:1266958-1267362 GCF_000754665.1 Bison bison bison | reverse complement strand
GGGAGGCCGTCTACACGCTCCTGGGCTCGGAAAGCCCACCCCAGGCTGCGGGTCTGCAGTCCAGGCCGCCGGGCAACGCCCCGGAGAGGCAGCACCATTTGGCACAGAGGGGTTACTTAGCCTCTGTGTACCCTTCCGTCGGTCCACCTGCCCATCCATCCTGTCAGCAAACATCCACCGCACATACGAGAGCAGAACAAAGCCTGTGCCCAGGGCAGCGTCTGCTCTGGGGACTCGCTGTTCCCCGGAACTTGAGTGCCGGGCTCTGTCCCAAGGGCACCCTGGGCACCTGGGGCCCCTCGCTGAGACCCTGCTCTGCTCCCGCCCCAGTCCACGGGCAGGCAGAGCTGAGCCCTGCGTGCTCGGGGCTCAGTGATGCACAGCATTTGGCCACTGGGGGCCCG
>NW_011495061.1:1266070-1266858 GCF_000754665.1 Bison bison bison | reverse complement strand
CCCCAGATACTCCCACAGCAGACGCTACCCCACCACCCCTGGGGGCCCCCAGATACTCCCACAGCAGACGCCAGCCCCCCACCCTGGGAAATCCCCACACAGGCAGGACTTCCGGTCCCCCCAGGAGACGCTCAGAGCACCGTCCTGCAGGCCCACCTCACAGTGGGTGAATGACCAGCCGCTCCTCTCAGGGGCTCAGTGGCACGTTTGCGCCCTCTGAGCCCGTCCAAGAGGCCCAGCGGTGCAGGGCAGGAAGCGACCCCCGCCCGGGGCAGAGCATGGCCGGTTGGTGGGGGTGAGGATGCAGGGTGGCATCACCGCCCCAGCCTGCAGCAGTCCAGCCCAAAGGCTGACGTCCAGAGAAAAGCAGTTTAATAAAAACAAAAAAACAACATCACCCCACAGGAAAAGTAATTTGAAAATAATACTGATTTCCTTAAAAATTTTTTCAAAACATTTTAATTTATCTTGGCCTCCTGGGTTCTGCTGAGGGGGGCAGTTTTCGCTTTAATCACTCTGCCTTTTCTTTCGTAAACAACGGAAAGTAATTAGAGGCGTTTTCGGAGGCCAAGGCCACGACGGGAGGGTCTGAGAAGAAGGCGGGCTCCGGGAGGGAGGGTGCTCAGCCCCTCCCCGGGGTCCGGGGGCCGTGGGTGCAGCGGCCCTGCTGGCCGGACGGCCCGCCCGCTCCCCCAGGCCCTGCGAGCCGGAGGCAGCCGCCGCCATCGTCATGGCAACGCCTGGCGAGTCCGGCGCGGCGTCCACTCGAGGGGAGCCGCTCAATGTCC
>NW_011495061.1:1265140-1265970 GCF_000754665.1 Bison bison bison | reverse complement strand
CTCCCCGGTCGCCACAGTGGCGCAGCAGTCAGTCTGGGCCGCCGACTCGCCTCTCAATCTGCTCAGGCTTCGCAGCATGAGAGCCCCTCCCCCGGCTTCTCGGGGCTCCCCTGGGTGGCAGCCCCGGCCTGAGTGCAGACCTGTGGTTCTGGGGGGCACGGTGAAGCGCAGGGCGACGTGGGTGGTGAGAGCCCCGCTTCCCCGGGAGACGAGGCGCTTCAGGTCCAGGGTGCACCTCCCTCGTCTACAGGACAGGGACGCAGGGCTCCGCCTGCTCGGCTGTTCCAAGGCCAGCAGCCCGAGGCGGTGCGGCGAGCATCCCCACCGTCAGCTTACACGTCGCTGCCACACACGCACCCTCTGACTTCACACCCACCACAGGGACACCGAGGGCAGAGCAAGCAGGGAGCGGCCCCGCCCTCTTCCTGGAGTTCTCTTTGTGATCGTTAGCCTGACTGCCCGTGGCACCCAGGCCAGACGTGCAGCCCTGGAGTCGATGGCGGTTTTCACACGTTTATAAACACGGCCGGGAAGCGACCAGCACTCAGGACTTGGCACTGCCAGACGCAGCAAGGGCCGCAGGAGGAGAGGAGGAGGACCCAAGGGGGCTTGGCTGGGACATCTAGGACTCTAGGAGGCCGTGACGGGAGCCTGGCCTCCCTCCAGCCCCACTGCTGAAGGTGAGCTGTGGACGGAGAGGAGCTCCCCGGAGTCACATACGCCAGTGCCGGCCGGGCACCGTGCCCCCAGACACTCCCACAACAGAAGCCTCCCCCAGGGGCGCCCAGACACTCCCACAGCAGACGCCTCCCCTGGGGGCCCCCAGATAC
>NW_011495061.1:1262528-1264072 GCF_000754665.1 Bison bison bison | reverse complement strand
GCTCTGCACAGGGCATTCATTTCACCTCCGCATAACAGAGTACTAAAGGTATAATGTATATCTCATAGCTCAGTTGGTAAGAATCCGCCTGCAATGCAGGAGACCCTGGTTTGATTCCTATGTGGGGAAGATCCTCTAGTGAAGCGATAGGCTAACCTACTCCAGTGTTCTTGGGCTTCCCTTGTGGCTCAGCTGTAAAGAATCCACCTGCAATGTGGGAGACCTCAGTTCGATCCCTGGGTTGGGAAGATCCCCTGGAGAAGGGAAAGGCTCCCCACTCCAGTATTGTGGCCTGGAGAATTCCATGGACTGTGTAGTCCACGGGGTAAAAAAGAGTCAGACGTGACTGAATGATTTTGACTTCACTAAAATGTGTATCTGATATACCAACATTTTATATTTTTACTTATTTATCTATTTGTGCACTAAAATTTATTTATATCTCTCCTTATTCCACAAAAGACAAAAATACATCCAATAAAATGGAAAATACGTGAATAAAAACAATTGGTGGTCCAGCATTTCAGACCCCGCACTTCCGAAGCAAGGGGCCTGGGTTCCATCCCTGATCAGGGAACTATCTCACTCGCTGCAACTAAGACTTCACGTGCCTCAGCTAGGGCCCCGTGCAACAAATAAATGAGCAAACAGTAAAACAGAAGTCAGGTCCAGGGCAAACACTGATGGAAACAAGAAAAGAGCAAATCCTGGTGTCAGGCTGCGTATCAGGCCTCCAGGCGGCACGCCCACTCTGAGCCACGGACTCGACCTCTGAGTTTCTCAGAGGCCAGAGCGAAACCGTAGAGAGTCAGCCCTGTGCTCTGCAGCATCTGCAAGGACACCACGCCCCCGCCCCAAGAGAGGTGGCTCTATGGCCAAGGCCGTCGCTGGTGACACAGGCAAGCTCTGTAGGTTGATTCTGAAGATCCCTCAAAAAATGCCAAGGAGATGAGACGCCAGGACGGCTGGGGGGAGGCTCGCGTGCTGACCCCGACCAGAGCCTGGCACCCCTTGGAGCTCCCCAGCGAAGACCCTGCTGCCACCGACGGTGCCATGCAGCACACAGCTCCATCTGGGGGGCGGGCGCAGCCACCCAGGAATGAGGCCTCTCGTTAGCTTACCCACACGAGGTGCGCATCAGACACAAAACCCTGGTGCCCTCACTTGCGCTCTTTAATCCAGTAATTTAATTTCCGCAACGCATCAGAATGGAGCTCAGCTCCAGAGCAGGGTTCATGGAGACAGAGCGTAACTGGTTTAAACGCGTCTGTCACAGAGCCCGTGATGTCATCCTGCTTCATGACCCTGCTTCATGATGACGCTAATTAAGTATTCTTAACAGGGCCTGGAGAGGAACCGAGTTTTCAATGAGGCACTTTCGTGTAGGAGGCCGGAGCAGCCTTCCTGTCTTCACGCTGCATGCGGGGCCCCCGTGGCCACCAGGCTGGTTGTGTTCCCTTCCCTTCAGGGGTCTGTGCGCCTTCCCAGGCGCTTGCTCCCGGGGCGGGGGTGCTCCAGGAATGCTCTGCTGCTGTCGGGGTGGG
>NW_011495061.1:1256995-1262393 GCF_000754665.1 Bison bison bison | reverse complement strand
GACTGAGGTGGCACAGGTGCTGGGCCACCTCAGTCCGGGCACAGCCGCAGGCACTCGCTGGGGGACGAAGGTGGCCCGAACTCTGACACCCGACCCGGCAGAGAGGCCTCTGTGCACCCCCAGCGGCCCTGCACCCGTGGCTCCGGCAGACGCGGCAGCAGTGACCCTAGTGTCTGGCCTCCCCGCCCAGGCTTGAGGCCTGTCCCCGGGGACCCTTTCCACCGTTTGGGGGAAGCCCAGGCCCCCTGGGGAGGATCTGAGACCAGTGGACGGCGGCCTGGTATTGCTCCTGGCTGACCGCCAGCCCCCACCTCCACAGCAGGGAACACAGGCTGTGGGTCCCGGGCTGGGCCGGGGGGCCTGCCGTCCCTCCCACAGGCCTCTGGCAGGTGCACCGGCCCCCCAGGCTGTACTTCCCCGTGGCACTCCGCTCCCGGGCCAGCCCGAGGTCACTGAGCTGCATGTCCTGGATGTTCGAGCCGTTCCAGTTTATAACCTGTCGCAGCTGCTGCCCTCCATGGCCTGCCCCGCGGAGGCGAGGTGACCGCCCCGATGAACTCCAGAGGCGCAGGGGCTGGGGTGCCTGGGGCGGGAGGGCAGTGAGGCTGGGGGCCAAGACCACGGCCATGGACGGGTGGCTTCCTGGTTCCCTGCCCTCAACAGGGCGGCTGAGCTGTGGACTGAAGGGGACCCAACGCCAGGATGTGACCCCAAAGGCAGGCTCCCCAGAGGCCAGCCCGGGCGCCCTCCGCTCCACCCGAGGGTGGCGAAGCCTCCTTGGGTTTAAGCAGAATTCTCACGGACCTGACGGCTGGGGCAGCTGAGGCCGGATTCTCTCTGCAGTCCCGAACCCCCAAACCCGCCCCCCCAGGGACAGCCATCAGGACTTGCCCCTGCGTGGCTCTCAGTGGGGGGATGTCTCTTCCACCGGCCGGAACGTGGGCCATGTGAGGCCTCCGGTCTTCCCACAGGGCCCGTCCCCCATGGCCACCAGGGCCCGGCTCATCCTTGCCTGCAGAAAGGAGTTGCAGGGGAGAATGTCAATGCCACTTCCCAGGGGTGAAACCAAAGGTCAGGGTGGGTCCCGGGGACACAGAGCCTGGTGCCCTGAGAGTCCGGCTGGGCCAAGCCTCGGTCCTGGGCGCCCAGCTGTCAGGTGGGGCGGCCACTGCCCACCTCCCCACCCCTCTCCTACTGCTGTGGTCCTTAACAAAGGTTTATTCTGCTTTCTTAGCTGACAGCTAGGTTTCCAATTCCAGGCCTAGTCTGCAACGAAGGCCTTCCCTCAGTTCAGTCGGTAACGAATCTGCCTGCAATGCAGGAGACCCAGGTTCGATGCCCAGGTTGGGAAGATCCCCTGGAGAAGGAAATGGCTACCCACTCCAGGGTTCTTGCCTGGAGAATCCCATGGACAGAGGAGCCTGGCGGGCTACAGTCCACGGGGTCGCAAAGAGACACACACGATTGAGCAGCTAAAGCACCAGCACCAGGTCTCCAATCCCGGGTCTTGTCTGCAGCGGAGCCTGCTCTTTGGACTAAACAGACTTCTACAATGAAGAGAGGCTGGTGTTCTTGGCGGGTGTTTCCTGGGCCCGGCCCCCTCTCTGCAGAGAGGGGCTGAGGCCCCTCTTGCTCTGGGCTCCCCCGTGGGACCCCCATCTCCTATCCCAAGCCAGCCCTTTCTGCCCAAGGCCCTGCCGTCTCAGTTAGGACACTGTCCCAGCGGCCTCAGTCAGGAGGCGCTGTGGTCAGTGGAGCCTGCTTGTAGGGCTTCGAGAGGACTGAGAGGCCTTTCTGTCAGGGTCGGCAGGTCAGGGCAGTGTGATGCTAACCGTGGGAGACCCTCCCCACATTTAAACTGCATGCTCACAAAAACTCCCCACAGAATAAGGCAGACAGAAGTGGGGACGGTGGTCGGGGAGGGTCACGATTTTGGAGCGCGAGCCCTGCTTTTGCACAGTCTGCCCAGGGTCAAGGCTCGCTCCTGAAGTGCTCTGGGAAATGGCCCCCTGGCATGCAGTGTCCAGCCTGCTGGCCCCGCACTGCCCGGGAGGGAGCCCCGGAGGCCAGGCCGCCTGGTCTATCTGGCACGGCCCCGTCCCCGGCACACCCTCCATGGGAGCGGGCGCGAGGGGGGCGATGAAATGCCGCGTCTCTGAGCCCCCCGGGACCCGGCCCCTGAGCGGGGCCTCTCTGCACACAGGGTCCCGCTCCAGGATAGCCTTGTGGCCCAGAATTCTGAGTCTCCTGGCATCAGCTCCCTTTACTGAAACGAGACAGAGGCCGCCTGCCTCCCAGGATCTAAGTGCGGGTCAGCAGGCAGGAGGCTGGCCGCACCCCCCACGGCTCCGCCCTGATCGAGGTGCTTCTCCAGCGTCACCGAGGATGCCCGCCACCACCACCAGCACCCTGCCCTCTGCACACTGCGGGCTGCAGGGACTAATTGCAAGCAAGGGGGTAGGGGGTTCGTCTTACTACTACTTCTCCAGGCCCGCAAGGGAGCCCCTGGGACTGTTGGCAGGGCAGCTCCTGGTTGGGGGGGACAGCTTGGGCTTGCGGGTCACACAGGGACCTGTCTTCCTGGGCACCCCCACCCCGAGAGGGCCCAGCCTCCCACGCGTAGCTGGAGACAGACCCGTGCGTAGTGGCGGCGGGTGGAGGTCTCAGAGCTGAGTGGGGGGCGGCGTGGGAGACCCCGCCAGATCGGGGTCACAGGCGGGCAGGCCTCCGTGTAGTTTGGCTCGAACTTTATTTCAGACAAAGCCCATTTCCTTCAGTTCTCACCACGGAGCATCCTTCCCCGTCTAGGTCAGCCGAGCAGCTACCATTTAGCAACCACCCCTGAGCATCTCAGCGGCAGCTCCCTCCCGTCTCTTCCCCTTCAGGACACAGGACCGACCTGGTCAACGCCTACAGCGTGTAAGCTTGCACGTTTGCTCAGCCCGAGGCTCCCGCAGTGTGTGAGCACAGACGCCTCTCCACCAGCCGAGTGCTGACCTTGCTGGCGCGTGGAGGGTCGGAGGGCCTGGGGATGGTTTTGCTGGAAGAGCCTGAACAAAGGCAGCGCTTTCCCAGGAAGGGGCAACCACGAGGGGAGGAGGCGGGACGTGGAAGGACGCGCCCA
This sequence comes from Bison bison bison, assembly GCF_000754665.1. Classification (NCBI taxonomy): domain Eukaryota; kingdom Metazoa; phylum Chordata; class Mammalia; order Artiodactyla; family Bovidae; genus Bison; species Bison bison. The sequence continues at coordinate 1,259,269 of NW_011495061.1, read as the reverse complement.
CGGGCTCAGCATGTGGACCTGCGCTCAGCCACCCGCTGGGCACTCATTGGGGCAAGTCTGCCTGGGACCTTGGGCTCTCGGGCTCCGCAACCCGGTTCTCGGGGCTGACAGTCGAGAAGCTTCCCGTGCGCGTCCTGGTCCTGCAATCGGCAGGTGTGTCCCTCGTCCCTGGGGTCTGCGTGCACGCTCGCAGGGCCGAGTGCTGAGCCCCGGCCCAGCACGGGTTCCAGCCGCATGCCCTCGGGGGAAGGGTGGTCCACCCCAGCCGCTGGGATCCGCACACAAGGAAGGGAGAACTGAACACGGCTCTAAAAATCAGCTCTTTCTTTCTGATTGAAAAAGAAAAACTGAAAAAATACAGAAAGATATAAGGAAAATAAACTGATCACTGTGGATATTTTTGTGTATTTCTTTCTAGGTTTTTTTTTTCCTTTTTACACACACATACATCCCCCCGAATGGAGGGGGACCACTTCAGGGGTGTTTGTGAAGATTGTTAGTGGTCATTTGGAGTCTTCACTCTCCTGCTTCTAGAACTTTCTATGAGCTTTCTGAGCTGGTCCTTCTTGTCCTACGGAAAGGAAGCTGGAAGGGGCTTAGGACCCCCACCCCACCTCTGCCCTCTGCCCCAGAGCACTTAGGAAAGTCTCCATTCACTGTCCTGTGAGAACATTCACTAGGGTTTGCCTGCGTGTTTCCTTATCACCAAAAACGCTCAAGAGAAGGGGGAGAGAGCGGCTGTGTGGTGGGACTTTGAGGGCACTCTCAGGCCCAGGGCGGAATCGGGGGCGGGGGTGTGCGGCTCCCTGGGGACCCGACAGTCTGCTCCTGGGATGCGAGAGGAAGTTCGAGGGCCACCTCCCTCCTGGCGCCCGGAGGACCCGCCGTCTGCCTTCTTCCAGGAGCAAACAGATACATGGGTCCTCTCTGGAGACAGTGCGTCACAGACATGCAGGGAGCCTGGGGTTTCCTTCTCAGGGCTCCCAGGGAAGTCCCACCACAAACAGACGCTTCGGGGCAGTGAGGCCGGGCGCCCAGCTGGCCCTGCCCTTAGGAAGCCTGGCAGGTGCCTCCCTCAGCGACCAGGCCACGGCCCACACCTCCGGACTGAAAACAGCATCCTGACCTGCGTTCCCGCCCAGCGAGCGGCCAGTCTCTCTCTTCCCAGGACACGACCGCCTGAGCTTTGCAGCCAGTGCGGACAAGGGACGGCAATCTCTGATAATCTGGGCACGACACCCAGAATCAGACCTTGAAACACACGTGGAAATACGCTTATCGTTCTTCACTTTCCCTTTAACCGTGGATGTAAAGGAAAAACAGGACAAAACGTCTGCCTGAGAGTCAGTTCTTTTCAACCACCAAGGAAAATGCTTTGATCAATAATATTGATACACGATTGATGACAGTGTTAAAGCACCTTTAGACGAATCAGCACAACACAAAATGCCCAAATTCAAAGCAAATTAGAGTAAAAATCAGCTCAGACAAGAACCCCCAAAGGCATTACGTCACAGAACAGAAGCTTAAAGTGAACAGAGCAGACTGGTGAAAACCGGAGCGTCCAGGGGTGGCTGTGTCCTGAGGACCCTGTGGAGGATGCGGCTCAAGGATGGCGGTCAGGACCTGGGCTGGAAGGGGCTCAGACGCCCCCGGGAACCAGGGCTCAGGCCTGCATCCTGCGCTGGAAGGGGCTCAGACACCCCCTGGAACCAACGCTCAGGCCTGCATCCTGGGCTGGAACATGGGCTCAGACACCCCCCGAAGCCAGCGCTCAGGCCTCCATCCTGGGCTGGAAGGGGCTCAGACACCCCCTGGAACCAACGCTCAGGCCTGCATCCTGGGCTGGAACATGGGCTCAGACGCCCCCCAGAGCCAGCGTTCAGGCCTGTATCCTTCTACCGCTGCCTGTCTCTAAACCATCATCACAAAAGCAACCACTGGACCAGCTTCCATTCAGCCTGCTCCACACAACTTCCACTTCGCCAGAAACAGACAGAATTGCTCTCACAAAGCACTGGCTCAAGTGATGCTCAAGGAAAACCTCCATCGACCTTGCTGGGGCCTCGGACGATCCCTCCCTGGGGTCTGGGGCCCCTCAAGCAAATGGCACTTGAACACTTTTCCTGGTCACCAGGAGGCAAGCCTTAAATATAACCATGGCTCCAACTTGAGTAGGACACCTCTCGAGTTTAGGTGGCAACGCTATGTCAAAAATGCCAGAATACTGTTCTCAGGGGATTGGTGATGCAGGAAGTTGCGCCCTGGGGGCTG
>NW_011495061.1:1256079-1256851 GCF_000754665.1 Bison bison bison | reverse complement strand
CTGGGGCGTGGCACCTGCTGACCAGGGCCTGCGGGGCATTCAGCAGGTCCGTGCCCCACGGGGGCAGCCTTAGTGTCCGCACGGAGCACCGGTCCTCATTGGACCAGCCCAGGAGGCTGGCTGTCCTTGGGGGCCTGCAGGCTGCCTGAACAACCCTCCTCATGGCCCTGCCACGTGCCCTGGCCACGTCCCCCTCCCACCAGGAACGGGAACCACCCCGACGAGGACCCACCTTCCCTGCCATTAGGCTGGGGTCGGGGGCACAAGACGTCCCGGGGGTCTGCTCCCTCAGGCCCGGGGGGTGGGGAGCATAATACTGTCCTGGGTGTCTGCTTCCCCAGGTCTGGCGGCAGGTGGGGTGGGCAGGAGCCTGTCCGGAAGCCTGCTCCTCCAACAGCCCTCCCATGTTCCCAGCTCTGCGCCTGGGTCTCAAGGTCCAAAGACGAGCTCTGGACACTGAACAGGAGGAGCTGGGGGTCAGGAAGCTGGCCAGGTGTATGTCCTGACTGCAGGGCACCATAATCGGTCCTGACACGCAGTATTTCCTGGGTCGCAGCAGATGACGGCCTCAGCTGCACCGTCCGAGCCACTGGGCCGCCTGAATGCACGTCTGAGATGGACCAGCCTGTGGGTCATTAACCTGATGCTCTAATTCTCTGTGGTTGCTAGAAGTCAGCAGTGTGTCTCTTAAGCGAGGCTCTTGAAGGTCACTGGTACGCCCCCTGACGTGGTCTCTCTGACCCGCCCCAGCGAAGGACCTGGGGGCGGGAGC
>NW_011495061.1:1248765-1255979 GCF_000754665.1 Bison bison bison | reverse complement strand
GTGGGCGGGAGCAGGAGTGTGCACCCAGGAGATGGGGGGCCTGGCTCCAGTCACTCTGGGCCCCAACAGCTGCGGCGGCTGTGGGTGCTGAGTCAGGGACTGGGCTCTGCATCTGCTTCCTGAGCTTTGCAGTGAGAGGAGAGGCGTGGGGCAGATGCAGCAGACCGATCTGGGTTCCCTAGTCCCAGAAATTCTCCTCAGGCAAATGCTATTAATAGTCACTGCGCCTCTTGCCCGCTGAGAACAGAGGGAGGCCGGGTGATAAGTGAAGAGCAGCTTTGCTGAAATTATTATTAATTAAAATGATCAATATCACGCCTAATGGTAGCTTTCAAGGGACAAAGTTGTTCTTTGGCTGCCGTGTGCATCAGAGGCCAGTGGCTCATGATGCCCATGGGGAGCTGGGTTTGTAGGCTCATTGGTGAGCTGCTGAGCACAGGACGCAGCCCTGGGCACGTCTGGAGCCTGGACTGGGAAAGACGGAGTGAATCAGGAGGAAGCGGAAACAGCCGCAGCACGTGCTCTGTGGGAACGCGGTCATCCACGCGTGGGTCTGCCGGGGCCGCCCCGTCCAGGGCTGTTGTCTGCGGTCTCGACAGAAGCAGCAAAGACCAGCTACACACTCGTGTATGTGCAAGGCCCCCCTGCTCCAGGGTCCCTCCCAGAGGAAGACCATCGTGTGCCCTCGAAGATGATCTGGACGATGATGACCACACAACTTCCCTCAGCGTCCAGCACACACGTGTCTGGTGCAGAGCAGGGAATCAGGAGAGCGGATGACAGGCTTGTCTCCTGTCCTTAAAGAGAAGAGGCATCGAGCTGGGGAACCGGCCGACTCCAGCCCTGAGGGACGGCTCTGTGTCCGGCGCTGTCCGCCTGCAATGGGGCCGTGGGAGCGTGTGGTTCCCTGAACAGGTTGCTATGACGAGCTGCAATGGGAGTTCCCAACAAGACCTGGGAAACCCTCCCAGTACCCTCCACGAGAAGGATGGCCACGTGCCTCCAAGCTGGGTGTTTCAACTCTGAATAGAATGGTCTTGTGAGCAGGAACTGCACTCATTCAGATTTCGGAATCCACCAGGTCCGCACCGGAGCCGACTGGCCCGACCCGTGACGAGCCACTGTCCTCAGTGAGATTCCAGGACAAGCAGGACGGCCTCGCGGCCCGACGCTCACTGCACGTGTGGCTGTGGCTCAGACCGCTTCCACCCCACCTCCCACCTGGACCAGCTTTCCCGCAGTTCCTGGACGACCCTGGGAGGTTCCGCTTTCGGACGATGGTCGTTGGGGTCTGTTGACATCTGATCCTGACTCCAGGCCCAGAGCAAGAACGGGAGGCGAGGAGAGAAGCGTCTCTCGGAGGGGCCGTGGGCAGGCGTGTGGTCAAGCAGCTGGGGCGGCTGCTCTGTCGCTCTCTGGGCCCCCCGCCTCACCGGCACCCCACTCATGACAGCGCCCACCCCCACAGTTATTCCCTGCCCTAGTCCCTGGGCAGAACGGCCCTGACGCTCATTATTAAAGGGGAACATCACCCTGGGGTGATGGCTAACCTGAGGGCCGGAGGGGCCACCGGTTTCCCTGGGAACTGCCGTCAGCTCCCCCGAGGAGCTGAGGTGGCTGCCGCGTCCTGCCTGCCGTCTGCCGTCCACTGCGTGGGGCTGGGGGAGGCGGTGTCACTCCCGGACGCCAGGCCCCTGATGTGTGGGCTGCCCCATCCAGCAGCCCGCTGGGGTCCCTGCCGGTGCCGCTGGGTCCTTTCATGAGTCTCGAGGTGACAGCAGGGCATTCAGGCTCGCACAGAGCAGCCGTCGGGCTGAGCTGCAGGCGCGTCGTCCCTCCCTCCCTGCCCCAGGCACATCCTCGGCGCGTGGGGGCCCTTCCCGAGCAGAGGCGGAGCCTCAGCGCCTCCGTCGGGGAGTCCTGCCTCTGGAGGTGAAGAGAATCCTCCACATTGTCGTGGATGAGAGGCGTCCTGCGGCTGGCCTGGCGTGAGGCCACCTTCCCGGGAGGTGTGGACGGAGCAGCCCCCGGGTCTGGGGTTGGGGGACAGGTCCAGACGTGTGAGAACCCTCTCCTTCCTCAGAGCCTAAGAGATACACGCCCAGGTGCCCACTGGGTTTCGTTTTGTTGTTTTTAACAGGACGATATAACTTTAATAAGGAAGCTCTACTAGGGTGGGAGAGCTCTGGGGACAGTGGTTACCCCACGTGAGGGGCTGCTTCTCTTCCGGGAGCCAAACTGCACACCTGTGAGGTGGGCGTGGGCCGGGACCCAGCACCCCGACCACCCGAGGAGGGGAAGTGGGAACGTGAGCGGCTCAGACAGCAGGTCGCGGGGCGCGGTCTGGGCTCGGGGCAGGGCCGCGTCCGGCTCCAGACCCTGTGGTCAGTGGTGCTCGGCCCCCGGCGTGCACCTCCCTCCCTCAGGCCCAGCTCCAGCCCGCGAGGCCACGACCGGAGCCCCAGGAGGGCCCGACGGGCGAGGCCGGGTGAGACGGCAGGACGCAACCCACGGCCCAGAGATACCAGCACTCGGGGGCTGGTGTGGGGGGACGCTGGTGTGCGGGGACACTGCCGTGGGGGCCCTGTTCGGATGATGCTGGCCACCTCAGAGCACGACCCAAGAGCAGGGGAACACCTTGGCACCAGGAACGGCCCCAGTTCCGTGTTGTTAGAGCAACTCTGCACACACAACCCCGGTCAGAAGCTGTGATGCCAGCTGCGTCCAGGCCTCCAGCCGCCCCCACATCTCAGCCCCGCTTCCAGCGCCTGAGCCATCTCCTCTGCACGCAGGCATCTGACTGATCCGAAATCCAGCCGAGTAGTGACACGGCTCTTCCTCACTGCCAGTTTTGAATTACCTCCTGACCCCTTGAGCCCTGAACCCTGACCTGACTGTCAACCCTTCTGGCCCCACAGCAGGTGCGGAGAGGGCAGCACCCCCCTGGGGGACTCATCTCTCTGGTGGCCCGTTGCCAACAGCAGCCTGAAGGAGCTGCGCTGGGGTCCTGCAGTCCTGGGGGCAGCCCCTGCCTGTCCCGGTGGTGGACACAGGAGGCGTCCAGGTTTCTCTGATGGGCCTGGGGATGGGACTGCTGTGGGCGCCCTGAGCCCCTTCCTCCCTGCCACATCTCAGTCTCCAAATGCAAACCAAGTTCAGGCAGGAGCAGAAAGGAGACGCAGAGGTGGGCTGGCGCTGTAACCTCCCAGCACCCGGCCTGGATGAAGGCTCCGTCCACTTCGTCCTCCAGAACTGGCTCTGGTTCAGAAAGGAGCCGAGCGGGCTTGGTCCCGGAGCTGCTGAGGCTCTGAAGGTCCCGCATGGAGCTCAAGTAGCCGCAGCCAGGAGGATACCCCAGCACAGTGTCAATGCAGGAAGCCCGGCCAGTGGCCCACAGGCCCCTCCGGGTGGAGGGCAAGGCCGAAGGCTTGTCGGGTGTCTGCACACAGCCGCACAGGGGCTGCTGCTGTGCCTGCCCTCACTCACAAGAGAAGAACCCCCTCCCTTCTCAGAGATGCACAGCCGACGGCGACCCATGTCAGGTGAGGCCCGCTGCATTCCCGCGTTTCCCCAGCTTTCTCACCCAAAGGAGTCATGGCAAGAGCCAACACACGTGTGGAAATCGTGGGATTTAGGGAAACTGTTGAACCTGCCGAGTGTGATAAAAATTCTAGGTCAGCATCTTCTAATAATGCTGACATTTGATGAGGGGGAAAAACCCCACCATTTTCTGGCTAACTGATCCTCTTCGGTGACATCATGAAGTCAGATGTCCCGGGACTAATGTTATCACCTCCAAATGACCCCTTTACGATGACAGGAGTGGCCACCAGGCCAAGCTGTCCACAGCTCCAGGCACGGCTGCTCTCCTGGGAGAGGAGCCACCAAAGTCCAAGCCCACGGCCACCAGGCTCCGCTGGCAGCGGGAGGGAGGCCGGTGGACAGCGCTGAGGCAGGAGGGTCTGCTTCTCTGGCCCCCGCCTCGGCCCAAGGAGGGTGGACGAGGCGACTGTGCCATCTGGGCTGCCATCTGGGCTGCCTTCTGCCGTCAAGACGGCTGGAGCGTTGGTGGCAGAATCCGGGACCCGGACTCTCGGATGACAGAGTGAAGTGGAGACCTCGGGGCCAGCAGGACCGGGCCCCTCACGCGTCCGGCCCCTGCTGTGTGGCGACACGCCAACATCGAAGGCTAAGTGACTATCTGGGGAGACTGTGCGCCCCAGGCAAGAATACTGGAGTGGGTTGCCAGTTCCTCCTCCAGGGGATGTTCCCGACCCAGGGAAGGAAGCCGCATCTCCTGTGCATCTCCTGCTTTGCAGGCGGATTCTCCACCGTGGAGCCACCAGGGGAGCCCCACTGTGCAACCAGGGAGCCCCAAAGGCCCCGCCAGTGCTGACGGGAACCGGAAGGGCAGGCGCGCGGGGGGACGTGCAGTCCAGAGCATCTCTGTTCTGCTCTGCAGGAAACCGAGCCACGGAAAGGCCTCGGAGCAGTGACAGCCGCGAGTGCGCTTGACCGCAGAGGTGGGGGGTCTGTGGAGGAGACAGAGCGCGGTCCAAACACTTGAGGCAAGTCCTTCAGAAACGGAGGAATTAATTACGCTTCTGGATGGCGAGGCCCTCAGAGTGGAGGAGCCAGTCCTTACAAAGTAACGTGTTATGTGCACACATTCCTTATGAGAACTCCAACCAGGTGAGTCTCGCGGGTTGAGTGTGACTTGATGACCTGGCTCTGAAGGTCACTGGGATTCACGTCCCAGAAGAATAAATGGCCAGGAGCAGCCAAGAAACCGGGGCAGAGAATAAACAGCTGGCTCTGCAGACATTAAGATACATCATCAAACACCGAGGCGGCATTGTGCTGGCATGGGAACCGGCATCTGGAATAAAGTGGATCATCTGGAAGCAGAGCAGGTGACACCTGGGAGTCTAGTGAGGAAGTAGCATTTCACACCGAGGGCAACGAAGGAGCTATCCAAGAAATACACCCATTTGTAAGAGCATCACATGAGATTCCTACCACATTCCACACGGAAAATTAGATGGCTTAAATCCACACATTAAAAAAAAAAAAACAAAACTTCAAAGCAATTAGAAACACAGTGTAAAATACTCGATTGTCACAAACCCTAAGCTGTTTTTAAAAATCCGTGCATCTTAAAAGATTTATATTTCTAATGTATAAATTGCTCCTACGAACCAGTATAGAAAACAATGAGAAGAAAACAAGCATAGACTATGATCAGGTAAGCTGCAGAGGACACGAAGGGGATGTTCACCTTTGTAATGATTACAAAATAAAAACTAAACCATATTTTGCCTATTGCACTGGCAAAAGTTAAAAAGCTTGATAATATCTTTTCCCCGTATACTTCTATTATACGTATAAATTGGTAAAGCCCTTTTGGAGGGTAATTTGGCAATAAAAATGCACATACTCTATGAGCAAAAAAAATCCCATTTCTTGTAATCTGATTTACAAAAATTATAGCATAAATGCATATACTTGTACAAGAACAGTAACTCCAGCATCGCCTGCAATAGCAAGTAAACAAACAGGAGACGAGCCATCACTGAGGATCTTTGACTACTTCGTTTTTAAAAAGAATGTACCTCTAGGTTCTGCCTGGGAAAGAGCCATAGTTCGCTGTTACGTGTTTGAAGCAAATCATGAACAATAGGCAACATCCAATTTTACTTTTGAAAATAAAACAATAAAAAGCTAACAAGAAACAGTGACCCTAGCCTGTGTGTCTGAGTGCTGTGTGCCTGGGGGAACCCGGGCTCCTCATGGGGCTCGTTTCTGGGGGCTACGGCGGGCGGGGCGGGAGCTGAGACCCTCTGTGCTCACACACTCCTTGGACGTGACCCTGAGGCGGGTGGAGGCTGTGTTCGTTTTCTCCTGTGCTTGTGCCTTTGGGTATTTTTTGGGTGAGGGAAAAGCCTACAGGGACGACTGCCCGCCCAGCCCAGGCAAATGGGTAGCCGGGACAGTGTTGATGGCGGGTCGTTCTGTGGCAATGTGTGCAGAAACACAGCCCACCTTCACGGAAGACCCCAGGTGGCACTGAGCGTGGCTTTGAGGCCAGGCTTCACGTGGACGGACGCGTGGCCTGCGGGGCTGGCTCCAATCGCACGCTGGGTCCGTCGTGGGACAGACCTGCCCTCGGGTCCCAGGCGTCCACCTGGGCTCAGGGCCTGAGTCTCCACGGACACCGCTTTCTCCTCCCTCTAAATCTGATTCTCAAACCAGCCCCAGCTCACAGCCTCCGGGCTTTATTTACTTTCCTACAGCAGTCTTTCAGCCAAGACCTTCTGGCTTTTAGGTTAATTTGGCAACAGAGTCCCAGCTGTATCCCTGCTTAGAACCTCAAGGATCCCTGCTTTTGCTGAACGCCCAGATTGTTAGTCTCGGAGCTTTCTGTGGCCAGGTTGTCTTTCCCAGAGACCTGACCTTTGAAACAGACTGGGCCCCCGAGTCCCCCTCCCCGGCCGCCCCCCGCCTCACTCCATGCTCTACGGTCAAAGCAGGCAAGTGCTCCCAGCCGCCCCCACACCAGGCTCCAGCGGGAGGGGCTCCTGCAGGCCCCCCGCCCGAGGCCACAGCCCCAGCCCCCAACCCCGCCTGGAGCCACGGCCCCTCCCATCTGCCTCCACAACCAGGAGAAGACCCACATCCGCTGTTTCCCCAGGTTCACCGCAGAGCACACACTTGGAGTGAAAGGCTCCAGGGTACTTCGCAGGGGGCCTGGGTCACGGTCCCAGGCCAGCCCCCAGCCAGTCCCCTGATGTCCCCATAGACTGTCCCCTGACGTCCCTATAGTGTCCCCTGACCTCCCTATAGTGTCCCCTGACCTCCCCATAGACTGTCCCCTAACCTCCCTATAGACTGTCCCCTGACCTCCTATAGAGTGTCCCCTGACCTCCCTATAGAGTGTCCCCTGACCTACTTTAGAGGTGTCCCCTAACCTCCCTATAGACTGTCCCCTGACCTATTTTAAAGGTGTCTCCTGACCTCCCCTATAGACTGTCCCCTCTACTGGGTGTCTGTGGGTGGAGAGGGACAGAGGGCTGCAGGCTGACCAGGAGCAGACCTCGAGCCCAGTGCCCGGCAGGCCTGAACTTCAGCCCAGGGTTTCCGGGGTCTGGAGAAGTGTCTGGCCGGGGCACGGTGCCCAGCACATGCAGAGGGTCTGTGCAGTCACTGAGCTCCTC
>NW_011495061.1:1247036-1248665 GCF_000754665.1 Bison bison bison | reverse complement strand
GGCGCCCTTGCTGCTCTGGCCCAGGGATGTGAGGCCTCCGATGCGCGGGCCCCGGGTGGGGTGCGACCTCCCAGGATGTGGGGTGCAGGGGTCAGACTCTCACCCGGGGCCAGGCCGGGGCCTGGGGAGCCCGCGCTTCTCAGGGACTGCAGGAGCTCCGGCACTTCTTATCCGTGGGCTTTACATTTGAAAGCGGCGCTGGTGATTTAACACGAGAAATCAATGCGCACTCCGCTTTGACCGCACAGCTCTCCGGGCGGATCAATTTCTCTGTCATGCTCGCGCGGCCACCGACTCGGGTTTAAAGCCCATTGCTTCTCTCTAAAGCGGAGCCTCGGGACTTCGGTTTGGGATTAATCAACAGTGATGAGCTTAAATAAACGAGATGAATTTTCTATATATCTGGCAGGGTTTCTTTTGCCCAAATTCATGGAGCCCCTGTGTGCTGCGAGGGTGGGGGTGGGGCGCCCGGGAGCTCCTCCAGGGCCGGGGGACGGCGCCCAGCTGCACGCCTGCCGGTACATTTGCACCAGCAAAGCGCTGTGTTTACTGAAAGTGAATGTCACACATTGATAAAACGCAAGGCTTGCTGGAGATGTTTAATTGGTGCTTTATGTGACATTACAGACCTCGGCGTCCACTTAGAGGCGATGGGGTGAAGCTCTAATGTGGGGGCTCCCCGTGGCACTGGCCCTGCAGACACTTGTGTGTCCAGGGGTAGAATTTCACGCTCGAATTGTTCAGACTATCACCAAATCACAAAATGGGTGACTATCACAAAATCACAGGGACTGGGGCAGGAAGGGCTTGGAGTCGTCTGACACCTCAGCGTCCTGTTTCTCGAGGGGGATGAGGGATGCATGTGGAGTTGGCTCCACCTCGAGTCCCCCCGCCCAGCTGAGAGGAGCAAGGGACTGCTGTCCCGCTCAGAGCCTGAACTGGGGCTCCCGAGGGGCGACACGTGCCGTCAGCCGCCCCAGCCTGGAGGACATGCCCACACCAAGGGGTTGCAAGGCCCTGGCGTCTGAGCCCAGTGGTGTGTCTGATGCTTTGTCCTGGCCGGCAGGTGGGCCTCCCACTGAGGCTTCCTATGGAGGCCAAACACTCACCTCCCCGCAAGGCGGCCTCCGTGGGATGCCTGAGCCCACCCAGGTGTCTGAGGACACAGGACCCCAGGTGCCCTTGCCCACTGTGCCGGGCATGCTCAGCCCTGCTGGCTCCTCCGCGCTCTTTGTGAATTTGTGTGTTGTTCATTCCGGACCCTTTCCCGGTGGGCCAGGAGCATAGTGAGGGGCAGGGATGAGTGTGCTGCCCTGTCCACCGAGCTGGGCTGTGGAGGGCAGGGCTTTGGGAATGGCTTGGTCCCTGAAGGCCCACGAAGGCCTTAGGCAGAGGGGCTGGAGGCTGACATCGGGGTCGGACAGAGCTGGTGTCGGCACATTCCCCCCATTTAATCTCTAGAAACCTACGTAATCTCTGGGCCCTGGGCGTCCTCACCTGGATCTGAGGTTGGCAGGACCTATTTGCAGAGCGGCAGGGAGGGCAGAGGGCACCACCGTGAAGCCCTGCCGTGGGGGGAGGGGTTCCAGTCCCTCGTCTCCCCTCCCCTCCCTGCTGGGGGAGGACGCA
>NW_011495061.1:1237623-1246669 GCF_000754665.1 Bison bison bison | reverse complement strand
ACCGTCCAGGGGCCGGGGCTGGACACGGTCCCCTCTTCTCCTGAGCCGCATGGCCCCAGCTCCCCCCCACCATTGCCCGGCTGGCACCCGGGGCTCACCTCCCAGCTCCTCCCACACGGTGCCCAGCTGAGAGGAGTTTCCACAAGAAATGGGTGCTGGGGCATCTCTGCAGGGCTCTTGGGCAGGAGGAAGAGGCTCACCTGCTTCAGGTGAGGCCCACCTGCCCGGCTCCAGAGACTGACAACAGGAAGACGGGACCCAAAGTGGGTCCACTTCCTGGTTCAGGTAGACGTGCCCGACCGACAGCGCCGGAGCTGGTGTCTGGGGCCGACACGTGAGCGGAAAGGCCTGGGTTTCAATGACACTGCATCCCAAATGCCCGAGCCTGGAGGCCTGAGGACTTGGCTGTGTTCCGGCTGCTGAGACCACGGCCGAGGGACTGCGCCGACCAGCCTGGCTCAGCAAGCCTGCCCAGAACGTTCGACCACGCCCGCGTCTCTCTGCAGGTGCCGCGTGCTCCCCGCGGCACTGACTTCCTACGTGCTTTCCTGTTCAGGCCACGGCTCTGAGACCAGCCAGACCTTCAGGGCCACCTCGGCGTCCACACTGGGGGGCCCGAAGTCTGCCTCCTGCCTTGCTCAAGAGCAACCTTGCCTCCTGGGTGGGACAGGGCCTCTGAGACAGACCCGGGGACTGTCACCTCCCGAGCTGCCAGGGTGGCTTCCCGTCGTCCCCCAGCCTGGCTGTCTCACCACCAGGCTGCACCCCTGTCCCCACGGGGTTCAGGGCAGCTGCGGCTTCCGTGTGCCTGTGTGGGCCTTGTGGTATCTCCTGCACACACGTGCACACTCACGCACACACGTGTGCACACACAGACGCACACACGTTCATCAATTCCGTTTGAGGGCCTCTGCCCCCTTTCCACCCCTCGAATAAGTCACTTCCTTCGCCTACTTATCACAAGCCCGTCTCTCGTCTTAATGATGCTGATGAGAGAGATTTACACCCTGTAATCAGGACTTCGTGTTCGTTTTATTAATTACTTCTTCTCTGCCTGTTGATCTGAAGAACCTGAGGCTGTGAGGTACGACAGACGCTTCTCTGCTTGGCTCTTACAGGCCCAGTGAGGGGGTGGCGGGGGGCCCGGGCTCCACACGGCCCCTTGAGCACCTTTCCATTTCAGTGCCGGCCTCCGAGACGGTCACTGCCGCTCCCTCCTGCTGCGTGGTCGCCCGGCCCACCCGCCGCGCCGCCCCCGCCCTCCAGGCTGGTCACAGGGCCACAGCCCGCAACCCTGAATGTCCTACATCCCATCCCCAAGGGGGAATCACACCGACCTTTTGAAACTGTAAGATTTAAACCACGTCCCTGTGCTAACTGACCACCTCCTGGCTCTCACCCTGTTGGGACAGAGCTCAACCAGGATGCCTGTTGGTGCCGGGCAAGCCTGGAGACTGTAGTTGCCCGTCCCCCCGGGCTGCCTGCCTTCCGGGTCCCCACTGTGTCTGGTCAGAGGCACGTGGTCTCCACACGTCCCATCCTCGCTCTCCTTTGGAACCGGGGGCCGCTTCTCATCACCCCGCTCAGGGTCTCCTCCCTCGTCTGTCTTCTTCGAGTCTCTCGTCATCTGAGATAACCCCGTGCGCCTGTGGGTTTAGAACCTGGGCCCCAGGCCACGGCGGCCTCTCCAGGTGTGTCCCCGCCGACCCTCAAAGGTGCTGGTGCCCGGCGGGCAGCGTGGTCCTCACTGAAGCAGAACCATGTCCCTGCTTCCTGGGCTCACTTGCAATTGAATCGAGGCCTTGTTAAAAAGAGGAGCTGTGAAAACTTTAAAATGTGAATGTCCGACTCACAGTTCACCCTGAACCGTGCTGGGCTCTCGGTGGGTTTTGTGCATCGCGTCTGGTGCAGGCGGCGGTGACTCCGAACCAGGAACTGAAGGGGCCCAGAGCATCACGGTTCCGCCAGCCCCCCCGCGCCCCATGACCCTCCCGGCATCGGCCTCCCGGGTCCTCCATCTGGAACAACAACAGTAAAGCAGAATAAACGCCGCCACTGAGTCAGCACGGCTGGCTGCGGTGACTCACTCATCAGGCTCCTGGGATGAGCGGGTCCAGAGCGTGACTCATGAACCCGCCGGAGGGCGAGGCCAGCCTCCCGGGGCGGGGTTGGCGGTGGGGGGCAGTCGCACCGGGCTTTCAGGCCACACCCCACACGCAAACAGCACAGATCCCCATTTCTGCCCCACTGGGCTGAGAAGGCTGTGGGTGACACGTGGCATAAAAAAGCATAGTTTTCAGTCTGCTTGAAAGCAAATATTATCTTGGAAGAAGGAAGGAGCCAATGCTCTGAGGGTGCTCTAGGGAGGATGGGTGGGCGTGGTGCTATTACTGCCAGACGGTCTTCTGAGGAAGATGCACAGGAGGAGGAATGGCTGGTGATGCCTTGGGGCAGGGGGGCGTCACTGTCACCCAGACAGGAAGGGCACACAGGCTGCAGCCTCATCCTTGGCTCCATGGTCTCCCCCAAAGCCCCCAGCCTTCTGGGAAACTCGCACACTTTCTCACTCTCTGCCCTCACTTGCTTTGGAGGCCAGACGTCCCAAATGGCTCCGTGGGGTTGGGATCGTGGGCTGGTCTCATTGTCTCAGTTTCTGCGTTCCCTGCCCCTCGGCCCCTCAAAGCCAGCAGCTGGCTGTCCTCCGACTCTGCCCTCTTCTGGCACCTCTCCAGGGCAGAGAGGGCACGGAGGCTGGCCTCTGCCCACTTGGCACCTCTCAAGGGACGCTGGCCGCAGGCGCAGGTGGGAGGGCGGGTCTCCACAACTGAGGCTTCACGGCGCGGACTGGGAACTGCTGGGAACTGTGGCTCCAGCCCGGCCAGTCTGCCCTCTGCTCCGGCGAGTCTGGCCCACTCGGGTTTTTCATGGAGCGGATCAGCAGTGTCTGTCCCAAGACTGCCTCTCTCACTCAGCATCTTGCCCACCAGGTCCGCCCGTCCCAGGACGGCCTGCTTGCGGAGGCTGAAGCACTGCGGGCAAACCAGGCTCCCCTTCCTGCTCATCTGCGATGGTCACTGGGATTGTTCCCACAGATGGGCTTTTGTGAACAATGCTGTGATGGGGTGCAGACGTCTCTACAAGATCCAGATTTTAATTCCTGGATAAATACCCAGACGTGGGACTGCTCCATCTTACGGTGTCTGTCTCTGTGTGACCCCAGAGATGGCAGCCCACCAGGCTCCGCCATCCCTGGGATTCTCCAGGCAAGAACACTGGCGTGGGTTGCCATTTCCTTCTCCAATGCGTGAAAGTGAAAAGTGAGAGTGAAGTCGCTCAGTCGTGTCCGACTCCCAGCGACCCCATGGACTGCAGCCTACCAGGCTCCTCCATCCATGGGATTTTCCAGGCAAGAGTACTGGAGTGAGTCGCCATTGCCTTCTCCACATCTTATGGCAGTTCTTTTTAGCTTTTTGAGGAAGCTACACATTTTGCAACATTTTACAGCATTTTGCATTCCCACCTACAGTGCACAAGAGTTCCAGTTCCTCCATATTCTTGCCAACACTTGTCATCTCTTGTCATTTTGAAGACAGCCACCCTAATAGGTGTGAGGGGATACCTCATTGTGATTTTAATTTGCATTTCCTAATGATTAGTAACGTTGAGCATCTTTTCACATACCTGTTGGCTATTTCTATGTTTTCTTTGGAGAAATATCTATTCAAGTCCTTTGCTCATCTCAGAATCAGATTAATGTTACTATTTTGCTATTGAATTATAGGAGTTCCTCACATATTTGGATATTAACCGCTTATCAAACAAATAATGTTTTCTCCCACTCAGCAGGTTGCCTTTTCACTCTGCTGACCGTTCCTTTGCCGTGCAGAAGCTTTTAGTTTGATGCGGTCCCATCTACTTTTACTTTTGTTTCTTGAGCTTTCTGTGTCATCTCCAGGACATCACTGTCAACCCAAATGTCATGAAGCTCTCTCTGCTTTCTTCTAGGAGTTTCGCAGTTTCATGTCTTACGCTGAAATCTTTAGCCCGTCTGGAGTTGATGTTCATGTGTGGTATGAAGGTCCAGTTTCATCCTTTCGCGTGTGATTGTCCAGTTTTCCCAACAGCATTTATTGAAGAGACTGTCCTTTCCCCATAGTGCCTTCTTACGATCTTGTAGCAGCTGAGCCGCCCGTGCACACGTGGGTTCACTGTAGGCTCTCTATTCTGTCCCACTGACCTACGCGGTTGTTGTTGTTCAGTCGCTTAGCCGTGTCCGACTCTTTGTGACCCTGTGGACTGCAGCACGCCAGGCTTCCCTGTCCTCCACTCTCCCCCAGAATTTGCTCAAATTCATGTCCATCGAGTCGGTGATGCCATCCAGCCACCTCATCCTCTGTGGCCCCCTTCTCCTCCGGCCTTCAATCTTTCCCAGCATCAGGATCTTTTCTAACCAGTTGGCTCTTTGCATCCCGTGGCCAAAGTACTCGAGCTTCAGCTTCAGCATCAGTCCTTCCAATGAATATTCAGGATTGATTTCCTATAGGATTGACTGGTTTGCTCTCCTTGCAGCCCAAGGGACTCTCAAGAGTCTTCTCCAAACCACAGTTCAAAAGCATTGATTCTTCGGTGCTCAGCTTTCTTCATAGTCCAACTCTCACATCCATACATGACTACTGGAAAAACCATAGCTTTGACTAGACGGACCTCTGTTGGCAAAGTGATGGCTCTGCTTTTTGAACACACTGTCTAGGTTTGTCATAGTTTTCTTTCCAAGGAGCAGGTGTCTTGTAATTTCATGGCCTGTTGACCTATGGGTCTGTTCTGGAGCCAGTGCTACACTGTTCAAATGGCCAGAGCTCTGCGACGTGTTCCGAGACCAGGGGCTGTTGCAGGATCTTTGATTGCCTTCTGGGCAAGTTTATCATGACAGCACAGCATGCCAACTGCTCCGTTTGGTATAATTTTTTCATTGCCAGCTCTCATTTTCCTTTGACAATGAAATAAACATTTTCTAAGAGCCCCTTCAGAGGAGCCACTGAAAATACCTGGAATAAACAGGTGAAGAGTGAGTAATAGTGATGGACCCTTAACTGGCCAAGAGTTGAAGTAAAAGACCTCATCCTGCGGAATCTAGAAATCGCACCATCCAGGATTCCCTAAGAAGCAGGCTCAAGCCCTCCGTCTCCAGCAGCACACAGATGTCCCTCATGCACGGAATGGCTCCCCTGGAAGGTGCTTCGATGTCATAGCTTGGTCGTGCCCGGCTACCCAGGCTGGGAAGATGAATTTCCTAGTTCACGAAACAAGCAGACTTGCTTGGGAGTTGCTCTGAGAGAGAGGTTTTGTTTCCAGCTAAACAGCTCTTGATGGGACCACGGCACATACAGGTGAGAACCCAGGCGTGTACACAAGCATGCACACGAACACTCCCCTCCCTCTGCCTCCCTCTGGCCCTCCTGACCCTAGCAGGTCACCACCAGGTGATTAAGGAGACCACCAGCCCGTCCTCCAGACAGAACCTGAGACCTGACCCCTCGTGGTGGTGATTTTGTCAAGAGCTCTGAAGTCACTTCCCTCCCAGTCACACCTGCAGCCCCACGTGGGTGCCTCGCCCAGCCGGGGGCTCGTGTCCTCCTCCTGCTGTGATCGTGGTTTGTGCGGTCTGTCCTCACTTTTACCGCAGTGCAGGTGGCTCGTGCAGCGCTATCGAAAAAGACCCCCCTTCAGCTCTTGAAAACAACCACAAAACCACAGGCTCCCGTCCCCAGCGCGCCGATACGCTCAGACGCCTTCTCCAGAAAACCAGAAACTGCCAATCCCAGCAAGGATTCAGGACCAGCTCTCTCCTCTAATGATGATGATTAACTTCCTTCCCACTTGTGGATGATCTTTTAAAGACTAGTTGTTTTCTTGAGAAAGGGAGAGAAAATATATAAAACAGCAGCAATTGAAGGCTTAAAGAGAAGGGAAAGGACGTCAGCTTATTAAGAAGGAAAGCTGACTTCTGCTCCAACATCCTAGTTAAAAGTTCAAAGCACATTTTTCTTATAAATTAGGCGAGTGTAAAATTCCGGGAGACAGGAAAAGAAGAAATAAGATTTTAAAACCTGTGAAGAATTTCAATGGGCAGCAGGAAGGAAAATTGGAGGCAGGCAACGTGCATCCGACACACGATCAACATGGTCAACGGGTGGCTCCTGGCCTCACTCAAGGGGCAGGGGCCAGGGCAGGACTTGGATGGTATTTAAGGAAGAAGAAAATCTTAAATAATTAGCTTGACAATGTAACTTTAGTAAAAGAACCATATTTTGCAAAATGGAACAGGAGCAATGGAACGAA
The DNA here is from genome assembly GCF_000754665.1 of Bison bison bison. NCBI lineage: Eukaryota > Metazoa > Chordata > Mammalia > Artiodactyla > Bovidae > Bison > Bison bison. The sequence continues at coordinate 1,240,330 of NW_011495061.1, read as the reverse complement.
AAGGGAAACAGCGATGGTTAGCGGCGATCCCAGGACGTGACTGCACCTGGAGGTGGGTCTTTGAAGAGGTGATTAGGGTAAGATGAGGTAGAGGGTGGGCCGTGATCCAGTGTAACCCGTCCTTGTAAGAGGAGGTGATCAGGACACAGGCCCAGAAGGATGGCGTGGGGACAGGATGCTAGGGCAATGCTATCGTTACCCTGTTGAGTGCAGACTCAGAGAACCACCCTCATCAGGCGCCAGCAGTCCCGTCCTGAGACCTCGTCCCCCACCCTCAGCCCAGGCTTCAGCGCCCTTAGACCCTGGGTCTCGGGTCTCAGAGCCTGCTCTTCCCCTCGGGGCTCTGTCTCCTCGTTGGCCTGTCCCCGGGCCTCCTGGCCGGCTCTCTGCCTGGACACCAGGTCCCCATGGATGCTGACCCACGTCTCAGGGTCAGCCTAGCTGAGCCTCTGCTGCTGGCCCAGCCTGTTCCCCGGTCTTGGTCCCCAGACCCTCCCTCCGCTCATCCAGGTCCCATCGCAGAGCCACGGAAGCAGGGGTGGTTCCCGGTCACCATGGAGACCCGTGCCCTCATCCCCACACTGCTCTGGGACCCTGACAGGTGGGCTGTCCTTCCCCTCAGTTTGCTGGGAACAGAGCTTCTTTGCCGGCGGACGTGCACGTCTGGCTAAGCTTGGCCCCTGTGCTCAGAAGCGCCCACGCCTGGGGCGGGCAGGGTCTCCAGGGCTGCGATTCTACAGCCTGAAGCGGCGGGGATTTTCAACAGCAGTTCATCTAGAGGGTCTGCTGGCCGCGGTGCCCTTGCGCATCCAGAGGCGCCTGGCGAGCCAGGTGCCCTGGGCGCAGCACTTGTCAGAGCTGAGCCCACGCTTTGCTCAAGAGCCCAGGTGGGCGGGGCCGTGGGCTCCCAGATGGGGGAGCGGAGCCTGGATGGGGGCCCGGGGAGGCCCAGGCACGGGAGGCGGACACGTGGGGGTCTGTGCTGAAGGATGTGAACTGACATTCCCCCCAACATCTCCTGTCCCCGACCCCCGGCAGATGCCAGGCAGCCTCACTACGCCTCTCTGTGAAGGAGGAAGACCCCGGCACCTTCCCCGGCTCCTGGAGCAGCAGCACGCACCCCCAGGGGTCCTTACACACAAGGCAGCCGTGTAGGGGGAGCAGATGCCAGCAAGACAGGAGTCCTGGTCCAGGGGCCTCGCGCACCCCGAGCAGCGGGAAGAGCGCCTTCCCTGCGCTTGCGCACACGGCACTGATGCTCGGCCGACGGAAACGAAGGGCGTCTTCCCAATTCTAAAAGGAGAAACGGCCAGAGCACATGGGCTGCGTGTTGCTGGGAAACTGGCCCAAGAAGAGATGAGAGATGCCTGCAGTCCTTCATGGTCACCCCACGGTGACCAGGTATTCAGCCAATTTCCATTTAATTTATAGCCAGAGAAGCCTGTAATCTCATCCATCTGACCTACAACCGGAGCGAGACAGGGGTCCGTGGGAACAGAGATTGAGTTCGTGGAGAAGGGACCCAAGGCTTTACTGTCATCGTCTCCCTGTGCTGAGACGCCAGTCAGGGACCAATATTGTGCAAACTGGTAGCAAGATGTGGAAGACCTGCCCCCACCCCCTGTCCAGCAGACCTTTATCTCTTGCTCAGGAGTCGCACCTTCCTGTTCACGTCCCAGCCTCCTCTGGCTGACCATGTGAATCAGGCTCGCCTCTAAACAGGCGTCTGTGGCTTCAGAGAGAACTGGGGACCGAAGGGGACGTGAGGAATTTCAGCAGCATCTCGGGCACCACCGTGTGCCGGGCACATGCCAAGGTCCTCGTTGACATGCCACATACATGGTCTACACACACACACGCCATGTGTGACACACACGCATATAATGTAGATAACATGCGGGATAGGAACCCTCCCGCTAGGCAGCAACCCTGTGGAAACGTGCTTTGGTCCCCAGGGGTCTCCACAGCGCGGGATGGGTCCTGGGCTCTCACTGGCTGGAAGGAAGCGGGGCTCCTGCCGGGGAGACCAAGGCGGGGGTGTGGCCTGGGCCCAGCAGAGGGGACAATCTGAGGGTCTGAGAGCAGGTCCGTGTAACAGCTCGGGACGTGGGAACGGTCTGCTACATCTAAGAGTTCAGACACAAAACCTGCCAGTCCCACTTCTGCACAAAAGGAAGCTCAATCTTGTAGGAAAAAAGCCCAGCGAGACGCCCCGGGAAGGAGGCAGGGGCCAGGGGGCTTTCCTTGTTCTCTGTGGCCCGCAGGACTTTCTGAACGTCCCATGAGGATCCTGCATTACTTACTGGTCAGACACGGTTAGATCGCAGCCCTGGCGGGGGGCAGGTGGGGCAGGTGGGCGCCCAGGAGTGAAGAGGTGGACGAGGGGTCCGCATTCTCCATGTGGCTGCACCCATCTCGGCACTGGCTGTGGGGCCCCCCGGGAGTGGTCAGCTCAGCACGTTCACCTGGCACTCCTGCATGGACATCTGTTTTATTTCCTTCTTTGGGAAAAGCTCAGCTCAGGCAAGCAGCCTCTGCAGGCCATTCTCTGTAGGAGCCTGGAGACGGCGGCTTCCCACCAGGGAGCCCACTCAGGGGCCCCGAACACAGGCTGGGACAAAGCAGACGGGCTCCGGACCTGCCACACGTCAGCGTGGGGCACAGGGGCTCTGCTCTCACCTGAGGACCACACGGCCTTTCTCTGAGG
>NW_011495061.1:1236737-1237523 GCF_000754665.1 Bison bison bison | reverse complement strand
AGGTGCCCCTCGCGTGCAATGGTGCCCGTGGCTTGGCCCATCCCCTCCACCCACACCGCACAGGCCGCACGCCGTCTGTCCCCCCCGGGCACCGCCCAGCGAGCTGTAACAACAGGCAGTGGGAACCCGAGACCATTGGGCCGAGCAGCAGGCACCTTGGGGTGGGCTGGGAACAGCACCTTAGTAACTACTAAGCGGTCTTGTGAAAATTCCAACCAAACGTCTCTGAATTTCCAGGGGCCCCTCCGTCATGGGAGTGTGGAGAGCAGATCTTCCGGGAGCAACTCTGGAGCAATTACAATCAACACGTGCAAATCAGCGGCCCACAGTCAGACTCAGCTTTAAAAGGCGCTGGTCCTCGCTCTGTGGGACAAGTCCACTACGTTCGTTTGCAAAGAGAGGAACCCCATAGCGAGCTCAGCACCAACGGCTACAAAAGCAAACCCCCGTTCACTCCAGTGAAGAAGGGACAGTGCAGCAAGGAGCCACAGCTCAGAATCGAGGTGCACGGGGCCCCGTGGCCAGTCTCTGGGCCAGGCCGTGGTCTCCAGACACACAGGGAGCCGGGGTGGGGATGCCCCTAGGGGCTGTGGGTGCGACATCACACACTCAGGGTGCAGAGTAGGACGGAGCGTGTGGCTCAGGCCCAGCTCCCCTCTCAAGGGAGAGAACTGACCCTGCGCAGAGCCAAGGGCGTTCCTACCACACCCACAGTGACAGAGAAACCACCCGGGGGCTGGAGGCTGAGCCGGGAGACTCCACAGAAGCGGCTCCTGGGGGCAGGAC
>NW_011495061.1:1236047-1236579 GCF_000754665.1 Bison bison bison | reverse complement strand
TGGGAGGGGGCACCAGCTCTAGGGGCAGAACTCAGCTCCCTCGCAGGGGGGCCAGTCCCCAGGGCCACGCTGGGCTCAGCGTCTTACAGTCCCCTCGAGCCCCTCCCACACTCCCTGCTGGCCATCCCCTGCCTTGGAGCTGTCTCCCGGGTGGCTGTCTACATGGCAGGCATCCCTTCGTCCGGTGGTTTTCAAACCTGATCACGAGTGAGAATCACTGGAGACTTGCGCCCCTCCTGCTTTCAGAGGTGCTGAGTCCCTGGGTCTGGTGTGGGCCTGACACTCAGCATTTCCCAGGTTCCTGCTTCTCCGGGGACCCCCTTGGAGATGCACTGCCATGGACCACAGCATCCAGAGGCCGCTCCTCTGTCCTGCCTGGAGAGGGGGGCTGACCGCCAGCCGCACCTGTGTCCCCAGGCGAGGCCCTGCACACAGCCGGCGGGCCCCCCAGGGTTGGCTCGGCCCCGGAAGCTACGGCTGGAGAGCTGCCCCGGCGACCTTCTCAGGAACCCCACCCCAGGCTTCCCTGCCT
>NW_011495061.1:1233640-1235947 GCF_000754665.1 Bison bison bison | reverse complement strand
TTCCCTGCCTTCCAGCTGAACTCTGTTCCTCCCCTCGCCCTCTGCTCACTCCCAGAACGACCCCTGATGCAGCTCAGATTGCATTCGTCCAAGGGAAGAAGTCGGGGTGCTGATGGCCCTGAATTAATACCAAGCTCACAGGACACTCTGTGGTAACCCCGTGAGGTTTGACCGGAGGACGGAGGGGTGACGGTGCAGACGGGACCCCGGCAGGGAGGGGAGGGTCAGGGGCTCGGACCGAGTCCAGGTCTTGCTCCAGCGGCCCTGCCTCCATCACCATCGTCACCCCAGGACCCCCAGCCCCACGCCAGCAGGAATTCCATTATTGAAAACTGAGGAATGAGAAGAGTGCAAACATCTTTCAGTCTTTGAACTGCCTTTGGGTCATGAAACAGTGCAAGAGTCGGCACTTAACTCCCAGCAGAACTGGCAGGAAGAAAGCTCTCTCCTGAACTTTATTTATTTCTTTTTTTTTTTTTCTCCTGAACTTTAAACATCCCTTTCACTCGGCCCAAATGTTCACATGCAAATCAATGATCACACGCAAATCTTCACTATTAGCGTCTACACTCGGCGTGCCCTCAGGCCCTGGAGAACTGGAGGGGGTGGTGAGCCCCTCTTCCTGATTTGGAAGGTGGAGATGAGACCCCCGGCTCTGGCTCCTGTTCGTCTGGCAGCCTGGTTTCACCCCCAGCCCCTCTGCTCTGAGGTCGCCCACAGGCGTGTTCAGGGCGAGGCTGGGCTCTGAGGTCCTGGATGCGGGGTGGGTCCGGGCCCGGCCCTTTCCACCCTCAGGCCGCGGTTCTCCTGGCCCATCACCCGCTGTGACCTGGGCAGGGACGTGAGCTCTGTCTGTGGAAATCGAAGGGCGCAGCCCGATGGCACCATTGCTGTCTTGGTGTTCGTGGAACAACCTGGAGAAAACCTGTCAGCAGGGTGCAAAGGCATCACCAGTGGGTGTCGTGGGTTCAACCGTGTCCCTTCGAGAGACGCGGCTGTTGTAACCCGCAGTGACCGTGACCTCAGTGACTGTGGGAAGGGGGGCCTCTGCAGACAATGGGGTCACGACGGGCTCGCCTGGGGGGCCCCCATCCAGTGTCACGAGAGTCCTTGTTACGAGAGAGTCTGGAGAGAGACGGCCACGCCAGGGGACACAGTGTGACACACGGGGGGTGGCATCGCCAACGTGCACATGTATGACACACACGTGTTCTTTCACAACCCTGCTCACCGTGAGGCTCCCCCACCCACCATGCGCTTCTGGGGGCCAGCTGCCCACACGGCGGCCACCTCCTTCCGGGGCTGCAGCTGCCAGGGTAGATTCCAGCCCCTGACGCCCCTCCTCCGCTGCATGCCTCGCCCCTTCCCGCTTGTCCTTCTGTCCTTTCTTTCTACTTGGGAAAGCCATACCAGGGACCCTCATCCCCTCCATTTCATGCACCCACCAACCTAGTTATCCATGGACCTCTTCATCCGTCCATCTGCCCATCTCCACCCAGCATCCATCTGTCCTTCCATCCGTCCTTCCCATGCATGCACACCTCTGAACTGCTATGAACACATGTTGCACAAAAGAGAGCTAGTATCTGTATCAGTTCAGTCAGTTCAGTCACTCAGTCGTGTCTGACTCTTTGCGATTCCATGACTGCAGCACGCCAGCCTTTCTGGTCCATCATCAACTCCCGGAGCTTATGCAGATTCATGTTCATCGAGTTGGTGATGCCATCCAACCATCTCATCCTCTGTCATCCCCTTTTCCTCCCGCCTTCAATCTTTCCCAGCATCAGGGTCTTTTCAAATGAGTCGGCTCTTCACATCAGGTGGCCAAAGGATTGGAGCTTCAGCTTCAGCATCAGTCCTTCCAATGAATATTTAGGACTAATTTCTTTTAGGATGGACTGGTTGGATCTCCTTGCTGTCCACGGGACTCTCAAGAACCTTCTCCAGCACCACAGTTCAAAAGTATCAATTCTTCAGCACTCAGCTTTCTTTATAGTCCAACTCTCACATCCATACATGACTACTGGAAAAATCATAGCTTTGACTACATGATCAGCAAAGTAATGTCACTGCTTTTTAATATTTTATATAAAATACTTAATAAAACCTAAAATATTATGACTACTTAGAATATAAAAGCCTGGAAAAATAAATTTTTAGCAGAATGAAATGGAAAACTCTTAATTAACATTCACAAGGTTACTGTCGGCCTTGAGAGACCCCCGTCTCAGGCGTAGAGTCCGGGCTCCTGACATGGAGCGCGGTTCCGGTGCCGGGCCCGCCAGCCCCTGCTACGGGTCAGGGGCT
>NW_011495061.1:1233304-1233394 GCF_000754665.1 Bison bison bison | reverse complement strand
AAACCAGTGCATTTCCTGTCTCCCCAGGGATGGGAGGGTGGACTGGCTGAAAAGTTTTCACCTGAGTGAGCAGATTCCAGGCCTCAGAAA
>NW_011495061.1:1230216-1232959 GCF_000754665.1 Bison bison bison | reverse complement strand
GTGACCGGCCATTGGTAACATGGCCCGGGACCACGAGGGGCCTGGGCAGGGTCACCAGAGCACCACTGAAGCCAGATTTTCATGCTATGCCTGCTACTCCTCCTTGATTTCCTGGAACCCCTGGCCTTTAAAGCTGGACCACAACTGCCACAATACAGCTTCTGCCTGCCGGCCATTCCCGCGGTGAGGCCAGTGCTTCCTCCCTGTGGTGCCCCTGGTGTGTGCTTTCTGCAGTCCCTGATGCTGGGATGTGGGCTGATGGTAGGAACTGGGCAGCCACCTTGGGCCGTGAGGAGGGAGCCCTGTGCTGAGGGTGTGGGAGCCACACAAGGGGAAGGGCCTCTGCCACCTCAGATGTCAGGTGGTTCCTGGATTGCCTGACTCTGGACTTTTTCTTCTCCAAGAAATGAAAATAAATTTCTAGTTGTTTAAGCTGCTATTATTTTGGATTTTCTGTCACAGTCAGTCACACTAATCCTGAGTAATGCACATGCGTTTGCCAGTAAACGGATTATCCCCTCAAACGTGTGAGAACACCAAGTCAGCCTCTGAATCACACTTCTGGATGAGGGAGGCTTCACATCCAGCCTGGGAGGCCAAGGGAAGGCTGCAAGGGCAGGCAGACAGCACCCTGGGCCCCCATGTGCCCCCACAGCTCAGTGTACAGCTGGGGCCCAGGCCGTGGGGAAGACCCCAGGGCAGGGCCTGGGGAGGCAAAGCTGTGCCCTGGTCCTTCTGCCCCTCCTGCTCCCTGAGTGCAGAAGGGGCTTCCCGGCAGAGCTCCTGGCCGAGCGCTGGGCAGGAGCGGACACCAGGCGCTGGGGGCTCGTCTGGGCACTCGGCCCACAGCCTCCTCTGGAGGAGCTCAGGGCCCCTTGCTGTCCATTTTCCACTTCCTCGCCTGTGTGTTCGAGCGTGAGTGTGGTCCTGCCTCGGGGGCACAGGGTAGAGGCGAAGACACCCTGGCAGGTGAGTGTGATGAGTCTGGAGCCGGGCACCTTCCACACGGGGAGGCCTTTCCTGTCCCCTTTTCCAAGTGAGGACCCCAGGCGGAAGGCCCTGCGGGGAGCCAGGAGCCGTGGGGACGGAGCCTGATCTCGGCCAGGCAGTGATGGGGTATCCAGCCCGGTGGGAGCACCCCTGGGTGTGGTGGGACCACGGAGCAAAGGCCAGTGTTTAGGGAGCCTGGCAGCCCTGACGCCCTGCAGACAGGTCACTGCACCTGTTCTAGAACCTGCGTTACCCCCAGGCAGCTCTGCGCATGGGACCCGCGAGTGTCTGAGAGAGACATGCATGTCTCAGTGATTCTGCCAACGGGCATCTCCCCAGATGGACGGCACAGTCTGTAAGTGGCGCTGCCCTCAGTCTGAGGGTGCCGTCTAAGCAGGCAGGCTGGCTGTGAGTTTTCATCTGTAAACAACAACCCTGTACCAACGTTTCTAAAATATAAAACCCTCCTGCCCTCAGCAGCGCTCAGGGAGCCCACGGGTTTCTGGAATCACCTTTCCCAGGAGACTGTCAGGAATGCCCTCGTGTGCTTGCTTAAACCTGATTCTGCCTTCCAGTGTCGAGGGACTGGGCCTCCCCACAGATGAAGTAGGAGAAACCGGGCTCACTTTCCACACGACCAGGAAGGAGCTCAGATCTGGGCCGAGCACAGGCGGGGCCTGGGGCTCCGACGAGGCCTGGGGTCGAGTCCTTCCCCACAGAGGTCAGGTTGTCCTTGGGACTCATAGGGTGGGAATGATGCTGCATCCCAGGGCAACTTTCCCAAGGACTCCCCCCTGACATGGGGGCTCAGCTGGTAAAGAATCTGCCTGCAATGCAGGAGATGTGGGTTCAATCCCTGGGTCAGGGAGATTGCCCTGGAGGAGGGCAAGGCAACCCACTCCAGTATTCTTGCCTGGAGAATTCCATGCACAGAGGAGCCTGGCGGGCTACAGTCCACGGGACGGCAAAGCGTCTCACTTTCACTGGTCTTCCTCCTGACACGTGGGACCCAGGCCACGGCCACACATCCTGCCACTGTGGTCTGGGTAACTGCTTCCTCAGGATGACTCCAGAAGAACACCATGTTCAGACGGCCCTGGGGGAGACACCCCATGCTCGGATGGCTCAGGAACCCACTTAGCGTGATGCCAACAGCCCCAGGGATAAGAAGGGATAAGACACTCTGGGAGAAACCCAGCGGAGACCGTCTGGGTTGAGCTGACAGTCGCTCTTTGGGCCAGGAAGCATCTAGAAGCTGGTTCCGTGCTCCTCGGGTGTTTCCCGCCACCTTGCTTCTTCTCCTGCTGAGCCCGTTTCAGGTAAGACTTGGGACCATGTTGGGACCCTACTCGCATTATTCAAAGAGAAAGCGAGAAAAGAAACCGCCAGGGAAGTAAAATCAGATTGGGCGATTCCTCGCAGCCAGGCGCCCCCTCCAAGGACATGGGGCTGGTGTCCCCCCTCCCTGGGTTAATTTCCCCAGATTCAGACAAGAGCTGGGACCAGCCTGGTTTTCGGAGTCAGAAAAAAACTTAGCAACTAACCACAGAGCCTCACACAGGCCGAGGTGACGGCTGTGCTTCCCGGTGTGGTGCTGTTCAGCGCCAGCCCCAGCGCTGGGGGCGGAGGAGAGAAGGGGCCGCCTGCCCTGGGCGCGGTCCTGCAGCCTCACTTGGAGCTGATGGCAGAGACGGCCAGCCTCACAGGGGTGTAATCCAGCCGAAGGAAACCAGATCCGGTCGGCTCCTGCCAC
>NW_011495061.1:1223570-1230116 GCF_000754665.1 Bison bison bison | reverse complement strand
CCTGCCACTAGGAACCCCTGGGTGAAGGTGGCGGAAGCGTTCCCCTACTGAGGGACCTGGAGTGGCAGCCGGCTTCTCTAAGCCAGGACTCCACGTCCGAGAGACGGGCACAGGCTCAGGGACCTCACTGTCTACTCCAGCGCTGCCAAGGGTCCCCCGGGGGCGAGCTCCTCTGAGAGCAGCAGCGCTGGTCGGAGCCAGAGACCTTGGTGTCAGAGACGGAGGTGGAGGATCAGGGGTCAGCTGCCTCATCCAGAGGATTTTGGCGAGTTTCCTGACGCCCGGATCAGCCAGAGGCCTGGATCCTAGCGGTGCCAACGGCCGGCTCTGCGGGGGAGAGTCGTGGAGAATCCCAGCAGAGGGAGGGCAGGACGAGGACCCGGAAGGCGTGCTGCTCCCCACCGTGTCGGGGCCGACGTGCACCTTGGGATGAGTCGATAACCTGTTTATGGCTTCCCCGCACACAAAGCCGTCATGAAGGGCCACTGCATCCGCCCTCCTCGCTCTCCTTCCTCAGCCGCACTTCAAGCTCTGATCTCAGGGCCCCCTGTGCAGACCAGGTGGCCGGGCCCTGACCCAGGCAGCTGCCGTCTAGGGGACACGCTGTGAACCCTGGACGGACCGTGGGCACCACCGTGCTTCCCTGGACCCCAGTGCTGACTCCCCCAGGCTGAGGCCTCTTAACAGACCCCTCTCCACGCCAGCCTCCCTTCCTGACCTGTCTGGATCCTGGGGGTCTTCTCTCTGCCTTGGACTGTGTCTGCATGTGGACACGATCCGTTTCAGTGCTGCACATCAGAGGTCGAGCCGATCAAGGAGCTGGTGTGTGAAGCGAGGGAGCCACTGGGTAGGAGATGTCTATGCCCTTCGCCCCCAAGCTGGCAGCCCCAGCAGCACCCAGAGGGTGGAGGGGAGGGAAGTGGGCAGACACGGGCCAGTCGGGGGAGGCTGGACGGGGCCTCTGGTCATTGCAGACTTGAAACCTAAGTCAACAGTGTGCCGACGGGAACTCAAAGAAAACCAGGCAAACTCCAATCGATAGCCAGTGCTGCTTCCTGCAGAACACCCGGCAGGGGTGGGGGATGCTCCCGGGTCTCTGATGCGGCCGAAGGGCGGATGGCAGCTGGAAGAGCGCCCGCGGCTGGACGTGGCTCCCGCGGCCGCTGTGAACATTATTTCTGGGGCAGGCATCCGGACTTGTGAATCCAGACAAGACGGTGTCACCGTTTCTTCAAACCACGCTTCTCTCTGCATCTCAGTTTCTGTAATTTTCTAAGGAAAACTGATTATGTCCCCACCTTAAAAGTAAACACTATTTTAATTTCGCACGCATTCGGAGCACTTCCTCTCACGCTCTGCTGATGCGTGAGGCGCAACCACGCCCGGCATCCCAGGGAGCTGCTTAGTTTTGAAATAACGCAATACATTTTTAGAGAGGACGGCTAAATCCGTCACCTTCCAAGTGCATTTTAAACTGCCATCTCTAAAGACAAACTATTTAAAGTCAAAGGCAGACATCCAAAGCCTTGTTCCCAAAGCAACTGTCCGGAGAGGTGCTGCCCACAAGCCAAACTTGTCGGCACACTATAGAGACACCAGATTCTACGGCGATTTGCAAAGTCGGTTGGTTAGCAGACGTCTGTAAAAATGACAGAGCTCTTCCGCATCAACCAGGCCATGATCTGGGGCCCTTCTGGGGTCGCCCTGCTCTAAGGCCACACGTGACCACGAGTACCTGTGTAGACCTCGTGTGACCCAGGAGTGAGGGCCCCTGCTGGTGGGGCTGTGCCCCCCCGGGGCGTCCCCACAGGAGGTCTGTCAAATGGCAGGGGAGCTCCACTGTTCCGAGGCTCCTGCAGGACTGAGGGGAGCTCGGCTGGGACGTGTGCAGAGGCCGCATTCAAAACCGCGAGAAGGACCGCAGCTCTGAGCCGAGCCGTGTCTAGATGGCCACCGCTCCAGGGAGGCTGTGCGGCTCTGCCCAGGCCCCAAGGGACAGTGTGGGGACTGTCCATCTCGAGGGTTCCCCTGGGGGGCGTGGTCCTCCCCGAGTGCCTGGCCATAGATACAGACTCAGGGGCCCACACCCAGCCCTGGGCGGACAGCATCCCCTTCCGCAGCAAGACCGTCCCCTCTGCCCCTCAGAGTTGCCCCCTCTCCCGAGACACCAGCGGGCTCTCACTCTGGGGGGACAGCCTGTCTTGGGGACACTCTCCGTCCTCCGGCTCCAAACCTCGGGCCTCCCGACCCCCAGAGCCCCACGTGCATAGCATGCTCCCCTCTTCCCCGTCTCCCGAGCTGGTCCCGCACCGTCCTGCTTACTGGCCCCAGGATAAGCTCCCACCTCGATGAGACAGGACGAGGTGCTGTATCACTGTCTGCATGGCTGTGGGGCACCGCTGAGAGCCTTGGGGCCACGCAGGTGGGCAAGAGGCTCCTCCCCGGGTAAAGACCCACCCGGCTCCCCCACTCAGCCTGAAACAAGGGGCGCCTGGGGAAGGTAGCTCTTCAGGGGATCAGGGCATCTAACCATCTCAAAGTATGTCCCAGATTATTGGTTAACCACCTAGGAGAGATAGATGAAGGTGAAAAAGAAGAATGGAAAAGTTGGCTTAAAACTCAACATTAAAAAACTAAGATCATGGCATCTGGTCCCATCACTTCATGGCAAATAGATGGGGAAACAGTGGAAACAGTGACAGACTTTATTTTCTTGGGCTCCAAAATTGTTGCAGAGGGTGACTGCAGCCATGAAATTAAAAGACACTTGCTCCTTGGAAGAAAAGCTATGACCAACCTAGACAACATATTAAAAAGCAGAGACATTACTTTACTGACAAAGGTCCATCTAGTCAAAGCTATGGTTTTTCCAGTAGTCATGGATGGATGTGAGTTGGACCATAAAGAAGGCTGAGTGCTGAAGAACTGATGCTTTTGAACTGTGGTGTTGAAGACTGTTGAGAGTTCCCTGGACTGCAAGGAGATCAAACCTGTCCATCCTAAAGGAAATCAGTCCTGAATATTCATTGGAAGGACTGATGCTGAAGCTCCAATACTTTGGCCAGCTGATGCGAAGAGCACACTTGTTGGAAAGACCCTGGGAAAGGTTGAAGGCAAGAGGAGAAGAGGGAGACAGAGGATGAGATGGTTGGAGGACATCACCGGCTCGATGGCCATGAATTTGAGCAAACTCTGGGAGATGGTGATGGACAGGGAGGCCTGGCATGCTGCAGTCCATGGGGTCACAAAGAGTCAGACACCACTGAGTGACTGAACAACAGCCAGGAGAGAGGGTCCCTTCCTAGAGGAGTCACGAGCTGGGCCCCATTCTCAGCAGGGGCCTCACCCTCAGCAGGTGGCCGTCCAGCTCCTGACATGACGCCCAGGAGGGGCACGCAGACCCACATGTGCGGCATCCCTCGCCAAACCTTTCATCTGAACCCGACCTCGTGGGAACAACAGACAAACCTAGATCGAGACGTACTCCACGGGACAAGTGGCCCAGTGTCTGTAGAAATTGCGATATTAGGAAAGGCCAATAATAAAACAGAGTCAAAAGGCAGGAAGAGTGTTCCAGCATGAAGACAGTTAAGGAGACGTGACCACAAGAGCAGAAGTGCTCCCTGACTGCAGTCTGGATCAAAAATGAAATAGCAGCTGTGAAGAGCGTTACTGGGACGAGGGGGAAATCTGAGCACAAGTTGTGATAAATGACGTCCAAGCTGTGCTCAGGGGATGGTGTCAGAGAACACACACGTTTAAAAACACACTTCACGTGGAGTTTCACGTCTGCAGCTTACTTTCAACAGCTTCATCAGGCGGTGGATGAGTGGCAGGGGCCACTGCTGACCGTTGCTGAATCCAGATGAAAGGCTGTGGGTGTTGACTTGACTGTTCTTCCAGCTTACTTGCAAGTTTGAAATTTGCAAAAGAAAATAAGAAGAGAAACATGAAGAAAGTCTCCTTTCTGCCATGAGCTCGGCTGTGGGGACAGGAGGTGCTGGGCACGGACTTGCATCCTATGACCATGGGGACAAGCTTGGGACCGAAGCCACCATGGGGAGGACACCTGGATTCCCCCGCCTCGGAACCCCTGCTTCCTCATCTGGCCTCCTCTGCAGGCCCAGCCCTCTTCCTGGGGCCCCGAGGGTCAGAGCCGCCATCACCAGCCAAGCGTGGGAGGACACTTGGCCCCCTGGAAGCCACTGCACAGACGTGCTCTCCTGAGTTCCTCTGGGCTTCGGGGCTGGGACTGAGGCTGGGAAGGCTCGCGGGCGGCCCCTGGGCTACTGTTCCCACACAGGTGTCCCACGAGGCAGCTGCTGACGCTCCTTGAAGGGAGCCCTTTGCAGAGTGGGCATCGAACCTGAAATACAGCACGGGTCGGAGGTTCGATGCCACAGAGCCCTGAAGGGGTGTGGATGTGTGCCCTCTGGATGGCTGGGCCTGCTGACAAGGGGCAGCAGTTCCCCATCCTGCTCCCGTCTGTGGGGGCCTCGTGGGCCAGCAGGACGTCAGTGGCGCGCGGTGGCTGGTGCTGCAGTTAATTCCTGAGCATGGAAACCGCTCCCACTGCTACGGGATTAACACTCCAGTCACCCCAGAAAGGGAACAGCCTAGGCTGCCAGGCGACACGGTGCCTAGCCAGCCCACAGGCGCCCCGGCTTGGGCGCCACTTGAAAACCGCATTTCCAGTGTAATTGGCGTCGGGCTCAGTGCCGCATCCTATGTTCTGTTTTATAAACAGAAGGATTATTTCAGATTGATCAGAGGCGACTGCCTTTTGCAAATTACCTTGTGCGGTGACTGTCTCACACTTTGCTAAGTGGGCTCCGCAGAGGCAGCGGCTCTAATCCATTTGGGCTGTTAAGGATGGCTGCGTTTGTGTAAACTGGAGACGGGAGACTGTTGCTTTTGTTTTAAATATGAATCTGAGGAGCAGGTGGGAGGAAGGACAGTTCAGCGGCTCAGCTGGGGGGACAGACATGCCCCGCATCAGTCTGATCCTGAACTGTGCCCGGCGGGTGGATGCAACCAAGCTCCCCCAAGACCCAGAGATCCCTGTGCTTGTCTCCCGACGGCACAAGTCATCACTGAAAAAGGAACAAAGAAACCTCCAAACACGAAGGAGAGGAACAGCGTGGAGCACGGAGCAGGGAGAAGGAAGCATGCGCTGTCTCCGGCAGTTTTCAGAGGCGTGTCCTGAGCAGGAATCTGGGCTGTTTAGGAGGCTCTTCCATCGCTGGAGGCCCGGCCCAGTATTTCTGCTCCTCCAGCCTCCCCCCTCCTTCTTCTGGTGAAAGCAACCAAGGAGAGCAGGGTTGAATCCAGAGGTGGCAGCGAGCAAATTTACCAAAGTACTCCCAGAGTCCCGAGGAGGAAGGCGGACGGAGACGCTGTCCTGAGGCCTGGACGTGGCGGTGCTCGGGATCGGGGTGCGGGCTGAAGCCCGCCAGCCGCGGGCACTCTCAGCTGACCCACCTGGGCCTCCTTCCAGAGAGAAACCAGCACTTTGCATTTTCCCAGTCAAATTCTTCCTTAAGGAAATGGCAGGACTAAGGAGTCGCCAGCCCCATCAAGCAGTGGGCCATCACGAGCCATGTTGGGGCGGAGGCAGGTGGACAGCGGGTCCCCCTGTCGCTGTCCCTGGGACGCCTGGGGCCGTGACGTGGACGCGGCCGCCCCGCCCGGAGCCCTAGTGGCAGAGGTCCGCTCCCGCCCAGGGCCTCGGCCTCCCTGTCCTCCATGCGCACGCCGGTCAGTTGCTGGGCTGACGGTGGGCTGGGCCCGCGCTGAGCCCCTGCGGGCAGGCAGGTGTGGAGGGACGGGGTTGAGGAGGTAGATGCCCCAGAGGACGTGCGGGGAAGCTGCAGACGAGACCCTCGCTGACGGCGAGGACCGGTCTGGGAGGAAAGAGCCGCTGAGACGAGCCCGGCCGGTCCTCCTGTTCCAGGGCGACTTGTAAACACGTCACGAACCTGGCTAACAGCCCAGAAGGGGCGCGGACACTGAGTCCTGTGTAGATGTGACCTCGTGACCTCGCTGGCTGCCCCCAGCCAAGGGCTGGCTGGCCCCTGGGGATTCAGGGTCGCGTCTCCCTGGGCTGGGGGAGCTGGGGCCTTGGGGTATTGTGTGGAAGCCGGGCTGGAGAGAGGTTCCTGCATGTTCCTCTGGCCTAGACTTGGAAGCCCAGCCCGGGAGCAGGTCAGTTGGCCCCACGGGGAGAGGGGCCTGCTCTCGGAGGACCCGGGTGGGTGGCCCTGCCCCCTCACCTCCTCCTCCCTGCCGGAAGAGCATGGAGGGGAGGGCCCGGGCCTCCCCGCTGGCCAATGCCTCTGTCATAGGAGAGCGGCTAGTACCTGCCCCGTGCAAAACTCGAGAAACAAAGATAGGATCCACACTCTCCTGTCTTTACGAAATTCCAGAACAGGCGGGGACAGAGTGAAAGAAAGCAAATGGGTGTTGGCCAGAGTCAGGGTGAGGGGGGTAGGGCGGGATGGGCCTAGGCTTATGGGGAGGCTGGGGAGAGCCTGGGGAGTGGGGGAC